>NC_056746.1:55413908-55448908 GCF_019279795.1 Protopterus annectens
CCTGGTGGTTGATATTGTTGCCAAAACCCCAGGATGCTTTTAAAACCCTCACTGACCCTTGCCATATAATGGAAGTCTGGGATGTAAGGTGGCAGCCAGTAGAACTGGTGATTGACATGGGGCACTGGAGTAGGGAGACAAGTTTGAAGTGAGGGGATAAAAAAAATGAAAAATCAGAAGATGGAAATATTTCTTATGTCAGTGGAGTATGAGTTTCAACAATAGGAGCAAGAATTAAGAAGACTTTTTCAAAAGCACATATTATGAATAATGGTCTCCTGATGGACTTCTGATGGTGAGGGCTCCAATTTCTTCTGATCTACATGAACAACCCTTACTGGAAATAGACAGAATGTGTGACCAGAAGAAAGTTCAATTAATTTTTGGATTAGGGAAAAAATGTTGAAATTAGTTTAACCAATGTAAATGTATCTAATAATTTTAATCAGGAAAAAAAAAAAGAAAAATAACCCTCAGTTGTATGTGAAGACTTCTTCACACCTCCCCTAAAACATGCTACCATTAAGATCATATAACAGTGTTGAAAATATAGATACTTGCTTTCGAAGATAAAGGCTGTGTATCCATTTCTCTATTGCAATGCACCTCTGTCACTAGGTATTCTAGTGTAATTTTGAAATTCATAAATTCAAAAATCAGCAAACAACAAACTGAATTTCATAATAAGTCATTCAAAAAGCAAGTTTTGACAGGGCAGAATCCAATATGAATTGGTTTATATATGGAGGCTGCAAAGAGAAAGATGGCTAGTTCAGTTTTTGGTAGAGTAAACATAATGATTGTTTATACCACCAGAGGGCTTAAGAAAGTTGCAGTTTTTTTTGTAAGGATTTTGGACCTTGAACATGGGTAATTCTGTTTTTTTATATACATTTTTATTTTCTACAGAAGACTGTTGCCATTCATCTTTATGCAGTAGATCACTTTTTTTCATAAACAGCTTTATTTTTCTACATGTGCTGTGAAATATAGCTTTAAAATCACCCCTTTAGAAGGTTTGATAAACATGTCTCTGCTTTCATTTATTATATACTTGAGATAATAGCTTCTTATTAGGCTGAACTGTAATGTGTCTGTAAATTAAGCAGTCTAGCATAACAAAAAAAGCTACATTGTTTTTTGCCAGACTGTTAATTAAACATTGTGATGCTTAACTAATTATATTAAAGTTATAGTTACATTGACATGACTATTATTTCCAATTAGTTCCTATTCCCCCCATGATGCACTTATGTAATATCTGTGCATTGTATTAAATACAGTTCACATTAAAAAACCTCCATCAAGTTAAAGCATTGCCAAACATTGTTATGGACAAGACTGGGATTTCATTGTCAGTAATGATTGTTCTTCGAAAAATAACTGAATTTGGGTACCAAGACCTGAGAAAAATGCCATAAGAGAGAGAGAAAGAGACACACACACACACCCACACACACACACACACACACACACACACACACACACGCACACACGCACACACACACACACACACACACACACACACACACACACACACATACATCTCTGCACTAGTGATTCAATAGAGTTATCAAGATAAATTAAACCAAACCCACAAGGTCAGTAAAAATATCATACTAATGTCACTGACTAGAATACGATGGACCACATCATATTGACACCAAAACCTCCATATTCTTAATTCATACGATTGTAAGTCAGTTGCCTTCTCCTCATTTAATTGGAAAATATAAAACTAAGTGTAATAATCACCAACCATGCATAGTTTTCAAAGTACAGTTACAAAACGTTGTATACAGTTTTCAAGAGTGCAAATAATTAACTTACTATTTAATCCACTATGACATCTTAAATATGTTTTGTCTCTCAAAATATATGATGATGTAAGCATACATCAGTTACTCTGGCCTTAATGGATGTACCATATTTTTAATTGTAGCATTTCTAATTCGGAGTAGATACCTATTACTTATAATATGGTCTGAATGAAACAAATTGCTATTTTTCTAGTTTTGTATATTAACTATGTCAACTCTGGTTTTAAAAACAGTAGCAAAGAAAATAGCTTACAGCTCTCAGAGCACATCTCAATTTTTTATCTCTTTGTTAACCAGGTAAGCCCATGGGACAAAGTGCCTATTTTAGAATTGTCTGGTTAAGTGACTTAGTCATATAGTAGTGAAATGGAGGTTGAAAGAATTAAACCCTGTGCTCTTCACTACAGGAAGCAGCTTGTTAGCTCAGAGCCTTAATTATGTGCTCTAACTACAATATGTTTATGCAGATTTGTGAGTTGAAGTATAGAAACACTATTTATCTACTCCTAATTTATTTATTTTTTTACAATATCTGCTAAATAGGTGTCTTTAGCATATCTGTCAGCAGGTTTAACTATTGCATGCTGTGCAACAAAATTTGTATGAGCGTAGGTA
The DNA here is from genome assembly GCF_019279795.1 of Protopterus annectens. Classification (NCBI taxonomy): domain Eukaryota; kingdom Metazoa; phylum Chordata; order Ceratodontiformes; family Protopteridae; genus Protopterus; species Protopterus annectens. The sequence continues at coordinate 55,416,344 of NC_056746.1, forward strand.
CCAATACAGCTAGGACAGACCCAAAAATATTGTATTCATGCCGAAGATCTAATTCTTACTTTTTCTTCTGATACTCTACAATAGAAAACATGATGTCTGATTGATAGTGCTGTTTGCTGACAGAGTTGATTCTAGCTGATTTAGTATGTTGACTTAGAAAAAGCCTAATGCCCATGTTCTCAGCTTAAGGATTCTTCAAAGGATTTTCCATTGATTTGTTTCTCCTATTCAAAAGTGTCCTGATAATTAATTATTACCACTGTATTTGGATGTCAATCAGATCCTTCTGGTACTGTGTTTTATGTTACTATTAAACCTCTTATTGCTTTATTAACCCTCACAATGACAGTTTGTCTACATTGCCATTTCCTTATCAGAAGTACGCTTGACAGAGTAGTGTTTAAATCTGCCAAGTACTTCATATATGTTTTGCAATAGCACAAAAGTTTTTCATTTGTTGTTTTGGCAGTATGGTAACGCCTTCACAAAGCAGATTCTAACAGCTGTGATACTTCATTAAAAAGGTGCAGAATACATCTGCAACATTCTTCCCTAAAGTTTTAAAAATGTATTTCTAGGCTAAGAAAGAATACAAAATCACAAATGACATATATTTAAAAATAAGTTATATCAGGCTACTGGAGTGGATTTCAAGAACAATTGATATACATCCTTTATTATAAATTAACTTAATTAATAAATAGTTTGAATCAATTTTAGAAGAAAATAGATGCTATGACAATCTAAAATATGACATGTTATTTGTGAAGACAAACATTTGGAAAATATATCCTCTTTAAAGTATGACCTTTTATAATAATTTATCCAGGGTAGTTTGTTAAGCCAAAGCACTGCATACAATATGCATGACAATTTTAAAGCATATTTGTATACTTCATGGGATTGTACCTTAGCAGGGTACATATTACAGAACTTTAAACTGGGATTCTAATTTGAGTTCTCAAAATCCTGAGCTATTATTACTGGTTGCATTAGATTTTTTTATACCCTTTACCTTTTCATTCTGTCTTAGCATTACCTTGTGAAACCTACCCAAACTGAAAAGGCATTTTATCCTGAGTAAAGTATGATTGTAACTACGCTCTTTGATTGGATTTTACACTACTTGTTTTATGTCCAATTGATAACAGTGAGGTGCAAACATTTGGGAACACAAATATATCATAACAAAAAGTATGTGAGACAGTAAAATTGCCATGAAAAACTACTGATGCAGTGTGTCATGTCGATAAGCTTAAAAAATGCTCTTTTACATAAATAACTTCCATGCATTACTATTAAGGGAACACACACACACACACACACACACACACACACACACACACACACACACACACACACACACACACACACACACACACACACACATACACACAACAACAACGCACACACACACACACACGCACACACGCACACACACACACACACACACACACACACACACACACACACACACACACACACACACACACACACACACACACACACCTGATCCATGATGAATATTAGAATATAAAAGTAATTGGGATGAATGAAAATGAAGCCACTCAAGGATGATGTAAAGTTGGACTGGCCTCCTGCAAATGATTATAGAATTGCTTTTTCTTTGCTGTGGCTTTAGTTGCTTTTGATTTGTGTAGATGATTTCATTTTTTCTAACCTGTCTGTGATGTTTATAATTTAACATTTTATCTTTTTTTTCATTTTTTAATTTGGCATATATACAACTTAAATGCATTTTGATGCCAACAACCTGAATATTAAAATAACTAGTTTCTTTTGTTTAGTATATTTAATGTAAGAAATAATATTGTACATTTTCTTGTATTCATATGAGATTTTTGCTGACACTAGTGTAATATCTGAATATGAAACACATTGCTAGATTTATGGGAGATGGAAAGTGTTCTTTTTGTTCATAATTTTAAGGTGATAACAAGTTGAAGAAAATGAGAGACTATTGAATTTCAGAAATGAAATAATAGTATGCATTCTTTGACCTTTTCAGTCTTCATTTTTTATAATTCATTTTTGTTTGTTTGCTTTTGTTTATGGCTTTGTGTTTTCTTCTTTTCTGTAGTTTTCATAATCGTGTAACTCACCTGAAAGAAAAGACCTTAACTCATGCCATTTCTCTACTGGTACTTAGCTGAATGGCTGAGTCTGAAAAAAAAAAAAAAGAAGGAAGATACAACTTATATAAACAAGTCAAATAAGTTACATTTTTATGATGTGGCAAAATATGGTACAAGAGATCATTTAAACAAGGATAAAGGAACATTTACAAAAATGCAAAAGAAAATGAACAGACAAAAAAAGATTTAAATAAAAAATAACTTCTGTAGCTTTACTTAAAGTACCGGTTATCCAACAACACAGATTAGCTTTTGTGCTGCTTGGGTTTCCTATGTCAGCACATAGTCAAAAATACAGATTTAAAGTTCTAATGGAAACATATGAGTGAAATACACTGAATCTAAACTAGACATTAACAGTTAAGTTTTAATACCACTCCGGCTATTTCCCCACCGCAGACTGGGTATGGTTGCCTCCTTCGCAGATGCTGAAAAAAAAAAAGGATATTCCATTTTGACCGTTGACAATTACATTTACAAACTACAGCCACAGTTAGTATTAACAATTTATTTTTACATTTTTAGGAACATAAAGATTACTTTTTATAGAAAATAACTGCAGTGGACTCAATTGTTTCCTTACTATTATGATATTTCAGAGACAGTATCAGTTTTCTACTATTTAATAGACTGTTAGAAAATGTTTTCACACCTAAGAGTTTGGAGCGTTCCCTATTTTACACATTTTTTCCTTAAGGCACAGATGCCCATATCAGAAGTGTCTTGACAAAAAGAAAAATGGGTCGCAACTCTGTGATTACTGTTCCTTTAATGTATGCAGAATTGGCCAGAGTTGTACATGTTTCATTATACGGTTCATCTGCTGTCTGCTGACCATCATCTCTGTCTATCTTCTTTAAGGATTTTGTAATAAAGCAGTTAACCACACTCCCTTGTGGCTGACATGAGAATCCACATCACTGCACAAGCCTTGAATGCCCTATAATACTTGCATATCTATGTGTGTGTTCACAGACAAGACTACAAAGCTACCATCTCTGGATTAGAATGCCCGGACTATGTCCCCTGTTACCGTGGCCGTAGTGGCTGTTCAACCTTGCATGGGAATGATTTAGCTAACTTCACATTACCCCCCCCCCCCCTCGCAGGATGGCTGAGCAGGTAAATATGCACACTCCCACCCTCTCTGCACTGGCTGTTCCACCAGTCAGACTACATGTTGAGCTCAGCTCATCCATGTTGCAATTATGGATTCATCCCTCTACACCGTAGAGTAGGGAATGCTGTACATTTCTTGCTTGGTACTAACACTATAGTTTCAAAGATATCTTTAAGAAGCATTTGCACAATTCTTGCTGTTGAAGAACATATTAACAGCAAGTATTAAAAACTATGGACATTTGTAAAAATGCCTTTAGTAATGTTTAAGAAAAAGTTACAATAGTAATGACGTGGTTAGCCCTTATGTCAGTAGTAACAAAAGTATCTAAAATATAAACTGTAAATATGAGAAACGAAGTAATTTGCAAAGCAATAATATAGAAATAGAGATAAAGGGAACGCTTACTGTCTTGTTCCTCTGGTGCAGTAACTTCCATGGAGATGTTCTGAGAAATATAACCCCATGAATGCGTATCCAGCAGTGAAAATGGTTGCACATTTCTACTTGCTAACATCCAGAAAACATTCTTTCCTGCCCAGAAGTAATAAAATACAGTGCTACTACTTAGCAATAAAAACACACAAACAAAAAAGGACTACTGAAGAGTGAGTGTGTGGTGGATCAGAGGTTCCTGTTAACTGTCATGTTTTTCAACAACTCCCCTCCTGCCATAATACAGATTGGGTGCTTCTTTAAAGCTGATAAAACTTGTGCATGAGAACAATGCTGGGAACTATAGAGAGAAAACAGTAACATAAGAGACTGATTAGTAAATCCACCATGTGAAGGAGACAGTTTTTGTCTGAAGACTGAATTTAGACAGACCAAACTCTGAAATGAAAGAACTGGGAGAGAAACCTGTCTGCATAACATCATGGCAGGAATGGATAGAGAAGTCCTTCAGATAGCCAGAGTAGTTGTTGAAATATGGATTTATTATTTCTCTAGAAAGAAATGACCTGACTATTGTCTCTTTAGAAACAAATGACCTGAATTGAGAAGGGGTGGTAGTGGCTCAGGAAATTGAAGATGGCGTGAAAAAACTCGGGGGACATTTATGTGCATGAAAAAGATTGATTCCTGACTATGTAATGTTTTTCTGTCTATTTCAAAATTGGTTTTCTTTAATATGGGAAGATTTGGCTTAGCATTTGGGAAGGTAAATGTGGAAGTTCTAAAATAAAATAAGCAGACATAATTAACAAGTTAGGTACAATTCGAGAAAAAGTTTTTGGACTCGCTTTGTATATAGTAGGCCTGTGGGGTGGACTTTATGATGTTAATCATGATGGGTCAGGCAGTAAAAAAATGCATAAAGCACAAATTAAATAACGCAAGATTAGGCTCACCAGTTATGATGTCAGATTACTGAACTGGAATTGCTAAAAAGTAACTCAATGCAATGAAAGTGTGACAATCAGAATAACAAGATATCTTGTGAAGAGGTTCACTGCTCTATTTGAAGATAGTAAAGGAAACAAATCATATCTTATCTTGAATCAGCACATGCAGAATATAGAGGGGTGTTCCATCAGATCTAGACTTACAGGCCGATGGAGTCCACTCTGTAGGCAAATTAAGATTAGGCTGCAGTTGATGAAGGCATCTTATTGTTAAATTTCACTCTGAGGGTACATAGCAGTTGCTTCTCAAAAAGCTGCAGAAATTAATTTTTTATTCATTTTTGATTGTTAAGTGTAGGGGCTACTTAGGATCTTTGGTTAGAAATCCACATTAAGATAAAGGGTTTTAATGAGGTTGTATCATGATTATTGTAAGATGGAGGACTGAGTCGGCTGCTGAATGCTGTATCTAAGCACCATTATAGTAAGGTGGAAAAGCAGTTGTTTCAGAACCTGGAAGTTTATAAGGATGGAAATGGAGTATTGGGAATCATAAGCCATACAGTTAAAGATTAGACCAAGAGTAAACAGGAGTAACCAGAGTATGGTTCTTATGAATCAAGTAACACATCAAGTAACGTAAGGAATCACTGCTTTCACAAGTAGTAAGAGATCGAATTAAAACAGGACTGGATCTGGGGTAATAGCATAACAGTAGAATGGCAGATTAACTGAGAGAGCTACTGTAGCACTGATAGCAAAGGAAAATCAATTACATGGACAGACTACCTTTATAAAAGACAGGAAATATGTAGTCTTTCTCAAGTGAGGTGCTTCCACTGTGAGACTGATAAGAGCAAAAATATCTCACAAGTAGATCCTTGTCAAGTGAAATAGCAGATTTAAAAGGACTACAACCACAGAAGTCAGAAGAGGGTAGAAAAATCTCATAAAATGGGACAGATGAATGTGCTTATATGTCTAGAAATGAGCGGAACTAAAACCTGGAAGCCGAAAGTTAACAAGCTTAGGAATGGGATGGGGGGGCCATAAAATATTTCTTAACTTGTATGGATCTCTTTATTTCTGTTGCTTCTCCCTGACCCCTTTCTTATTTATACTGTAAGCATTTTCTGTTGATTTTGAGTGCCTTACTGAGACAAGCCATCCAATGAAAGTGCATAAAAGGAGTCTGCAACGTCACCTTTTTTCTTCAAAGCCAAAAACAAATTTCCTTCAACACTAATGAATAAAACAGTTTATTCAAATAAATAGGTCATTGATAAAACAGTTCACAAACAAAATGCTTATGTAACTATACTATTTGCTGAAAACTGTTTTACAGGGATCAAGCTAATCTGCACTGCCAAATGTCTTCAGTATAGTATTCATTATCTGGCATCACTGCAGCCCACAGAAAGATAAATATTCCAAAACAGCCCTACCCTTTCCTTAAAAATATTGAGATTTTGGTTTAAAAGTAGCACAATGAGATCGAAGTCATCCAAATTACCACAGTTTGAAGTGATGTATAAGACATCAGCAAACATAACTCTCAAGTAACTCATTGGAGGAAAGTGACAAATGCAAAGTACCTTCAAGGACATGGAAGAAGGCCACAGTCCAAAAAAAAAAATAAAAAAAAATGATCACACGTACTCATATGCAGTATCAGTGCCTTCAGACAGGCTACGTACATGTGTGAAGTGCCAGCCCGTTAGACAGGGAAGGGTTACAATCTATCCAGTCATCAGTACACATCTAAAGGGTTTCCAGAATGATAACAACAGTAATTTATTTATGCATGGCACATATGCAAAGACCATGCAGCAAGATATATGCTTCCATTTCATCATCTAAGAATTGTTACTTTATTCTTGTGCAAAAAGCCTAAACTGAACTTATTTGTGTTTTGTCTAGATTCGGATAGACAAGAGTATGGTGCATAACACAAAATATTATTGTGGGGGTTTCTTTAAAATGTTCAGCAAATGTTTTAATAATGCTTCTCTCAAAACATAAGATGTTACATTGGGTGTTTCTGAATGTTTTCTAAATACCAATTCATAAATCTTGCTTTAAGACTGAAGTTATTGTTAATATGTGGTATTACTGTGGATTATTTGCTAGTATGACAAGACATGTGGAATGCCTCTGTGATCCAACAGGTAAAGACTCAAATAAAAATAGTCGCACTGGCTTCTCAAATCAACAGCATCAGGATTAAGAGGGGGAATATGAGATAGAGATGTATTTTTAACAGTGTGGTAGGGGAGGGGGCTCATTGCTGTATATCATGATTAAAGTTACAAGCGTAATAGATCCACTATTTTTATTTACATGGTATTTCCTGAATCAGAAGCAGGTCGATAATTCAGGTGGTATACACTGGCTAATATTAGTGTCTTTTTCAAATGGGTAAGTATTGCTGCCATCACTGAAAGAACAAAGGGGCACATGTTATCTAGCTGCATACATTCAGTTTCTTTGAACAGGAACAAAAAGAACAGTGGAGGCATTTTGACATTTTCCATTTGGCAACTGTTTAAAGGAAATGAATATAGAACGCATATAGGGATATAAATGCAGTCATGTTGTAAAAATAATGCAGGGAAGCATCGGAACTTAGAAAAGGGCTTACTTATAAGGGAGCATGTCAATCTTTCAAAGGCGATTACAGCAAACACGAAAAATTGAAGGCAATTCACCAAAACTGCCTTTGACAAAAGTGGAAATTACCTTTTTTCCACTGTTGTGTGACCCTTGAGTTGATATAGACAATCGGGGAGGGGGTCCGCCATGGGGACCCAATAGTTTCAATGTTCACTAAAGGCAGTTTCAGTGAACTGTTTGTTTTTTTTTTTTTTGCTAATACCACCTTCGATGGATCAGCATGAATCCTACTGCAAAGCATACTGAGGGATGGATAGACTGAATTAAAGGAAGATGGAAGACAAGCGGAGCAAGTTGTGGAAGAAAGGCTAGAGGTCTGAGGTTTTGGGAAAAAGCAAATTGTGTAGTGCATGTGGCTATTGATTAGTGGAGAAAGTAAATAGAGAGGTTTGAGCATTGGGGTGCTGTATGGCCAGAATAGCAATACTAGGTTAGTCTGTAAGTAATTCTTTCAGGCAGTGGAGGTGGAGATTCAGGTGAAGGAAATAGTAATAGGGCACAGTTACTTTGGTGTAGCGTTGATTAAATTAAAAACAATTTGTCAAGCAACCACACCTCTCCCTCCTAATGTGCATTGTCATCAACTATGAGAGCAGTCTCTCTAAGCAAGGTGAAAGAACATATATTAAAATAACAAAGCTAACCTATAATGTTTTAGAGCACTGCAAATGCCATTAATAAATGTCAAACTGAATAAGAACAATTTTCTGCTGTCAGGAAATCTTCTCAGACTGTTTTTTTTTTTTTTTTACCAAACTACATTATTTTCAGGTGCAACCTTCTCATCTACAACTTCCTGTTGCCAAAGACTACCTACCCAATAACTACCTCTTATATCACCAAATTGCTATAACTGACAAGCACTTTGGTGGTATAGTTTTATAGCTGGGTCAGTCTAAAATGACTTCCTGCACAAAATCCTAACCAACCAATAACATTGGCTAACAGCTTTTCATTACCATAACTGACAATATATGTTCTATACTCATCTAAAGATGTGCACCTTTAAACATCACATACCTAAACTTCTCACTCCCCACCAAGATACAATGTCTCACTCTAACCTTTGTCATACTCATATTATTAACTCTCTCTACATCATTCCAAACACAAATCACCGAATTCTTCACCTACTACCAAAAGACACATGTTTACAATGTAAACTTTCATCCATCCAGTTAAATATAGGTCCTCACTTGTGCAAAAATCACTACACTAACCATATTAAACCTAAAATACTCAATACCTCCAAAGAGGTTCAAATGTGCTATCACCACAAAACTAAACAACACATTCATATAAGTTAGCTACTGAATTTACAGGTAGCAGGTGATATTCACCCCAACCCTGGACCATATCAGGCACCACGTTACTCCACAAATAAATAAATCTTGCCAAAAAATGAAACCCCTCTCCCTAAAACATAAGAAGTAGCAACAAGAAACTCAATCTATTCCATATGAACATTAGAGGCATTCTAAACTAAACTCCAGAACTGCAAACCAGGATAAAATGTCACTCACCTGACATATTAGCACTAAGAGAATCTTGGCTGAAACCAAATAACAGTAACACAGAAATACTCCCACCCAATAGATTAAACAAGAAAAGCAGAAGGAACAGCAATAATGTACTACAGTTGTATAAACTTATCATCTTTAACATCTACTGTACCCTCCTTCCTCAATGCTGAACTACTTCTAAGTAACTTAAAACTAAACGCACACAAAACAATATGTGTTGTGGCCCTTTATACACCATCTGGAGACAATATCAGCACACTGGAGGACATCTTATCCTGGTTATCTGATAATGTACACACAGATAAAATTATACTAGATTATGCTGACATCAACTGGTCAAGTCTCACCTCTGAGATAATGACTTCTAGTATAAACCTGTAAAACGACTCCCAGCTTATACGTGTTCCTACTAGAATCAACCTGAAAATAGTAAAAGTACCGCCCTGGACTGGTTATTATCACATCATCGTAACAATATAAGCTCCCATAATACCTCAGCTGGAAACTTAGTGACCACCTGCTCATATATGCCATAAGAAAATGCCATACTTCTCCCAAGGAACACACATGAGCAACTTTAACTGGCAAGTGTTTAACACCTCACTACAATCTCACAACTGGAACATCCTAAATGTCTTCCCACTAGATGATGTTGTTGACAATTTTAATAAGATATTTATGAAACTGCTAACAGCATCGGCCCTCTTACACTTAAAATAATACAAAGCAGCCCCGCTCTTTGACTCACTCCTACCACCAGGAACTTAATGAAGTATAGAGATCAAGCCTCGTAGGCATGGCTCAATAAAAAAACAGAAAACAATCTTCTGCAATATAAGTCCTTATAAAATAAGGCCAAATGCTAGATAATTCTTGTCATATTACTATGCTCAGCATACATTATGTAACCTGTTTTGTGTATTATGCTGGATGTACTGTATTTGTGGAAATTGATGTTGGAGCTTTTCTCCCAGGGCCTCCGCTGAAAATGGACCTGGTCCAGTCGGAATTTCCTGGTTAACAAATGTAAAATAAATAAATAAGTAAAACTTATCAAGAAATTTTATTACTCCAGTTTGCAGCATACTTGCTACAAAAATTCTAGACATTTCTGTGTAACTGTATCTACAATACTACATCCTGGATCAAATGAACAATCAAACCTAACCCCCCCTGCTCCCCCGCTGCTTGGAAGAAACAGCTAATGCTTTCATTTTCACTTCTTCTCTAGCACTGGTAAACTGCTTTACAATGATACTCAAAACACATTGACCTCCTCTAATAATCTGAGCACATCCCAGTAAGTCTTACCTTCCATTTCCATTAATACTCACCCTTACTCCTTTCAGTCAGTATCTATCATAACAATCAAGAAATGCCTCAAACAATCAAATTGAATACACTTGCTCAAGATGGAATTTCTGGTGATTTCTTAAAAATGACAGAGAGAGATCAATTTCCTTTCCAGTATCCATTCTTATAAATAGTTCTTGTCAGGAGTCATATGTCTCAGCCTTGTGGAAAAAAGTCTGACATTATCCTACTTCACAGGGGAGATAACAATGATATATCGAACTTTAGACCCATTGCCATTCTCTCCCCTCTTTCAAAAATCCTAGAAAAATGGATTCATAATCAATGACTCATTTTCAAACTAACAACCACCTTACTCCCACACAACATGAATTCAGACCAGGGCATAGTGCTACCACAGCTCACTTAAACTTCATCACCACTATTAGTCTAGCTGGAGACAAAGGCCAACTTGCTTCTGCTGTGTTTCTGGATCTGTATGGGGCCTTTGCATTTCCCATAGCCTTCTTCTAGAACAACTCTCTTCACTTGTCCAATCAAACACTTCCACCAAGTTGCCTTTCTAATAGACTCCCTTTTGTTAAATGGATTAAATCCTACTCATTCTTCCTACCCATCAAGATAGATGTTCCTCAAGGATCCATACTGAGGCCACTGCTTTTTAACATGTTTTCCATCAACCGACACTCCACCAAATACAATCTCTCATAGAATATACTGACACATTAATCCATTCTGTTAGTAATTACTCTACAGCACCTCAACCAAGAGTCATTTTCATGAGCTGAAATAACTCCGGACTTCTACTCAATCCAAAAAAAAAAAAAAAACAAGGCTGCTGCTTTTCCTCCCAAAACCTTTTACATACCTCAAACTAAATTTCTCAATAACAGCATCTGATAACAGCCCTTTAGAAGTCATCCACCACACCAAGCTACTACGCATGACAGTCAATGATAACCTGAAATATAACTTACATGTGCAACAGGCTAGTGTGCAAAAATTGATGAGGAAAAGTAGATGTAATTGTGCTTCTGAGAGGGTTGCTTACCTGGATAGATGTAGTACATGTCCGCCATTTTATGTTCGAATGACCAACAATGCTTTGAACAAAAGAATTAATCAGCACATTAACAGCATTGTTAAAAAGGATAACAAAAGTGCCCTAACCAGACAGCTATCTCTTGTAGGAATTCTATTGAGTTTATATGTCTTTTATTTAAAAAAAAATAATTCCTTCTGCTTATGGTGGTGACTGGCAAAATCGATTGTTGCATAAAGAAATGCTATGGCAGTTATGGTTGTATGCATCTAATTCACCTGGCCTCAATAAAGCCATATCTATCACTAGTGAATTGAAGTTTAGAGCATCAAAAGTGTAATATTGTTTTATTTTAAAATTCAAGCTTGTTTTTAGTCTTTTTTCATTTTCAAAATAGTTTCTGACACTTTTACAGAAAATAGTGTACTGTAGCTTTAACTTATTTGGTGGATTTTGGCTATATTGTAACTGATAGTTTTTTTTAAGTGTGGGTGTGATTGAGCTAAGGTTTTTAAATGTTCTTGCTTTGTTTGCATGGTTTATACGGTTCTGAAGATGTCTATGATTTTAAAATAGACAAACGTGCTTAACCTATATTAATACAACCAATTTTCGAGTTGATCTGCTACCAGGCTGTTTGTTCTTGGAATAACAGCATCTGATAACACCCCTTTAAAAGTCATCCCCCACACCAAGCTACTAGGCATGAAAGTCAATGACAACCTGAGAGTTAACTTAAATGATCAAAAAAACTCACCAAAAATCATGGGTACTCTGTAGAATAAAAATGAATTTGGCCAATTCATCCAGGAAATTCCTAGTGTCTACATTCCTACTCCCCACTTTAATCTATGCTTCCCAAGTACTACTTAACCTTCAAGCTTCCACCCCAAATGAAAGTAAACTAGTGCTATAATAAAATAGCAAAATTTGCCACTAACACATCAAACAGAACCCTTTACCTTAAAACAACTTGATTGATCTGAATTACTCAAGCAACTCACTTACATAAAATGACTCCTAGTATAGACATTAAAATGAAATGCAACACAAAGCAAAGCTATGTTAGGCGTATTGCACACAAAACCCCTCTTGTAGGCCACTATAATCTGGAAATCAAATGTTTCTCAGTACTTACAATCCACACCTGTCAGCAAGACCCCACTGTCTATTCCAGCTGCATAGCCTGGTCCTGGAACACTATCCCTTCATCTTCATTCCTTAAATGTACTAGCGACCTTTCCAATTTAAAGACCAATATAAAAAAGATCTGCCTGACAGTTGGAACTGTACATGCACAACAATCAAAACAGATGCATGACTACCTAGTCACTATAACTATCCCTTTCTCACTCCAAATTCACTAACACCGACATATCTTAGCAGGTAGTAATGGCCTAACATCAAAGGATGCTCTCATGGTTACCATACTACTAATTTACCCCTTCAGCCAACACTTGCTACTATTTATTTCCCTTTCTTGTGTCCTTCATAACATTCTCTTCTTTCCTATAATGACTACCTCTCTGTGTCCTTAATTTTACCTCCTTCTCATTACATCTCCTCATCTCATTCTATTCCTCTGTCTATTTTGGCATCAGAATACTTTATTATTTTCAGCTCCATATATTTTTAGAAGTACAGTCAATATTTTTAATAACTATATATTAGTTTGCTTGACATAGGCTATCCACTCCTGCAGGATGTTTTCTTACTTGCAGTATATATTGTATTCTTAATATTTCTATAATGTATTTCAGTCTGTGTTTTTATATGTTGCTGGGATTTTTTCTTGTTGTATATAATTAGTTATTAGACACTGTAAAATGTTATGTGTGTTTTTGTTGATCCTTTCTTCCCAGCTCATTGTAACATTTTCCAGCTGTTGTGGGGCTTTCTCTCCTTCTGTATAATTACTGAACTACTGTTTAAATGTTTTTGAATCTGATGTGGAGCTTTTCACCCTGGGCCTCCACTGAAATGGGCTATTGGCTCATTCAGACTTTCACAATTATCAAAGGACAAAGTAATAATAATGATGATAACAATAATAATAATAATAATAGTAATAATAATAATAATAATAATAGTAATAATAGTAGTAATAATAATAATAATAATAATAATAATAATAATAATAATAATAGTAATAATAGTAGTAATAATAATAATAATAGTAATAATAATAATAATAATAATAATTCCATAGGATTTCTGAGTGAGAGTGAACATGTGTTTCAGAAGTCATTCAAAAGACTAGATCCGATAGATGCCTGGAAAGTACAGCATGAAGGAAGCAGTTTATCATTTCAGGAAGTGAACAAAAAGCAAGTAACAAGCTGGGCAGTATTCTAGTGGCTACTGGCAACCTGAAAAGAATTCTGGAGGTGTTTATTCATGAACATTGCTTGCCTGATCATGCACATGCATTTCTCAAACACAGCAAGGTGGAAGGTATGGAAAAATGGAGGTGGAATTCTTTTAAATGAAATGTCAAAGATGAGGTCAAGTGGAACCAGATGTTGCAGAGATAAGAACTGGAAAAGCAAGATAAGACAGGGCATAACTTGGGCAACTTGGTGCATGGTTAAAGCAGCATATCAAAGCGGGATAATGAGAGAGGTGGGTATAATTAATAGACTTTGGTGGAACAAATTAGAAAATGAGACAAGAAATTAAGGAAGGCACAGTGAGAGATAGAGAGAGAGAGAGAGAGAGAGCAAGTGAGAGAGAGAGAGAGAAAAAGAGAAAAAGATAAAGAGATGCCAAGTTTAGGACAAACTAGGATTCATAATAAAACTGATTGGATAAATGAAATAAGATATTTAGTGCATATGCAAGCAGATCAAGAGTTTGAATCGAATGAAACCAGAAGAATTTTACACTCTAGAGAAACATCATTAATAACTACAGTCAAATCATCTAACACTGTGGGTCATTCTCTATATTAAAATAGTGTAACTAAACTGTGAAACTACATTCCATTACCACTGAAATCTTTTCAAAATGCAAACTCACTTAAACACAATTAAAATTATAATATCAAAATCAATAGATCTGCTTGAGTATATCTCCAGGATAAATGCCACTATTATCTTCAATAACAACAAAAATAGGGACACTTCAACTGCAGGTCAAGGGAATAAAGTGATTAACAGCAAGTTAACCAATCATGAAGCTTTCAAACAGAGAGGTGGCCACAGATAAATCAAGCCAACATCACTCACATTTTATATCAAGGAAATGCCACTCCTGGTTCTTTTTTTTTATTACGACAGGCAAGAGGACAATGGGAATAAAATTCAAGAATACACCAATGATGAATACAATGAAAAAAATGATGTTAGAGCAAAAACTTTTTTTCCCAAGAAGGATTTAAAGTTATTGAAGCCAAAACTGATGTGAATGAGGGCTCAGATGACCTTGGACTCTTCAATGGACATGTAATACAACCAAGTAACTTTTTTGGCATTTTAAATTTGTCTGATTTTGTTTTGACTGAAGCACACAAGAAAGTTCTTAGTTTGGGAATTAATTTTGTTCCTACTAGGAGGGCAAACACAGTTAACACTGTTTTAGAGTTAAAATAATATACTCATAAGTTAAATTTGAATTAACTTTTAAATGATATACATAATCAGCCTTCTGCATTTGTTAAACCATCAGTATGTAATCCACATTTATAAAATACTTTGAGAGGTTTTGAGAATGTTTGTGAAGAAGAGATTAGGACTTGTTTAAATAATGCAACACAACATACAATTGTTTTAATTTAGGTGCCAATGATAAGAAAGCGCTATGTGAATTAAGACAAGCTCACACCATTAGGGTTATGAAAAGTGACAAGGGGGAACATTAGTATTAATGAATAAGGATATAACAATAGTATGTTTGCTTTATTAAATAATGAAATGGACTACAAGATGGTTAACCTGTTTGATAGTCATAGATGTTTAAAGAAAATATAGTTTTCTTTATCATAGCTTATTGAACAAATATATTGATTTTGATGTTTATAATTTTTGTGTTGTGGACAAGCCAAAAATTGGCACTTTATTTGGGATACCAAAAGCACATAAAGATCAGTTGTACCCTCCCTTTAGGTCTACTGTGTCTTCACCCAATAGTGTTACTGAAGGAATTTTATTGGTTGCTGATTCAGTTCTCAATCCCCTTGTGCAAAAGTTGGATTCTTATGTAAAATATTCATGGGATGTTTTGGACAACATGAAACACTTTTTGAGTAATTTTGTTTTTGAGCCCAGTAAACATATAATGTTGACTGTTGATGTAACTGCCTTATACACTTCCATTCCTCATGATGAGGGGGTAGAGTATGTAAGACAATTTCTTGTTGTTAACACTGATTTAAGTAATGCTAAAGTGAATTTTTTATGTGATTTAACTAAAATATTTTTAGACAATAACGTTTTCATTTTTGGTGGTAAATATAAGCAAATCATGGGGGTAGTGATGCGTTCTCCGGCTGCCGCCTCATTTGTTAATATAGTAATGAGTTGGTGGGAGACTGTTCTCTTAAAAAACATATCTACTGAATTTAAGGTGCATTATTTTAAGCAATTCGTGGATAATTTGCTTTTTATTGTGGATGGCAATAATGACACAGTAACACATTTTTTAGATGTATTGAATGATAGGTATGATTTTCTAGAATTTACTAGACGTGATAGTGGTTTGTATGTTAACTTTTGGATGTTCATCTGGAATGGTAATGTGAACAAAATATTCTTGCCAGCAGTATACATAGAAAGAAAACATTCACGAATAGTTATTTACACAGCAAAGGTAACCATCCTACATTCATGAAGAAAAATATTCCAAAAGGTCAGTTCATTCGCGCAAGCAGGATGACTAGTGAAGCCAGCACATTTAAGAAGGAATTGGAATTCATCATTAACATGTTTGTTTGTAGAGGCTATGAGAAAAAGTGGTTAGAAGAACTAGCCCAAGAAATAAGTTCCAAAAGACAAGAATTATATCCTCCAATACTTGTACATGGTTTTATGAAAAATATTAACAGTAACAGCTCTCGTAATATTTCTGTTAATAACTGGAAACTGTCTTATAATTTAGACATGACGGTTGATAGTAATCGTATTAAAGATATAATACAGAAGAATTGGAAAATTTTGGAAGGAAACAGTGAATTATATAAGACAATTGGCAGTGTTCAGAATTTTGTATATAAAAAACGGCACAGTCTTAAAACTTTATTACAACAGGAAAACACAAAATGCATTCCCAGCAGTTTAAATACTAATAAAGCTAAGAGGATGCTTAAATGTGGCACATGTAGATGGTGTTGGTATATATTAGAAGGGTCATTTGTTTCATTATCTAGTTATCCAAAAAGTTTGAAAGTCCCAGGACACTTCACATGCAAAAGTAATGGAATAGCATATATAAGTGTATGCAGTGGGTGTCCGGCATTTTATATTGGAATGACAACTAGAACTTTACAAGACAGAATCAGAGAAAACCAATACACTATTAAGAAAAAAAGACAGCAATAATGCTTTATACAAACATTCTATTGAATGTACTAGTAATAAGTAGTTTCTTTTTTCCATTTTAGAACAAGTTTATCCAGATTTAAGGGGAGGTGATTTCAAAAACTGTATTGAACAGAGAGAGACACATTGGTAAACTAAATTGAATGCTGACAAGAAACCAGGTTTAAATGAGAGGATAAACATTAAATGTTTTTTAAAAGACAGAAGGGTGTGTTTAAATAGTTAGTATTTTTGTTTTGTTTTTAAATTGAATGATTAGTAAATGAGCAAATGTGTTAATTGTTTTATTGTAAGGACTATAAAATGGGTGTTTTTTTTATAACAAGATAATTCATTTGTTCTGAAGAAGTCCACGAGATGAAAACCTTGAAATAAAGTGTAGTACACTCAGTTTGAAGTTTTTATTCGATCTGTGATAAATTGCTGTTTCATACTGTTGGGCCAATATTTTCAGTGTTTTCAGAAGCCATTGATGTTAACCTTGAAATCAGAAAAATAATTCCAGACATGAGCAGCTCCAGTAATGAGCCCTTTGGACACCATTAATAACCAGGCTTTTATTGGAGGTAGACTTCCTTTTCTAACTTCTTGTGTCCTGTCTGTAAACTAGCTGGCTTTGCAGTGGGTGATGTAAGGGTTTATACCTAATTTAACAAGCTTTTCTAAAATGCCCAAGTGGGTGTGGTACTGTGTCAAATGCCATGGTCAGGTTGAAGTAGGCAGTATGTAGCATTTTACCCTCATCTACTCCTTTTGTGACCTTTTTGAAGAAGCTAACATTGGGTAAGACAGCAATTCAGGTCATAGCCTGCTATTGGTCCCCAACCATGTCCCAAGAATCACATTCCACATTCCTAAGCACCATGGCAAATATTAGGGTCCAACCTAACACTTTCATACTGGGTGACTTCAACTAGCCCTCCATTAACTGTGAAAACTACTCATGTACCAATACACTTGCCCAACTCTTTTTGGAATTCATTAATTCCAATCCCCTGAACCAGCTCATTCTTACCCTCACAAGAGGTAGCAACATCCTTGACCTGGTCATTACTAACATGGGCGACCGTTGCTCTACAACAATAGTCAACTCCTCCCTGGTTCGATCTGCCACAAACGAATCACCTTGGAAATCCACAGCCCCACCCCCACAAAGGTAACCACGATGAAAAACTTCTCCAAAGCTAACTTTGGGCTCCTAAAAACATAGTTGGCTAACTTCAGGGCACCAATGCAAATGGAGAACATTTGCAAGACTGCCAAATCAACAACGATGCACTGTACGAACACATACACAAATACATAGATCTCGCCATACCAAGTAGAACCAAGATGCTCTCCTCAAAAAAAAGGAAGCCAATCTGGTGGTCCGCTGCCATAAACAAACTCTACAACAGAAGGAGGAAACTGATGCAGAATAAGGTGAATTCCCAAGACTGGAAAAACTCCCTTATCAGCCTCAACAAAAGGTTGAGATACCTTATCAAACTGAATCGTCTAAAGCTAGCTATGAAAACAGAATTGCAGCAGATGATAAAGACAACCACAAGGTCTTTTATAGTTATGTAAATAATCTCCATGGCAATACACATATTTGCTCTGATTTACTGCACAATGGTACCTCCTATACTGAACCAACAGATATTGTCAATATACTGACCGACAGATTCAGTGCCAAATTTACCCCTCCCCCTCCAAAGAACCAATCACAATACCAGTAGGTTGCCAAGAACTCAGTATTACTGCTGCACAAGTTAAAACAGCACTGTCCAAGGCCAAGAATACCGCTTCTATGGGACCTGACTATATACCTGGCTGTGTTCTACATGAACTACAGAGTGAACTGGCACCTCACCTGTGTGCCCTGTTCAGTCACAGCCTCACCTCAGGCTTTGTCCCTACCAAATGGCGCACTGCTACAGTCATCTCTCTCCACAAGGAAGGAGTGACTACAGACCCTGGGAACTATCACCCCATTAGCCTGATGAGTCTGATATGCAAAGCTATGGAATGCATCATCATGGACCTAATAAACAAGGATATAGGAAATCTCCAAACTCTGGATCCCACACAGTCTGGTTTTGTGAAAGGTAGATCATGCCGGCTCAACTTGATTGACTTCTTTGAGTCACTCACTAGAGCTCTGGATGAAGGCAAGGTGGTTCATACAGCCTACCTTGATCTGGCCAAGGCCTTTGATACCATTCCTCACGCAGGAATCATAGAAAAACTCACTAAGCTAGGCATCAACCCTTATATCATTAGATGGATTGCAAACTGGCTCACAGATAAAACCCACAGTGTGAAAGTAGCTTACTCCAAGTCAGACTGTCGACCAATCATGAGTGGAGTCCTACAGGGTTCAGTCCTTGGTCCTCCCTTGTTTGGTGTCTACTTCTCTGAAGTCCAGGCCAACATGAAGGCACTCTGGCTGACAAAGTTTGCAGACAATTGCAAGTTGGGAGCTATTATTAACTCCCCAAGTGATGTTGACATCCTACAGAAAGGCCTCAATGAGACCAACAACTGGTGTCAGAACCATGGCCTTAATCTCAATGCCAAAAAATGTGTCGTCATCCCCCTTGCGAAAAACCTGGTTCCCTTGAATTACCACATTAGTGGTAGTTCACTAAATACAGAAGGTGTTATAAGAGATCTGGGAACACAGGTTGACAGCAGCCTCTCTTTTGACCACCACAGTGCCTCTGTGGTCAGAAAGTCCTTCTATGTGGCACATCTCATTATTAAGGGTTTTGCATCCAGAAACAAAGAGGTCATTGTCTCCCTCTACTCTTCCCTCATTAGGCCAATCATCCAGTACAATGCCCCATTTAGCATGTACCTCACTAGACACCTGCAACAACTGGAGAGGCCACAAAAGTACCTCAGAATGAGGATCCTTGGTCTTAAACACTTGTCCTATATGGACAGACTCAAAAAACTACAACTGTTATCTGTCTTATTTCACCTATTTAGATGTGATCTCTGCTTGACTTACAAAGCTATGTCTGACCCAGCTGTGTTAGAAATGGTACATCTAAAGAAATCCCAATCCCTCCACTCCATAAGCACCAGAGACCTCAACCTCATTACCACAATCAACAGAACTTGCTGGAGGGACAGGTTCATAACCCAGAGTCTGCTCATGCTCTGGAATAGACTTCCAATACACATCAAGCAGAGCACCTCACTTGCCCTCTTCAAGAGAATTCTTGATGAGTGGATCGGAAATAAAAAATTCACCCCGAGGATCACTCCAGTGGCTCAACTAAGCAGAGGCACTAGGAACTAAGGTTGGGTGGCACAATGCCAGGGTAATCCTATGGGCTAGGCTTGTAAAGGCTCCAGAGCCATTAGCCTAGTACACACCTATGAACCTAAGTCCACCAGGTTAGGAAAGCAAGACCTGCCCTTGACAAAGCCAGTAGTTGAAGTATAGACTAGAACTATTGGATGTAATGGACCGTATAATTGTGATACAACTAAGATTGTATATTTGGCATCATGCATCTCCTTTCTAGCATTCAGCATTGGTAAGACTGAATGTAGACTGAGCTACAGAATATATGAACATTATCATGATATCCCAAAATGTAAAGACATCATTGTTTTAATTAGACACTCAGCAATATGTATGTCAATTTTAAAAAGTTTACATTTTTTTATTATAAATAAAATGTGGGACACCCATAGGGAAGGTGACTGGGATAACTTTTCAGAGAACTTAGAATTGTTGTGACAACTTTGGTTGAATGTCTCAAGTTTCCTTTGCTTTAATGATAGTGTCTCTATACCTAGCAGCTTGACCTTCATAATTTTCTTTTTATTGTTTTACACATTCCTTAATTGATGATGTAATTTTTGTAGTTCATATTTTAGATTTTTCACTGTTTTACATTTTATACATTTTTGTAGTGATGTACTAATTTCCAATTTTATGTGTTTTATATTTTTAAGTCTCACATATGAGGAAAAATCATTTAAATTTTCTGATTAAGTGTCATTTCAGACCAAAGCATTTAATCTGTGTACAATGAAAGTCCTTGGGTTTTGTTATATACTGGTATTCATGGATCTTTGGAGGATATATCCCACTGGGGTCCTCCTTTTCAGTTCTTAAGATTCTAATGGGTCAAAAGCTCATGTTTCATGCTATGAAAGAGGCATCCCGAGGTGTTATCTGGACCCATCAGTGCAATATTCTTGACCTTCGGGAGCACCTTGAGTACCTGTTCTCTACTGATGGGGGAGTTCTTTACATGTTTATTTTCTGAGGTGCATCTAGTGGGGAGAGGGGGATAAAACTGGAGATAAATTTGTCAACCAGGAGGCTTGCTATAACTTCTGGTTCCTTATATGTGGTACAATTTACAACTGATTTACTACATTTGCTGTATATTGCCTTTGAGGTTATGGAGATAGATGAAGAAATCTTTGTGACTGCCATTGATCTGGGAGGTTAATTTTAGCTCAAATTTTGATTTGGTAGACTTGATTACACCCCCAAGTGGCTTGTTTAAGGTGATAAGTATTTTTTTTTACTTTTCTGGTCATTGCACCTCCTAATTTTTAACATTAATTTCTTTCTTTTGTCATACAATCTACTGATATTGGGATTCCTCAGGGGGGCTTGTTTTTTGAGTTAATACTGAGCATAATCTGTGTAAGTACATCTGTCTCTGCACAACTGTTCATATGATTATATACAGTTTCTTTTAATGATTCTAGTTAGGCAGTGGAGTTCTCTAGATTGGGGGGGGGGGGGCTTGAAATTTTGCCAGGGTGTCACTTAATAGTAAGAAGTTTGCCCAAGAATAATTCCTAAAAGTTCCAGGGCTAGCTGATGTCCCTGTTTTTTACCTTTACTTCAAAACAGATAGATTTATGGTCTGACCTGACTGGTGATGACATTACCGTAGAGAGGGTGTAGCATTCTGCCATAGTTTTAAGGATCAGTTCAACGATGTTTGCATCTTTAGTGGGTGTACAGGCTAACTGGTTCAAAGTGATAGGATTTACACATGCTAGGGTTCATGTTCCCAGTTTATGCTGACGTAGTTAAAATTATTTATTTATTTATATATTTCACATTTGTTAACTGGGTTAGTCCAACTGAGTTTGCAAACAGACCCATTTTCAGTGGAGACCTTAGAGAAAATCCCCAGCAAACATAAGTAAAGATAAAGTGACAATATACAAATATTAAAAAACAATCACAACAGAAAAACATTGTAAAAAAGAAAAGGTTATTAACTATTTGCATTGCATTGATAGTAAGCAACCCATTTTCAGTGGAGTCCCAAGGGGAAAGAGCCCCAGCAAACATAAGCAAAGATAAACATACAGGACAAAAACTATTAAAAATAATAATGCAAATACAAAATTAATTATAAAGAAAAAAACAAAAGAAAAAATTATGAACATTAACAGTTGCACTGAAAGCAGTGGTCTAAATTTACTACATTTAATAGTAAAAACAAAAGGATAACCATTGTTCAAAAGAACGAAAATGTACAGACATTAATAGGAAGTGAGGGGGAAAATAGATGTGGAGAATGGGTGGGGTTAGAGAAAGGAGGAAGCAGTAAAGCTGAGGGTTTAGGAGGTTAGTTTATGCAGAAGTTACTAACAGAGAAAGAAAGTTAGGATGAATGGGAAGTGCCTCCAGTAAATTTAAGTATGTGTTATTGTTTTCCTGGATCTTAGAGGGAGACTAATAGCTTGCAAGTATATGGGATGGGACTTTGTCTAAGATAATTTGAGATGTGTTTGTTTTTAATATAAATAGAGACACCTCCCTTTTGTCCTTCCTATGCTTACGTTGGCCTAAAATATGTGGAGGGTATTGCAATCTTACAATTCCAGGGCGTCTCCACAGCTTTAAACCATATCTCAGTAATTGCACAGACATACATATTCTCCAGGGTGAGGAAAACTTGCTGAGAGTTGAGATTCTCATTTAGACAAGGCATCGAGCAGTTACACCTTCAGATTTTCTAGGGTTGGTTTTATATGTCAGATTTATCAAATTGACACTGTCTGAAAAGGCAGTACGGGGGTGGACAAAGTTTTGTCAATATTCAATATCTCAGAGGGGACAGGTGCAGTTTGGTTTTCTCAAAAGAAAGCCGTGTCTACTTAACGTGATAGACTTCTTTGAGAAGGTAACAAAGGCAATGAATTAAGGGAAAAGAGTGCATACCTCTTGACCAACTTGGTTGCTGTAAGATGACAGAGTACAATCAAGACTGTCTAAGACCAGCGTCATGGTGGGTGCTCCTCAGTGTTCAAACTAGGTGCTTCTTGTATAACTAAATACTTTTAAAATTTCAGGGTAGGTTTATATGGAAAATTTAAATTCTGCATGCCTGCTTATATACGGGACACTGCTATCCACTGCAGCATGATGAACAGTGTCATGCAAGTGTGCCAAATTTATAGAAGCAGACAAAATGACTAAATAAAGAAAACAGCTCTCTGTCCAATTAATGCCACCCTGCGTGAGTGCCAGCTCAGACTTGACCTACTCTTGTCACTGAAAATGCCCAAAGTGAATTGAAATGGGACAACCAAAATAGCTAGAAATGCATATGCAATGCTTTATAACCTAATGGACATGTTCCTAATTGTTGCCCCAAGGAAGCAAGGGTGTCTCCCAAAGTGCATTGATGCACGTCTCTGCTTTCCATGCAATGGGGTCACCAGTTAGAGAGCTGTTTTTTGGTTTGTATAGTACAATATATGCCTTATGGGCTTTTCAGCCTGCCTTGCTTTAGTGCTAATCCCAGGTATTTATTTGCTATGTACTTGTCAAACTGCTGTGGCATGTGTATACTTGTTTCATTGTAATCAGTAGGAGGTCATTGTAATGTTCAGAAATCAGGTTCAAGTTTTATCAAGTATAAAGTGTCCTGAGAAAGAGCTTCTGGATGTAGTTTTAGGAATCTATTGACTTGTAGTGACCCATGTGCGTATGTGTGTGTGCGTGCGTGCGTGCGTGTGTGTGTGTGTGTGTGTGTGTGTGTGTGTGTGTGTGTGTGTGTGTGTGTGTGTGTGTGTGTGTGAGAGACTGAAGTGACATGGCCATGCTGTTGCTGAAATTTATTCACAGTATTTTAGATCTACTAAACACTTTCAGATATTTAAGGTATTGTAAAAACTGTGCATTTTCTATGAGCATGTTTGCCAGTGCTGTAGATTCTTAGCCATGTTGAGAGTGTACATTTCCCTGACAGATAAAAGAAGCCCTCAAAGCTTAGGGACATGGGCTCATTTTCAATTTTTTACCCATGTCATTTTGATT
Organism: Protopterus annectens; assembly: GCF_019279795.1. Taxonomy (NCBI): domain Eukaryota; kingdom Metazoa; phylum Chordata; order Ceratodontiformes; family Protopteridae; genus Protopterus; species Protopterus annectens. Next base: position 55,440,355 of record NC_056746.1, read on the forward strand.
CTCTCATTCATTTTGTTTCAGAACAAAGGTCACCCATGGATATTACAGGGTATCAACTTGGAGGGGTATGACTTGTCATCATTTTTTATTTGCAACTTTTCAGTGGTGACAAACTTTTTAATGTGTTTTTTTTTTCTTTTAGTTTGAAAGGTCAGTGCTATGTGAAAACTGTTCAGAGCAGATATTTGAGTATAGGTGACAACAATTAGAGACCAAACTTCAGCTGTTTGAAATTGCAAGAAATTTACCTAAATTTCCTTTCTTTGGTAAGACAGCTTCAGCATATTAAAAGTGACAGGAGTGAACCATTTCACTTTGTATTATTTTTAATTTTTTCCCCCAAAGTTTCTAATAACATGCTGGCTCTTGTCAGTTCATACATACATACAATTGTCATGGTTCTAGCCGGCAGGAGCTTACATGGAAAAGTCACTAGGTCTGTTTAGTTTAGTGGCTTATATGTATTTATTTTTATCTTTTGAAATTTGGTAAGTGATCAATTGCTAAATCAAATAAAAGGCAAACAGGATATCACCTCTGATAGATACACTATGTATTAACATATGATTTTTGAGATTTTATACATTATGAGTTTTGGAGTAACACAACTTTGTAATATATGAATAATCAAATTATTTTTCTACAGTTAAAATTTATGATTATGAGTTCTTGTTTATTATTATCATCCAAAAAATTAGTGTTAAAACTCCTTTTGATATCATTGTATGTCTGCCTCTTTCCTAAAATGCCGTTTGATTTCTGTTTATTAAAGAGGGCATAATTAATTTCAGCCTCGTTGATAAAATTGCATACATATTTCATAGTCAAAGTTTAATAACAGTATAATTCGTTTTGAGGAGCATATTTAAAATCTCTATCCTATTTCATTTCAGGGTTTTTAAATGTATATCACCATGATGTTGGAATTCCAGGCCCCCTTGCATAAAAATAACCACATCATTTAGGATAAGACAACCATTTATTAAGAACAAATCATATGATTAATTGAACACAGTCAAATGTCATAAATTCCAACATAAATTATAATAAGCAGTGTTACCTGCTCAGCTTCATCTTCAATTACAGTTGACGTAAAGCAGAGATAAATCAATCGGCTCAGTTAAGCTCACCCTCCCGTTAGAAGAAGCACAATACCACTCAGTTCTATAGCCAATCAAACACATGTTATCAACCTAAACAGAAATAAACTAGAAATGGGAATGGAAGAACCCTTAGCATCCCATCACCCATACGTAACTCTCTTTCTCATGACCTGATTTCCTTCCTTCTAGACATCTCCCAACTGCCCCCCCCATATCCCACTCCTGAACTGAATATATTCCAGCTTGTCCATGAGTTTGTACAACCTTAGACCTCTCAAGCCTTGTCAAAACACTTTCCACCCATATTCTCACAACCCAACTCAGCACCGTCTGGTCTAATCGTAGCTCACTGTCCAATACCCAAAGAAATGGCCCAATATGACAGAAACCTCGCATAAAGAAAGACAAAAATGAATTGATAGTAGTCATCAAGCATAACACCCCATTTACCAAATATAAGATAAAATCCCCGCTGACCACTGCTCAACCCTCTTTACAACCTTCACTTACCTCCTTTCTCTTGTCCAGTTAGATGCCCTCCAAGTCTGAAAAGAATGCATGGAAAACCCTTCACCTTTTTTACACAAATATTGAAAGGCCTTTCGTATCAGACATATAAATTGAATAGCTTCTACCACCCTACCACTTTGAGCATGAAAAAACAAATCCTGTGTTATGCCACCATGTGAAAGCTGCAGTTTCTTACCTAATGCTGCCAGACAAAGGAACTCCTCAGCACATGCATGTAACACAGTCTGTGCACCCGTGCCCACCTGATCTGTTTTAGATCATTGCAACAGAACCAGCATCGTGGAAGAAAAAATAAAATTGTCCCTGCACAACAGTGAACCCAACAGCTTATTCACCCTAAACACCCCTCTGTACATTCAAACTGCCAAAGTGGCCCAAAGCGGGTAATCTGCTGAATTCCCCATTAATAAATTCATCCCTGACAGCAACACCCTAAGGGTCTGTTTCATCATAGGCAGCCCCATACCACCCCTCCTCCTCCTACCACAAAATAGCTCCCACCATTTCAACATCCATACTATTGTCCATGATTTGGTTAAGTCCAATCTCTCTAGCAAATATCCTAAGCTGACCAAGATTCCACACCTCCTCTGACAGCAACACTAGTTTGACTTGAGTCATTTGTTGAAACTTGTGAAAATGAAATCAAGAAAGCCTATTAGCTATCGAATTCTTTGTACATGGTAAGTGCACACCTGAAGAAAAAATTTATCAATAAAGTTGCAAAACAAGTTTCCTTAAAACTAACATGGGCAACTTAGATTTAGTAGTTTCTGAACTTAATACCATTTAGTTTTCTGAATTAAAAATCACCTTCCAGTACTGTACTTGTTCTTTCCAAATCACAGAGGCTGCCCAGATGGGCATCAACTCCAAGAAAGCCATGTCACTGTTCTACTCTTCTTCCTAGTCATCTGGCCATCAAGCTGCAAGCCATTTCCATTGAAATGTGCACCCATTCCCTCTCCACCTGCAGCCTCAGAAAAAAAATTGCAAATCCCCCTGAGTAGCTCAGTATCTCTGCCAAAAATTTGTACCATTGAAATTATCAAGAAATGACACCCAGAAAATTCAAATCTGCTCATACTTGCTTACTAACTCACACCCGATGGTGTTGGCTTTTCCCTCTTTTAGCTGAAATGCTACTGACCTGCAAAATGTTCTGCCTGGACAAATTACCTGACATGCAATGTTCAAAAGATCCAAAAGTTCCATAACATCCCTAATCTGCACCTTATTGTCAAGCATCAACCACACAGTCTTACATAGGTTCATAGGTTCATAGGTAGATACTAGGATATCGGCCCTAGGTCCTATACAAGCCAAGCCATAATGATTCCCTGGCTATTGCTTCCTACAAATATTTACTTTCTTGGACCCCTGTCTAGCAAGGCTACTGACGTGATCCCTGGGGCAAATTTCCTATCTTCCATCCAGTCATCAAGGTTTCACTTGAAGAGGGCCATTGAGGCTTTCAACCTGACATGTATGAGCAGCCTATTCCAGAGTATGGGGAGTCTCTGGGTCAGGAACCTATCCCTCCAGCATGTTCTATTCATTGTGATGATAAGATTAAGATCCCTGGAGCATGTGGCTCAGAGGAATTGGGATTTCTTTAAGTGTAGCATGTCCAACAACTCTGGGTTTGACATGGCCTTGTGTGTTAGGCAGAGATCGCCTCTGAGTAGGTGATATGTGACAGAGTATAGCTGGAGTTCCTTTAGGCGGTCAGCATAAGGCATCTGCTTTAGGCCTGTGATTTTTTTTGTGAGGTATTTCTGCGGACTTTCTGGTTGTTGCAGATGTCTTGTGAGGTACATACCAAATGGGGCATTGTATTCTATAATGGGTTTAATGAGGGATGAATACAGAGGGACAATGACCTCCTTTTTTCTGGATTGAAAGCCTTTAGTGATGAGGTGTGCCATGTAGAAGGATTTTCTAACTGTTGTGGCTATGTGATTATCAAAGGTGAGACCACTGTCCACCTGTGCCCTAGGTCTCTTATCACACTTTTGGTGTTTAGTGTACTGCCACCTATGTGGTAGTTCACAGGTATGTGTTTTTTCCCAAAGGGGCAACTATAGATTTTTTGGCATTTAGCTTGAGCCGTTGGCTCTGGCACCAGGCATCTGTTTTGGTAAGGCCCTTTTGTAGTATATCCACATCATTTGGGGATTCAATAATGGCTCCCAGCTTGCAGTCATCTGCAAACATTGTAAGCCAGAGTCCCCTAGTGTTGGCCTGTACTTCAGAGAAGTAGATGCCAAACAAGAGTGGTCCCAGGACAGAACTCTGTGGTACACTACATGTCATTTGTCTGGAGCTGGATTTGTAGTCGGCTACTTTTACAGTGTGTGTTCTGTCAGTAAGCCAGTTTGCAACCCATCGAGTGATGTAGGGATTAATGCCCAGTTTAGTAAGTTTATCGATGATTCCAGAGTGGGGATAGTGTTGAAAGCCTTGGCGAGGTCCATGTAAGCTGTGTGAACCACCTTACCCTCATCCACGGCTCTGGAGACTGATTTGAAGAAGTCGATCAGATTCATGAGGCAAGATTGGCCCTTCACAAACCCAAACAGGGTGGGGTCCAGTGTTTGAAGGTTGCCAATGTCTTTGTTTATAAGTTCCATGATAATACATTTCATGGCCTTGCAGATCAGGCTCATCAGACTGATGGGACGGTAGTTCCCATGATCCAAACTGGATCCGTTCTTGTGGAGTGGAATGACTGTAACTGTGCACCACTCTGTGGGCATGAAGCCTGAGGTGAGGCTATGATTAAACATGACACATAGGTGCAGTTAATTTTGTAGTTTATGCAATACACAGCCTGGGATGTCATCTGGTCCCATGGATGCTGTATTCTTGGCTTTGGAAAGTGCAGTTTTTACCTGAATGGCCATGATTACTGGACTTTGGCATTCTTTCGGTATTGAGATGGACACTTTAGGGGGTGAGAGGGGGCTGAAGTTGGCACTGAATCTATCTGCCAGGATATTGGAAATATCCTTGGGATCAGTATATCTAGTGCAATTCTGCTGTAGCTCTGAGCAGATCTGAGTATTGCCATTTAGAATCTTGACATAGCTATAGAATGCCTTGTGGTTGTCTTTGGAATCTTTGGCAATTTTGTTTTCGTAACTAGCTTTGAAAGATTTTATGAGGGATCTCAGATTTCTACTGAGGCTGGCAAGGGAGATTTTTGCATCCTGGGTTCTTCCTCTTTTCTGATACAGTTTCTTCCTTCTGTTGTACAGCTTGTTTATGGCAGGAGATCACCAGATTGGCTTCCTTTTTTTAGAGGACAGCGTCTTGGTTCTATTTGGGAAGGCTTGGCCCATGTACGAGTGAATGTGCTCTTAAAGCACCTTAGTGTAGGATTCAGCAGTTGAACTTCCAGTTCCCATCTGCATGGGTGTCATGAAGTTTGTTACTTCTGACTTGAGAAGCATGAAGTTCGCTTTGGAGAAGTTTTTTATGGAGGTTTCCTTAAAGGGGGGTGGGGATGGGATGTGGATGTCAAGGGTGATTAGCTTATAGTCTGATCTGACCAACGAGGGGGGTGATCACTGGTGTGGAGCATCGATCTCTCATGTTGGTAATGACCAGGTCTAGGATACTGGTACCCCTGGTGGGACTATGAATTAGTTGCTCTAGAACATTGGAATTTATGAATTCCAAGAACCGTTAAGCAAAGGTGTTGGTATGGGAGTAGTTTTCCCAGTTAATGGCAGGGTAGTTGAAATCACCCAGTATTAGGGTGTTTGGTTGTATCTTAATATTTTCCAGTATGTTTAGAAAGGTGTAGTAAGAATCTTGGGGCATTGTGGGAGATCTGTAGCAAGCTACAATTCCTATTGCAGTCTTACCTAGTGATAGTTGCACCTGGAGAATTTCAGATAAATTGTGTTGGGCAAATAGCCTGGAGATGTGAATATGGACACTCCTCCACCTTTACTGTTTCAGTCCTGGTTTGGTGGCCAAAATGTGTGGTATAAGTTGTAGCCTGGTATTGCAGGGGTGCTCTCTGGAGCTTTGAACCCGGTCTCAGTTACTGCACAGATATCAATGTTCTCCATTTTTAGGAGAGCCTCGAGAGAGTGCATCTTGAGGTTTAGACTTCTAGCATTGAGAAGCATTACCTTCAGATTTTGCTTGCTTGCACCCATTATGGTGGTAGTTTTGTCCTTTGAACCTTGCCTAAAAAAGTCACTATAGGGGTGGAAAGAGCCTTAGCCAGTAACCTGAATTCCAGGGGCAAAAGGGGCAAACCATCTCTTGCAAAGCATTGTGATTTGTTGATCATGTCGTCCGAGGCAGGTAGATACTGGATCACCTTTGAATGACACCAGAAGCTTAGCCAATTATTGAAGTCAATCATTTTGTCCTTATACTGTGGTATCATTCTGAGTGATGGCAGGGTGCTACTCAGGGCTAAGGTCATACCTGCCTGGGCTACATGATCCGAGATCTCTTCCATGTTTTTTTTTCATGTAGTCCAGGGAAGTACATCTCAAGTCATTCACTCCAACATGGACAATGACAGAGTCATATTTGTACTGTTGTGGAGTGACTTGAGTGCATGCATTATGTGGCAGATCCTGGCACCTGACAGGCAACTGACTGTAATTTTCTCCTTGTTCAGCCTGGTGAGTGGGAAATCATGACTATAGAGTCACCTATGACTAAAGTGTTAGGTACATTGTCTTGCCTTAGGGGCTGCTGTTGGGCAGCACACTGGTGTTGTGAACTATGTGACACTTTGGTTGTGTTTTGGGGGGGCAGTGTTTCAGTTTTAGAGGTCCTTGTTGATTGGGCAGGTTAATGTTAAGAGCCTCCACATATGTGGGTTTTTTGTGGTGTGGGTTTTGAAGGGCTATGTGTTGTTTGAGGTGTTGTGCAGGTGTTAACCTTCTCCTCTTGACTGTCTAGCACAATCTTGGCTGGAGAGAGCTTTGCTTCCAGTTTGGCTATGTAAGTGCATCTCTCACAGGTTGTAGTGTTTGGTGGTAGGAGTGGATTGTCTGTGTATGTGAGGTAATTGTGGCATTGCCCCAGTATGCCCAGATTCACCAGGTAGACTGGAGAAATCACCGGAAGCACACCCTTGGACATGCCTGGTTACGTGCTTTCTTTGTGTAGTACAAGAGCTGTTTTCCTTTACATTTTGGCAAGGTAGTTGCAATTGTAGGCTGTCTAGTGCTTACAACTATTTTCTCCTTATTCCCAAGGAAAGGTGAGTGCTTCTAACAAATTAAGGCTTCCTAGTGCTTTTTAGCTTGTTTTAGAGCAAGTGCTAGTCACAGGTATACAGATTTTAGTGCTACTGGTGGTACACTAGCTAGTTCTAAGGGAAAATTCAAAGAGGATTTTCTGGAAGAATGTGAAAAAATGTCTAGAATGTTTAGAGAGAGAGGTTATCCAATGGGTTTGATCAACAATTTAAAGAGTGAAGTTATTTATAAATGGCAAACCCTGATGTATAAACCTATTTTGGGTATGTGTAGTAATAACAATGGTTATGAAGAAACTCAAGGAACAGTGTCCTATGTAAATGAAGAGAGGGCATACAATAAGGACATGCCTAGTATAAATAATAATAATAACAATGATGGTAAAAATAATACTACTAATAATAATAATGAATTACTAGGACAAGGTGTACCCTTTTGTCCCCTAGTGACTGCTTATTCTAGGGACATGTTAATCATCCAGGATATTATCAGAAAGAATTGGAATTATATTCTACAAGAAGATTTGGGTAATATCCTGGGCGACTGTCCAAATATAGTATATAGGGGAGGACAGAATTTAAAAGGTATTCTGGAAAGATCTGGCAAATGTAGGGTACAAGGAAAAATGGCAGCCTGTGGTATGTGCTCAGAATGTAGTCATATTTTATTTACAACTTACATACAGATTTGTGAAAAGAGAATATATATCAGGGGAAAATATAACTGCAATTCTCAGGCAGTAGTCTATTTGGCACTATGTAAGGACTGCTCGGCATTTTACTTTGCTAAGACACAACACAAATTGACACAGAGGATTTATGAACACATATGAAATCAGACAGGCTAATGAGAAAAATGCATTATATAGGCATATTAAAAAATACTCACATCATACCTTTAAATTTGTGGTCTTGGAACAGGTAAAATATAATAACCGTGGAGGACCCTGGAAAGTATATTTAGAGACCAGGGAGACTTGGTGGCAGATTTTTACCAATGCAAGTAGTCCCCTGGATTAAATGAGTTAGTATCTATCTATGTGCTATAAAACAACTAAATCATTATAAACTTTGCCAAACAAATTATTATTATTAGAAAAAGTACAGCTCCCTGTCATATCAACATTGCATGCTGATCTATCTAGGATGTGCAATGAACCCAAGTGCACTTACCAAAGGAAGGATCAGAGACACCTAGTCAGCCCTACCCTCACCAGGAGCCACCACAAACTGTGCAAAAAACTACCAACAAAATCCCATGGCCAACAAACCCACACAGAAAACCCAATAATCGATTAGCTCAACAAGCCACACAAAAGCAAACCAAACTAACAGTCAACAGAATGATTCCATAGAAAAAAATGTTCCCTATGCAGAAAAAAATTGCATCCATACTACTGTACCCATCTGCAGGAACAGACCATCACATGAGCCCCAGGCATCATCGCAACCACAGGTCACCAAAACAACCACAACTATTCACCCCCTCCCCAAAAAAAAGTTACTTCAACACAACTCACACAAAAATCCTGCAACATCCACACCAAAGTAATCCAAGGGTATCTACTACTGGTCATGTTGGATGTAAACTTGTAACTAACAGCAAGTTCACGCCAGAATCTGTTTCCTCTAAATGCCAGTTACTGCATAAAATCTCCTCCTTACCCGTTACCTGACTTCCCCC
>NC_056746.1:55453908-55623453 GCF_019279795.1 Protopterus annectens
AATGTTTATTTTTTAGTTAATAAGTTACTTAATTATTGATTTATTTATTTTCTCCAGGAAAGGATACAAGTCATTCTGCACCCCCATACCCCAAACTTATATATGCAAACTCCGAGATCACCATACCTTGGAGAAAAGGGAATATTCTGAGAAATTGATGTCAGACTTAGTATATGTAAGTCTGTTCTTTCGGCCATTCAGTCTCCACATTTCAGGGGTTGCTCTAGTTGGTCCTGACATTTCAAACAGTTACCAGTCATGGTCTATTTCATTTTCATTCTAAAACTAATTTAATACTAGCTAATGTATCTTAGCATGGAGATATCTGCACAAAAATAATTTGTCCATTTACACTACACTTGTTCTGTACATAGGATATCGCCATGTGTGATTTCTGCATAACTGCACTGTGTGACTCTAAATTTAAATTTATGGTCATCATCCCTTTCCAATTCATATTATTTGTCTTGCAACTTGGTTAAAATGCACTTGTGTCTATGCTGGAAAAGCAATAGAAATGAATATGTGAACATCATTCTGATGTTCATAGAAAAGCAAATACAGATACACCATAGAAACATGCATCAGAAAAGGTCAAAAACCATGGATCTTTGAGTCTGCTTCTATTACTGCACCATCTGCTTGAAGCTGCTTTATTTGCCTGTTCCCTCTAACCTGATTACTAATTTAGTTCATCACCAGTATAAACAGTAATGTACTTATACCTGTTGAACACCGACTCCCACTGGAAACCCATTTGTGGTCCAAAGACTGTTCTTATCTGAATTATATTATCTTTGTACATAGTCTGCACTAATTCTACCAAAGTTTCCAGTACATCAAACCATTGCTGCACTGCCCAGTTAGCTTTCTTGTGACCTTGTCATATGCTTTCTCCATGTCTAGGAATGCACAGTTGGATTCTTTTCCTATATCCAACTTCTTCTCCATTTTCTGTCTCACTTCTAACATTGTGGCATTTGCATTGAATCCTGGCCTGAATCTGAAATGCTCATCTCTCTTCTTACTTTCTACTACTCTGAGTTTTCATGCCTATGCAGCTCATTGATGCAGTGAGAGAGAAGTTTGATACAACTATACTACCCACAATTGTGAATATCTCGCTTGTTCTTGTACACTGACACTAGAATAATCATTATTCACCAGTCATCAGGGGTACACCTTTCAGTCCATATTGCTATGAGTACCCCCAGGAGCCATTTCTCCCCCAACTCACTTGACATCAGAATTGTTGTCTGCAATGACCTCATCTGAACCAGTTTCTTTCCCTAAGTTCATTCCATTAGTTCTGTTCTTAGTTTTCTAAGCTAGGATTTTCTTCATTCCATGCTGACTGTGGGGCAGTGCAGCTTATCTGGAGTTTTCTTCACCCATAAGCTGCTGGAAGTACTCCTTTCATCTGCATTTGATGTCCTTTGGATTGTGAGTAGGTTTCTGCTGGCATCCCTTAAGAATGGTATCTAATGACTATTCTGCTTACCTTTCTGTATTTACCTTACAGTGTGATAGAGTTTCTTTGTGGCATCTACAGAATTGAGTCACTTTCCAGAGTGCTTCCAGCAGCTGTTTCATCTTCTGTGGTGCTAGAGAAAGGAAAAAGAATAGGGCTAAGCTGAAAAGAAAATGCAGCATAGTTAATAAAGTTATTTTTTTATGTGACACAGATCATCTGAGGTCTCTCCATTACTCCTGACTCAATCTATTGCCCTGGGGAAAGCCAGTTTCTTGATGGCTTTCCAACTTACTCCAGAAATAAGCAATTGACTGTTTGCCTTGCCATCACTTTATTGACTTTCAGACAGTCTGCTTTCTTGTTCTTGTTGATCCTGACTTCCTAACTATCTTGCTCCTATTATCAGAATGTCTTTTGCTGTCAGGTCCCATCTTGTTCTTCCTCCCCAGATGTTGATGAATATCCTGTTGCTCTGTAATTCTCTATTATTTCTATTTCAAAAATCTAAAGTACTGGCATTATTTTGTCTAGTTCCCACTGGCTACCTGACTTGCTGTCTGCCTTGTATACTACTATACCTTTCTTTTGTACTTCTGATTTTGTACAGAAATAATTAGTAATCTTTCTTTTCTGTTATTGTCAATATTTCTAGAGCTACCTGCTTTTTCCACTTCAGCATATGATTTTCTTTGGCAGGATTCCGACTTTTTTAGAAAACAATCTCCTTTTACTAGCTCTAATGCAGACAGTAATGCAATGAGACCACAAATGCATGTTCTCTCAGCTACTATCAATATGCAGCCTGTGGTTTTCTTTTTATCTTTTTTTTTTTTTTTTGTAATAACTGCAGCGCAGTATACTGGAAAAATTCTTGGTTTATAGTTTCATAGGAGGTTACAAGGGTAGCAGCCCTAGGAGACCTTAGCTAGCCATGTTAATCCCAGGTCGCCCCATCCATCCTTATTAACCAAACATATTTGGCAGAGCTAGTCTATGGTCAACACTGAATCCCCCTGTCCATAAGGGACATGGTTGCCACCCCCAGGGTGAATTTGTGGTCTCCCATCTATTTATCCAGGTTGCTGTTGAATAGGGTCAGTGAGGAGGTCTGCTTCACATGAAATGGAAGTTTGTTCCAGAGGACAGGCAGTCTCTGGGAGACATATTTGTCTCTCCAGCATGGTCTGTTAATGTCACAGGCTACTTTAAGATGTCACAAGTGAGTGACTTGTGTGCCGTTAGATTTGTGTATGTGAAGCATATATATCATAGCATGTTTGAGACTGCACTGTAGGCCAGGCACAAGTCACCTGTCAGCAGCCTATAAGATACAGAGTACAGTGACAGGGCTTTTAGTCTATCCACATATGTCATGGTTTGGAGGACCTGTATTTTCTTGGTGAGGAATCTTTGTGATCTCTACAGCTGCTGCAGGTGTCTGAGGTACATACAAAAGGGATCATTGTACTCTACTAGTGGTCTGATGAGGTTTGAATGCAATGGGGCTATAACAACCTTATGCCTGGATGTAATGCCCTTACTTATGAGGTGTGCAAAGTAGAATGCTTTTCTTACCACAGAGGAAACTTGGTGGTCAAAGTTCAGATTGTTATCTACCTGTGTTCCTAGGTCTTGAACCACTTGGTTTGAGTTTAGGGGTATGGTTTGAACTTAGGGGGATGGTGTCAATACTATAGCGGGGAATTCTACTTTGTCAAAAGGAATAATAATGCAGTATTTGGCATTTAGCTTTAGACCGTGGCTTTGTCACCAGTCATTTGTCTGTGTTAGCTCTTCCTGTAGTATGTAAACATTATTGGGGGACCCAATGATTGAACCCAATTTGCAATCATTAGCAAGCTTGGTAAGCCAAAGGCTATCTAATTTAGCCTAGACATCCAAAAATTAGATTAAGAAAAGTAAAGGACCCAGGACAGAACCTTGTGGTACACCACTGGTGATGGATCTACTGTTAGATGTGGAGACACCAACTTTGACAGTATGTGTTCTGTTGGTAATCCAACTGGCTACCCATCTAATGATGTAATGGTTAATCCCTAACTGAGAGAATTTTTCAATGATACCTGAGTAGGAGAATATATTAAAAGCCTTGGCCATTTGAAGATAGATGGTATGCGCTGTTTTACCTTCATCCAGGGCTTTGTGACTTTCTTGAAGAAGTCCATAAGGTTTTATAAACATTATCTACCCTTAATGAAGCCAAATTGGGTTGGGTCTAGAGTCTGAAAGTCACCTATGTTCTTGTTGTTAAGGTGCATGATGGTTCCTTCCATGGCCTTGCAGATGAGACTAGTTAGATTTATGGGTCTATACTTCCCAGGGTCTGTTGATGGCCACTCCTTTGTGCAAGGGTATTACTGTTGCTGTTCTCCACTCCACTGGAACAAAGCCAGTTCTCAGGCTATGGTTAAAGAGATCATTAATTGGATCTGCCGGGTCTTGTTTTAGATTGATTAATAAGCATCCTGGGATGTGATCTGGTCACATCAAGGCCATGTTTTTCTCCTTAGAGAGCACAAATAAGACCTGATCTCTAGAGATACTAGGCAGAGGAGTGGTGTTGGGTATGCATTGGGGTATGGCTGCTTGGGTCGGGGGGATTGAGGTTTGCACTAAATCTATCGGCTAACAGGTTGGTGATTTTCTCCAGTGCAGTATGAGTGGTATCATCTATTACCAGTTCTGCACAAAGTAGAACATTCCATTTTAGGTTTCAGATGTATGTAAAGAATGCATTATTATTATCCTTAGCTAGGGATGCTATTTTAGCTTCATATTTAGCTTTAGAGGATTTCAAGACATTTCTGATTTCCTTGTTCATGCTGAGTAGGGATTTCTTCCTCTGCTGAGTCAGTTCCCTCTCATTCTTAGACATCAGTCTCTTTGTTTTGTTATATAACCTGTTTATACTTGAAGTCCACCAGAGTGGCTTGTGCTTTCAGGAGGGGTTTGTTTTGATCCGGTCAGGTACAGAAAAGTTTGTACAGCTGCTTAAGTGTTTGTACAAGGCATTGAGCACACCTCTGCATAGGACTCATTGTTGTCTGTCAGTGTGGGGGTATAAAACTTTTTATACCATTGCTTAGTAGTCTCAAGTTAGCTTGGGAAAAGTGCTACAGTTTTTTTCCTCCTGTGGGGTGTCAGGTCCATTACTTACTTCGAATGAGACAGTTTGATGGTCTGACCTTACCAGGGAAGGCATCACATGGGCGGTGCAGTGACTCCCCATGTTGGTGAGTACTATGTCAAGGACATTTGAGCCAATTGTGGAGGTGCAGGCTATCTATTCCAGAACATTTGAATTAACAAAGTCCAAGAATCTCAAGATGAGCATGCTTGTCCTAGTTTATGTAACCAAGTTGATGGAAGGATAGTTGAAATCAACCATGATAAAGGTGTTGGGCTGTATAGAGAGTGATTCCTGTAAGTCCAGGTAGGCAGTGTGCTTTTCTTGTTTCATGGTGGGGACTTATAGTTAGCAATGATGTCGTAGGGTATTTTTCCTAGAGTTAACTGGACATGGAGTATTTTGAGAGAGTCATACTATTTGACCAGTCTTGAGGTGTACTTGGCTTTAAAGAAGATGGATATCTCTCCATCTTTGCTTCTTTCGGTCTCATTTTGAGGTCTGAATGTGTGGAAGGCATTATAGCCCTGCATGGGCGGGATGCTCTCCATGGCCTTGAACTATGTCTCAGTGACTGCACAGATGTCAGCATCTTCCAGGATGAGCAGTGCTTCCAGTGAGTACTGCTCCATGTTTAGACTTCTAGCATTAAGCAGCAGAACCTTGAATTTACCATGGGTGGATTTTGTTACAGTGGAAATGTTATTGTTTTAAAAAGGCACTATAGGGAGATAAGCACCTTTGCCAGTATCCAAAATCCTGGAGGACACAGGTGCAGACCAACTCTGGAAAAGCAGTGCAGCCTTTCAACCATGTCACCCGAGGCTGACAGCTATTAGATCCCCCTAGTTGACACCAGAAGCTAAGCCAATTGTTGAAGTCGATCCTTTTTGTTTATACTGTGGCGTCATCCTGGGAGAAAGTAAAATGCTGCTTAGGGCTAGGGTCACATCTGCCTGGGACACATGGTCTGTGAGTTCAGTCATGTGTCTCTTCAGATAGTCCACAGATGTAAGTCTCAAGTCATTCACCCCAACACAAACTATGATCAAGTTATAATGGTGCTTTTTGTTGAGTGACTTGAGTGCATACTTATTCTGACAGGTCCTGGCACCTGACAGGCAGCTGACCATGACCTTCTCCTTGTCCATCTTAGTGAAGGGAACATCTGTGCATCTCAATATGGAGTCAGGTATGACCAGGACATTTGGTTTAGATGCGTTTTGCCTCAGGGGCTTATTTGTTGAGACACATTTGTATGCGTTATTATGTGTAGTGGTTTCTATTTGCTTAACAGTGTGTAAGCTTTGTTTACATTTGGGAGGTCTCTGAACTTTTGGTAGACTTCTAGTGAGTATCCCTGCATATGTGGGTCTATATATCATGTTTTTAGTTTGTGTGAGAGGTAAAGACTGTGTGCGGACAACCTGTGTGGTATCCAGATTTTTGTTACATGAGAAGTGATTCTAGTTTCATAGTGTACTTACATTTCTCACATAGGGTATTTGTTTGTTGTAGGAGTAAATGGCTGTCAGTATACATGAAGCAATGTCTACATTGCCTCAGTATTCCCATGTCAATCAGGCTGGCCTGAGAAATGATGGACAACTGTCTGTCCAATATAGCAGATTTTTACTGCATGAGTTGTTAGGGAAAGGAGTGGGCTAGATTGACTAGTTTTTGTACGAGGACTATCAAGCTATTAGGGTAAGAAGTGGACTAGATTGACCAGTTTTTGCACTAGGACTATCAGGGGTTGTTAAACAAAGGGATGTGGATGATAGCAGTGGCAACACTGCTCAGTGTGCAACTAAGTTACCTTTAGTGCAACAGAAAAGCTTGTGAAGGTTCCACTGACAGTTGTCTAGGAAAAAAATTGTGTTCCAAGGCATTTGTGTCTATACAGGGCACTGCTAACCTCCTTTGTGTGAGGCTTAAATACAGGTGAAATTAAACACTTTTAAGTTAATCTGCCAATAGGAAAGTACACAATGAACCTTCATCTAGCAGTCCCCAGCTCAGGCAAGGCTAGCTCCACACTTTTTGACACAGGGTACAGGGGAGCTTTCCTTAATGTAAGATGGTTGGTTTATTGCTTGAGTGTAACAAAAACAGTTAGATCCATCAGGTCTGGATCTAGACTATGCTATCTAGGCTGAAAATGCAATTGAAAACAAGTGCAGAAAATATGTAGTCATAGCAGTAAAAAGACAGAAAAAAATGCAGTGATCGGTTACAATGTAATTTGAAAAGTGCAACAGACACATAAATATACTTATTCTCTTGATGCAGAAATCTCAAGTGTTCCCCCAACCTACACAACCAGGCTACTTCCCAGTGCACTAGATGGAAAATCCACTGCCCTCTTGATGCAAAAACAAGTGTTTACTAGCGTGGAGGAATACACTACTTTATCCAACAGCTAGCTAGAAAATTAATTCAAATCAAGTAAATCAGCAGAACAGACAATAAGAGGCAAAATGCATTTTTTCAATACAAGCACAAGGAAAGGCAAATAAATAATTCAATATTATCAACAGTAATGCAGAAAGGGAGGAGCTTATTAAGCACACTTTGCAGTAGGGGTGGGCATCTTACAATTACCAGGTTTAAAAATCACATCAACAAAGGGGAAGGTGGGTTGAAGACACTAACAGGGAATTACCAGCCAATTCCTTTAAATTGCTTACTTGTTCTCTAGCTTTACTCAAAACAAGTTCTTTGCCATTATATACAAAGATCGGAAGACAGTGTTCTAAGATACATGAGATTATGGTATCTTGATACTACTCAATGTGCCCTTTCTATAATGGGGTTGTTTCTTCTGAATAGTTTGCATAGCTACTTTTTAATAAAATTTACTAGATCCACAGATACCACACAGTCAAGGAGACCCAGGATTCTGACATTGGTTCTGTACGTTATTATTTTCTATATCATTCACCTTTGCTTCTAATTATAATGCATGGTTTTATAAGTCTGCTATTTTTAGTTTGTTTCAGTGCCAGGCCTTCGCTGTCCTAATCCTATTTGCTGCTGAGTAAATTAATAGTTGAAATAATTATGTCTGTGAA
Source organism: Protopterus annectens (assembly GCF_019279795.1). Lineage (NCBI taxonomy): Eukaryota > Metazoa > Chordata > Ceratodontiformes > Protopteridae > Protopterus > Protopterus annectens. The sequence continues at coordinate 55,461,605 of NC_056746.1, forward strand.
CCATATTTGCAAGTTACCAATTTTATGCGGTGAATATTTGCATACATATTTTGCATTAAAGCAATCAGATTTTATAAGGCTGCTCTAAATATGTTTATCCCTACTGTCAGCTTGTTTGTCATGGCTGCTATTCTGGAAGAACAGCAGAGGTGATTTGGTTGGCAGTCTTTTCAACTTGTAAAAAAATCTGCTTAAACTTAAATTTACTGGTACTTTTCCCAGTTATTTGGTGTCTTTGGTTATCAGATACTCTTTCTTGTTGATTTCACCATCAAAAAGGGGTTTTGAAAGACAAAACTTATGAAAACCTGTGGTCAGAATGGAGAGAGACTTGGCTACTGCTGCTGTGTCAGGTACATGTCCAAGCATGGTCCTGTAAGATGACATTTTATTTGTCCAGACAGATTTTTGTTGCATCTGGCTATGATTCTTTGAACAGTCAAACGGCTATGAGTTATCCAGCCTGTCTTACCAGTCACAGGGCTCTTATATCCTTCCAATGTTAGGAAACTACTTTTTTATTTTTTTTTTTATAATTTTGTTTTATTTTATTTATTTATTTTGCATATATGGATCCTATAGCTCTCTGCCCTGGAGCATTATGAAACTTCTGAGCTGCATTATCTACAAGGCACTGAAAGTACTTACTATAATATAATGATGAACATAGATTCAAATTTGCATTTCCTGATGTTAGGGTGGATCCTAATAAATCTTAGCTTTGAAATTCTTGTCTAGATAAGCAAGGCCCATTTGTTTTCAAGGCTGTTGTGTACTCTTAGGGACAGTGGTATTGCTTCTCTTTTAAATGGAACACTGATTACCCCATATTTATAAACCAACTGTAATTCCAAACCAACTGAAGATTTATCAACCTGTGCCTAAATTTAATTTTACAGGTAAGGATATTGAGAATGTGGAATATACACAGCTGTGCTCTTATTAGACATTTGATGATCTGTTAGACATATCAGTCTTCTTTTAGATCAAGAATCAACACCAATATAACCCTTATTCAGGTTATTACTGACTTTCTTATGACTGCTGATCAAAAGTCATATTCTGTCTTGGGCCGCTTGAGTTCTCAGCTACATTTTCTATAACAGATCATGGCATCTTGAGTAAGTGGTTGGCAGTTATTTGGACCTTTACTTAGTTGCTTTGCCTCTTGCATCATGGAACACTTGCAGAGGGAAGTGTCAGGGGTTAGTTGTTCTGAAATCTTTTTGTGCCACAATCCACTGTTTTGGGGCAGTTGCTTGGAGTCAATATTAGATTTGCTCATTCCCTCCAATAGAGTTCTGGAATTTGCACTTTAAGTTCTAATGGGCGAAACCTATGCTTTTTGGTAAAATCAGATTATGTCCTCATATTTCAAACAAATGTTTATATCTCTAGAACCATAGTGGTTACCAAAGACATGTAAATGACAAACTTAAGCACAGACTATTTTTATAGTAGTAGCATTCTTTAGGTTTTAGGTCTTAATACTGGATTCTATAAGTCACAGTAAACTATTAAGTCTATAATATTTTGTAAACAACTTACAATTTGTTAGCAACTACTCAAGTTACTCATATGCTGTCTGCAAAATTTTGTTTGTCCAGTTGAGAGCTTTCATTTGAGGCTAAATGATTCAATCTTTTCTTCTTAACTGTTGAGATATTTATGAAAACATGAAATTTATAGCAATATAAATAAATATTATTTGAACAACAATTGATATCACTGTCCACACACTAGACAGAGGTCAAATATCAATACAGTTGGATTTGCCACTGTGTAAGCTTTAAGATAAAATCTTTTAAATCTATGGATGTAGCATAATTTGAGAATTAGTAATGCAAATATGAATAATCAATATTTGATGACCAGAGGCATCAGTAGGATGTAACTACAGAAACACCTGGAGGTATCACTCAGCTGCAGTGAGGTAAACTAAATGACAAACAATTTAGTGAAATTTCAGCAGTCAAAGATACAGTTGAAGTTACTGCATATCACAAATCTGTCCTATATTCTTATAATTTCCTCATTATGGTAGAATGGGATTTTTTTTTTCTCAAGTCCACAATGTTTGTACTCAATGATAGAGTCACAGAAAAGTGTCAGAAGTAGGTTGTTGCCAAAGCATCATATTTTAATTTGAAGAACAGATTCTTATACCATTATTAGGACTAAGTCCAATGTTTTGGGGAGTGGATATCTTCTTCTTTGAGCTGTTGTAATGCCCTTTTGCTTGGCTTGTCTGATGGCAATAGAACATAGCTGGAGGTTGTGCAGAATTCTGCTACAAGTTGATTGATGTGAAATTCCCATTTATGTTGCATAAAATCTTTTTGCATGGCCAACACTGACTCTTATTTGCTTCCCAGTCTGTGTTTATACCCTCCAGTACAGCTCTGTTGAGTCTGTACCTTTAACTCCAAGTGGGTGTGGCTTGAGTCTTTAAAAAATGAAGTTATCACCTTGCAGTTCTAACATATTGTTATTCACAGAGGTCAAATATGAATACAGTTATGTTTGCCATCATGTATTGTTCAAGATAAAATGTTTTGATACCTTGTATGTAGCATGGTTTTGGAATTATTAATGCAAATATGAATAAGCAATATTTGACGCCTAGAGCTGCAGTGGGAGGTAACTGCAGAAACTCCTGGAGGCGCACTCGGCTGTAATGAGTTTTAAGATCCATGTTTTGACCCATTGGGCTTTGCACAGTCTGTACCTTGCTAACTCGAAAAAGCTACTGTTTCCCTTTATCCAAGAAAGGTCCCTTATGTCATCCAGTAAGGGGCTTTTAGTTGTTCCAAGGTCTCAGAGATCTCCAGATGATTGTCATTTGCATATCTTTCCTCGGTCCTTTGGAAAGCGCTGCCTTCCTTAATTCAGGCATGTGATTCTAAAGCATCCTTCTCGAGGTCCATGAAATAGAATCTTTTCAGAATTCTTTATTAAAATAGTGGTGAGGGATGATTTTTAGTTCTAGTTTTGTCATTTAACTATTATATAAGGCCTCAATTTCAAAATAGTTTGTAATCTTTCTACTTCTGGTATTACTATTGTTCTTCCTCTATTTTTTTACCTTACTAACGAAATAATCATTTTAATACTTTAACTGTTTGGAATTCAGTTCAGATTTTACAGCGGTAAATTAAGGTATATGTATTATTAAATGAATGTATAACTAACAAGAGTAACATAATAGTTATCTTGTGGGTTTTATACTTTTGACTTACTGGTTAATGTTAAAGGTCTGAGATTATAAGAGAAAATGAATGGCAGTAATAGCTACTATAGCACAAATTATGTGTTTGCATTTATTTGTTGTATGGTTTCAGTATTAGAAATAGGTTTGGAAGATGAGAGGTGTGAGGTGCAGTTATAAAAAGACACAGTGCGGATAAAAGTTGAAACAGTCTGTTGTAATGAACAAAGAAGCAGATATGTAGCATTTAGAGTACTAGATGAAGACAGGCAGTGCATTTTTCATAATGTAAGAAATAGGACCAAATAATTTGTGAATTATCCTAAAAAAACTGAAAACAAGTAAATGCAGGGATGAGATATGAATAATCTTATTTTCAGTTTTTTAGTGATATTAAGAACCCAAGGGGACAATAATAAGGATGCTTTTGAATATTCAGAAGACTGTAGTGAGGATATGGGTTGTAACTTAGATATCCATTTATTTCCCATTATATTATAACAAAAATTTACAAACATAAAGCCACACAGAAACAGACTATGTCTAAGGCTTGGTTGTGAGGTCATCTTACAAACGCAGCAATCTGAGTAAGATCCAAACTTCTTTAAGTAGAAAGCGAAAGACAGGTTGATAGGACAAAGAATACCAATGAAAACATGTTTATGAAATTTTCGATGACAGTCATAGCAGAGAAGGATGCTTTCAAATGTTATATCCTGTAATTAAGTTTACCTTGCTACAGATTCAGGAGATTTGCTATCTATATTGCATGTGCAGGAAGTAGATGAAACTGCTAAATAAAAAAATTTAAAATTATAGAAATTATGAGGAGTTTATCAAAGAGCTGGAGAGTCATTGACAGTCTATGAAAATTCAACCTGGGGAAGGGAAATAAATATATATACTGATTTGTTTAGATATTCAATTCTCCATGCTGCTTATATCATTTTATAAATGACTGGTATATTTTAAATATGTGCTTTATCTGAATATCAAGCAATAAGCTTTTATTTTCCTGTTTAATAAAACATCCATAACCAGTTTCTCCATCTAGGTTTTCCCCCCTTACAAGATTACATTTTTTTCTACCTTTTCTCACATTCTGCTTTACTCATCTGTTTTTTTCTTTTTTCATCCATCCAACATACTCTATATGGCCAAGACTGCACTGTAATAAAGTGAATGAAATAACTAAATTAAGACTAATCTGAGGATCTGGAGACCAACTGGAAGCCATGGGATTGTAGTATATCAGAGGTATGTTTTAGAATTTTCATAAAAGACACACAGGTTTTAAGTTCCAGAACCTGGATCACATAGACATGGGTGATCTTGAAGGAGACATCCCGAATATTCTGGAGAAACAGGAACTCATGTGGCAATTAAAGCTGAACTCTTTTAGAAAGCCTGGACTAAACTACTACTGTTCAATTAAAAGTGCACTGGAACTTAAAAAATTGCCACATCGTTTACATGATTAATTGTTATTTTATTTTTTTCTACAAATTGGTGTTAAATACCATTTGAAATCAATTGAAATTTAAGTGTATATTTTGTTTCCATCATCATACATATATATATATATATTTTTCTGGTTCTCTTTTTTCCACTTTATTCAAAATGATGGTAATAACAATACTAACTAATTATACAATTATATAGGTTTTTAGGGTTCTTGTGCACAGACCTGAAGAAGTCTAGAAGGATGAAAATGGTCTTTGTTAACAATAGGTTATGAAAATAGAAACTGATTTTTACATGCAAAATGTATATGTGTATATTTATATATTTATATTTATATATAATTTTTGATTGCAAAATGAACTAAGGTTGATATATTTTCAGCCATGTAGTATATTGCCTTGTATAATATCACAGACTTAATAATTTGGTTAAATAACATGTACCATTAAAGTACATTAGGGGTATATATTATTATGACAGCTACTAGGTAGGGCAGGACCAGCTCGAATGTCACACTGATGGGGCAAGGGATGTGAATTTAACATGTGCACCAATAACACTTTTGTTTTACAGCACAATAAACCACTCCCATGCCTAATAAAAAGTATATATATATTTAGAAAGCTTGTGAGGAAATTATTACTCTATTTTTGTTTTACTTGGATCGCTTGTCTGTGTACTTAATAAAGGATTTTCGACTGGAAACAGACTGCCTGCCTTGCTTGGATTACTTTCGAATACTTAGTAATGCTGTAGAATTATATATTTTCTATTATTACTTTTTGACTTGACGAGTTTACGTTCGCTACTTCTGCTACTATTGCCGGATCTGATTAATATGCAGTGATTAACCAGAAATATATGGACTGAAAATTTTCCACACAGAGAAGTTTCTTACACTGTTTTAGAATTTTTTAGAAGCAATCGTTTCTTCTAATGATGGTCAGAAAAAAATTTCCTGTCTAAGGAAAGAAATTCAGGCTTACTATTCAGTTTTGCTTTTTCTTTTATTATTTTGTGATGTTACATTTTTGTCAGTAATCATTAATAATCCTACTATATTCCAATTTTCTTCTAATATTTCTTCTTCAAACTCTAAAGGTAAAAGTTACACTTCTAGACCAAATCAGCTGCTCTAAGACCCTTCAGAAACTTCTTAATCTTTCATATCCCCACAAAAATATGTGAATGAGTGACCCCTACCCCTTTCTTCCACTCTCTCTCTAAAATCCCCAGCATGTATACAATGCCTCCACATAAATGTTTGAAATCATAGCTGGTATGTTGAAATATATATGAAAGCATTTCCATGAGAAGATTCTAAACCCTACACACTTTTGTTATATACCATGAATGTTGCTGCATGTTTTCCCACTCTTCCTCATCTATTCATACTTGTAACTCATTCTCCCATGATATTCTTTTCCTTTCAGATCTTCTTCCCCAAACCTACTTAACCAATCCTTTACTATCCTCAATAAACTTGTATGTTTTCCCTCTGAACACCTCAACTCTACTTCATTCATCATTTGTGGCATATCTCTATGTTCTTGCATTCTCCTCTTCAATGCCCACTATTCTCACACCCAGATATTCTCATTGTAGGTTATCAGCCAACTCTACCCCTCCCTTACCTCTTCAAATGTCTTTATCTCTTGCCAGCAACTCATACAAATATTTCACTTTATCTTGTCTCCTTCTCTATCTCACTTTTCACCCCCCCAATCAAAATTACCTTCCTTTTTCATCTTAAGTACTAATTTATCTGCCAATTACTATAAAATATCTTTTGAGCCTCCATAGTCCACTCAAAAACCAAGTATCTGTTGGATGTTTCCAGTTAAAGGTTTATTATACCCCTCTTTTCACCTCTATTTGCTTCTTCTTCTTAATAATCATTTTCCAATCTCCATCATATTTGATATTAGCAGCCCTCAAGATGTCTACAACAATGCAATCCTAACAGTTTGTTTTTAGATATGGTGCTCCTAGTTCCCTATGCCCTTTACAATCCTTAACTGCCTTCCAGGGTACTCTGGTTCTTTCCCATTTAATATGAAGTCTCCAAAGAGCTACATAACCTTCTTCATCAAATTACAGTTGGTAAGTCTCAAAATGCCTGTCCTGCATGCACCAACTGCAGCATTAGAAACAACTGTAACATCATTTACTGATTACCTAAGTCTATCTTTATACCCTTAAAATTGTTTAGTTGATGTGTAATCTTTTCAAAGATCGTATTATATTTATACACTTTACAGTCTTACCAGCCATATTTCCTAACAAAATACCTTTGTGCTTTACTTCCTTTACTCATATTCCCTCCTCTTTTTCCTTCTGCCCCCTTCTGCCTCTTTCATTCACCATCACCGCTTGTATTTCTCCTTGATTTATATTATACCCTGCAACCTCAATGAACTTGTTAATTAACTCCCACAGCTTTTTATCGTCCTCATCTCTGTGTCAGAATCAGCAAAATATCATCTAAAAACAAATGTATCTTCTTTTCTTTCCTTTCTCCCCATCTATATCCTTTAATTACACCCTTCCTCATTAATTTTGCCAGAGTCTCATTGTATAGACATTAGATGGGCATCCTTGCTTGTTCCTCTTTCTCTGCCTTGTATAATCCTGACAATTTTGATGGAAAGTGAAGTGCATTTTGGTCAAATTCTTATTCTTAAATTCAGTGCACTCTCCCATGCACATACAAACATAAGACATAACCAGCTTTACAGTGACACTACTTTTGCTCTGCGAGATCAGTGATAATATAGATTTTAATTGTGGGGCTTTTCCCCCCAGGCCTCCACTGAAAAAGGTCAATTGCCCAGTCGGACTTTCCCAATAAATAAATAAATAAATAAATGGTCAAGTAACAGTGGGCTAAGTTGTTTGTATCCACATATGGTCTTTCTATCTATCTATCTATCTATCTATCTATCTATCTATCTATCTATCTATCTATCTATCTATCTATCTATCTATCAGTTACAGCTACTTTAAGGACTGAGGGGTACACAGATGTACAGTTGTACTTAATAAATGAATAACTGTAAGAATAGCATTAAAAATAATAGTCATAATAATAAACTCACCCTTCTTTATTCATAATTCTTGCACATGCACTTTAGTCTTGTAAAGCCAGATTAGTAACTATGTTTAATGAGTAAACAACAAGTGGGTAGGTTACTTTCATTAACAGATACCTCTCACTGCAGTGGGTAGGTTACTTTCATTAATAGATACCTCTCACTGCCATCCAGCAGTAATAGTCACTTTTGTGTAAAATTTAGAAAGCTGATTGCGATAAAAAATATGACCATAAGATGTATTTCAGCTTTGTTCAATACAGGCAGTAGTCACACATTAATGTGCTTCAATATTCTTTGCATAAATTACATTACTACTGCAAAGCCAGAATAACCAGCAAGTGACAACAGTTAATCATTTACCCTGACAGACAGCCTAGCAATTATAAGCAATTTGTCGGTACTCACCTGAGATATCTAACTCAAATGAAATGATTAAAATTAAATAAATACATAAATTGCTTTCTCAACTTCTGAATGTAAGAATCAGAGATAAAGCTAAACACAGACAAAAAGTATGAGGTGAAATCAGGGACAGCTGTTAGCTAATATTACAGACTCATTTGGAGTAGTGCGGATGAGGAATATTCCTCAAAATTAAAACATTTTAAGAGGTACAGCTAGTCCTATGCATAAAGTAAAATTTAATGGGGTTCATAACTATGAAATGTACCTCATTAAGGAGAAAATTCCTCATTTTGAGACTTAAAAATGTTATGCTTTTTGTTTTTACACATTGAAGGGCTTGACTCACATTTACTGATACTTTGCTTAATATCTGTAGTTATGTAATACAGAGTAATATTGAGTCATGTTAATTCATCAAAATAACACTATGCATATGAGGAAAAACATAGTAACTATGTTGTGAGCTTCCCAGTTAAAGTCACTTGTCAGTGGTTTACATTTAGAGATGGGAGGTTGAGAGGTTTGTGTGTGTGTGGGTGGGTGGGTCTATATCAGAACATCGAAGTTTAAAAACTTAGAATGTTCTAATATCAACCCATTTTGAGTGAACACTGAAAACAGCGATGCTGCAGAACACCAAATTCTTTCCTAGGGAAAGAATTTGGTTGGCCGGTTATGTGGCTTCGCTATTTTCAGTGCTGTGGTGGAAATTTACGGGTCGGTTTCAGGTAAGTGTGTGATTGTGTGGTTGTTAGGATTAGGGTGCAGGTTAGGTGAGTTAGGGTTAGGACGCGGGTTAGGTGAATTAAGGTTAGGGGCGGGTTAAGTGAGTTAGGGTTAGGGCGTGGGTTAGGTGAGTGTGCGATAGTGACGGACATTAGGGTTAGGGTTTGGGTTAAGGTAAGTTGATAGATAGTAGTGTATGTATAGTTTAGTGTAGGGTTAGTTGTAGGATTATAAGTGTATGTGCATGTATTGATGTTTTTTAGGTGTGCTTGTGTTGTATGTATGTGTTTTGGAATAGCGAATTTTTTCCCAAGGAAAAAATTCGCTGTTCTGAATGTTCGATATTATGTGGTTTAGATAATTTAGGTTCGCCCGTGTGTGTGTGTGTGTGTGTGTGTGTGTGTGTGTGTGTGTGTGTGTGTGTGTGTGTGTGTGTGTGTGTGTGTGTAGGGGAGGGCAAAACAATAAAAGTAAGGACAATTTCTAAATGGCCCTCTAATTCATTTAGAAAGTTAATAGAGCAACATATTTTGCACCAGCATGCATTTTCTGAACAGCATAAAGTATGAAACTCTAATGTTTGGCATTATTGACTAAGTCTAATCCTTTGTAATTTACCAAAGCAATAATATCAAGTGAAATCAGGGATTTCCTATTTTAAAATTAGGGAGAGCTGAGAGCTATGACTAGACCAGTCCAGGAAGGCATCCACTGTCATTATCTTGTTGCATGTCAGTGCCAGCATAAAAAAAAATAATAATAATAACTTGCCTTCATTACCACTGATAGAAGGCTTCTCCTCACTCCATGTATATTGCATTTATTATGCACATATTTGTTTCCTTCCATCTCAGTCCCACACATAATCTAACTGATGTATTGACTAGGTAGATCATGGGCAGAATTGAGAAGGAAGCTGAAAAACGGAAAGGAAAAGTACATAGCACCTACACCCTGAGGTGCTGCATTTGCTCCTTTTTTCTATGAGTGGTGTAAGGCATTTATGCAATCTTGTATTCAGTTATTTATTTATTTTTTAAAGTGAAGAAATGCAGAATTTATTTATTATAAGAAAATAAATAAATACCAGAAAATGAGACTTGGGAACAAACCAAGTTGTCCAGGGACATCTTTGGCAAGGGTTAGAGTAAGTAAGGTGTGGGTCGGGGTGGGATGTTTGTTGGGGAAGGGGGGGCGGGGGGTTAAGATTAAGGAAAAGAAATAGGTTTGACCAGACTTTGGCTTAATTTCTTAAGGGGACTTAAGAGGAAGTGAGGTAGACATAGGGTGGGAATTAGTATTTTTATAAGACTGAAAGATGACCTGTAGGTAATTCAGTGGAGGGGTTGGCCCTGGATGGTGGTGGTGTGCAAGGAGGAGTTTTTTGCTGTATATCTATATCTATATATGGATCCCCTTCATTGGATCGAAATTTTGGAACATCGAACCTCTGATCATAGAAGACCAGTGGATCGAAGTTCGAAATATTGAACCTTGTGAATAGAGATTGCTGTACACCACGGAACAGGAACTTTACCATTCTCTTCATGGTAATGCAATCTCATAGTTGGTATATATAAGTAGCAGTGGGTGTGGGGTGGGTGCAGTTAGTTGCCCCTCTGCAAAGAAGTGAAATCAGAAGTTTTCACATTTTAGATTTTTTTGTGTAGGTTCGATATTTCAGAACTCTGTTTCTCTAGTCTTTGATGATCAGATATAATGCTCTGAAATTTTGATCTTATGATGTAAACACACACACACACACACACACACACACACACACACACACACACACACACACACACACACACACACACACACACACATATATACATACATGCATATATAACTGTAACAGTTTGGATCACTCCCTCCCCTTGTGGAGTCGGTAGTGGTGTCATTTGGTGGTTGACTGTCTTTGGCTGTAATACCTGCCAAGAGGTAATCTTCTTAACTGATTTTCTGTTAAGACAGTCATTGGTGGGGTGGTTTGCTTGCTTGCGACCTTGTAGATACTAAGCCATGCTGCAGCATGTTTAATGATATAACGTTTGAGGAATCGGTGAGCATTTTTGTCAATGAATGCTTTTGGTTGCTGCTGGAGGCATGGGGGTGCAGTAAAGGTACAGTGATATTGCATGGGGAATGCCACTTTGCTGAAGGGTTTTCAAACGTACTGCAGTTGGGTTCATTTGCTTATTATAATTTTATTTAAGCGGTATATATCTTGTTGGTGAATTGCTTTTTAAGAGTGTCAGTTTTGCCTTTTGAGGAGGCAGGAGTCCATTGGTGCTGTATTTTGAAGGCAGAGTGATTGTGTTTTTGGGGGTCGCTTCATCTGAGTTGCATTGTCATTGCTGGTAGTGGTCTCATCCTGTGAAGTTCCGGTGGCTGCGAGAGGTGTAGTGAGCTGCGAATACCTTTTTGTGGGCAGAGGGATCCTTAAGGCAAATGCATGGTGGGGTTGGAGCCATTAGCTGGAGCAGCATTTGTGTTGACAGTTGGGGTGCCCACTTACAGTGTTTGTTTGCTCATACAGTTATCTGCAGGGTTTGATTCTGCCATCTGGTTATTGCCTTATATTTACTCACGGAGGATGGAATCTATGAGCAAGTTCTATCCTGGAATTTGTTTAAAAGCAGACTGGTTAACTGTTCACATGTTGCAGAATAGCCCAGTTTTGCCTTGTACTTTAGGTCCATTTCTCATAAAATCTGCGGTTTTCTAGTAAAGCACTGGGATGATCTGAAGATCAGACACCAAATAATGACACATATTTGAGTTTTAGATGTCATATTCTTCAGAAAAATGCAGACTAACACAATTATTTTTTGTTTTGTCAACTTTCTAATTTTATTAGAGGGGGATGGGTTGGTATAATGGTTAAGGTGCTAACCTCACAAATATAAGATACGGTTTGAGCCTGACCAATGGTAATCGACTAGACATATAATTCTTTTCCATATTTAAAATCTGTCCAGATTTTAGACCTTTATTCCCCCTTTATGTCAGGCCTTATTCAGGTTTCTGGTGCTGATAGGTTGAGAGTATGGCTGTAATTGACCTTTAATGTGGCTCCGAGCTAGTTAGCAAGTCACTGCCAAGTCAAGGAGAATGGAATTTAAAAAAAAAAAGGCAAACATTGCAATATTCAGACCTCATACCCTTCTGAAAACTTATGCTAATGCAAAACCTGCTAGTCTATCCAATTGTTAAGTTTATAAGAGCAGCATCTGAAGTGTCTCTGTCTTTTTTTTTTTATCTTAATGTGATGTGTCTCCTTTGTTGCAGATGATGAATAAGCAGAGTTTATGGCGGAGGTAGGAGGCCAATGTGGCTCAGGCAGAGGAAATGTTCCAGGAGCTGCTTAATGCTGAGTTCAGGGTGGCAGATGATGCGGGCAGGTCCAGTCAAAAGAGATTACATCTGGCACAAAAGTCCAGGTCAGTGGCAAAAGGGAAACAGGCGTGGCAATCGAGAGATGTAGTTGCAGTGGATCCTCCGGCAGCTGGAGTGACTCAAGACTGGACCACTTTGTAATGATATCTGGTTATAAGTACTATAGGTTAGGTCAGATTTGGAGTGTGTAGGGAATGATTGTGGGATAGCTGGGATCAAGGTCTATCAGGGTTTGAGTAAAGCTGGAAATGCAGTGGTGTCACAAGCTGGGACAGGGTGAAGCAATCAGTGGGGAGGATAAAGTAGGGTTGCCTCTGAGGAGCTTAGGGTCATCCATGGGTGGATTGTGATCATTTTCTGAAGGTGAGTCAGATTCTGGCCTATGGCTGAGCAATTGGTCAGCTATCCAGGCTTTGGGGCACGGGACAGGGACAGTTTTCCTGACTCCTCCCATTCAATCCTCAGTTAAAGAAAAGATTTGGAAGGGGAAGTATGTTGATGTCTTTGAATTAATTGATGTCGAATGGGTGTAGCAACTGTTGGAGTCAGAGTCGGTGAATAACAAGGACCTTGCTTTAGCTGTATTGGGAAGTAGGAGAGTAGGTGTGACCTATGACATAGGATAATTTGGTGGTAGGTTTAATCTACTATAAGCCAGCTTGGCTGGAGAAGGATACGTTTTTCGCTTTGACACTCTTGGCTTTCTTTCATACAATTCAGGAGGCTTAGTGTTTGCAGTCAAGAACCACGTGGTTATGGTGAGACCAGAGGTTTCAGAAGCAGAAAGTGGTTGATCGCTCTGTCCTTTAGGAAGTTAGACATCTGGGGAACTATGTTGTGATTTTATTGCAGGATGTTGCTCATAGATAGGGTGTAAGTTCTTTCATGTTTGTTCAAAGTGTGTAGGGAACCATCCAGCAGTGCAGTGTGGTCAGTGGGAGGTTAATTTGGTGACTCTGAGTTAACGTTCAACTGATGGGGGTGTTTTTCCTTTTTCTATCCAAGGGTTTCAGAATCTCCAAGGTAGGGAGGTATTTTTCGAGGGTTACAGGGATGGGTGTCCTTTAGAGAGCAAGGGAACAGTTGGGGGATGCATTCTTCCATTAAGTTGGAAGTATTGTGGCATATGCTCTAGCAATTTCTGTAATTTTCTCTTAAGGAAGAAATAGTTGAGGGTTTTTCTCTGGTGTTTTCTGTTAAATCAAGGGTGTTGGGTATGGGATAGACTGTAAGAATTTGCAATCTGTACAGTGGTAGGAGGGTACCTTGGAGGGTTTGGTAGAGAAGGAACAACAAGTGGGTAGGTTGTTGGGTCCTTTTGATAACCTCCCCCTTTAACATTTTTAAGGTTTCACTACTGGGTTTGGTTCCTAAGAAAGTGTCAGGTGAATTAAGGTTGATTTACCATTTCTCATACCCAGAAGTTAGTTCTGTTAATGATTTAATTTCAGTTGAGGATGCGGAGGTCAGTTATGTGTCTTTGGATGGCACTTTGAAGGTTATTCAAGGGTTTAAGGATCCATGGTTAGTGAAGATGGACATTGAATCTGCCTTTTGCCAGTACGGGAGGAGGAGTGGCCATTATTAAGCATGGTAGTTAGGAACACATTTTACGTTGATAAGACTATGCCAATGGGATACTTGGTAGCCTGTTCTATTTTTGAGAAATTTAGCACTATACTTCATTGGGTTTGGCAGCAGTGGGTGGATATGCAGAGGGTGATGCATTACTTGGATGATTTCTTGATAATAAGTGAGGGGTTTGTGGGAGCACCTGAAGGTTTGTGAGAGTTTTTGGGAATGTCTGATGAGCTGGAGTTCCCATATTGATTAGGCAGAATATGGAAGGCCCAAATAAGGAATTGGATTTCTTGGGTTTATTGGTGGATGCAGAACTTGGGTTGTTTTGTTTGCCAGCTGATAAGATAGCTCAATTGAAGGAGAAGATTGGGCTGGTGGTATCCAAGGATAAGGTGTGGATTAGGGAGGTTATGGTGCTTTTACAACTTCTGAATTTTTGCATGTTGGGTAGTTCATCCAGGGCATACTTTTTGTAGGTCAGTAGCCTTTTTGTTAAAAGGAGGAGAGAGCAAACATCATTGGGTCAGGATTAAAAAGTTGGTTCTGGCTGACTTGGCACTTTGGGTGCCATTTTTGGAGAAGTTAATGGTGTTTGTTTTTGGAAGATGAGTTGGGCTGATCAAGAGGAATTGCAATTGTTCACAGATGCAGCTGGTGGTATTGGAATGGTTGCGTTTTTTTGAGGGGAATGGTTTGCAGCATGCTGGCTAGTGGATTGGAAGGATTAGGGGTAAAGTGATGTTGTCTTTTTGGAGTTAATGTCAGTCAGGATTGCATCAGTATTTTGGCAGGAGTGATTGAGGGGAAAGAGGGTCATTTTTATTGAGATAATATGTCAATGGTGCGAGTATTGCAAGCAAAGACTGTGATACCTGAATTGTATTTGTTGGTTTTAAGTAAGTTAGTTTTGCAGAGATTTTTAATACATTTTTTGTTCACAGATGTGCATGCGACAGGGGTTATCAATGAGATTGCTGATAGTTTGTCTTGATTTCAGTTTTCCATGTTGCAGCAGTTGGCCCTGGGGGTGGATGAGGTGCCGATGGCATTCCAAGATGAGGTGTGGCATCTTGGGTTGATGTAACCAGGAGGTTAGTGCAGCAATCTTGGGGGGCATATGCCAGGAGATCATATGGTAGAGCACTATGTGATTTTGAAAAATGTATTTTGCGCTTGCCTGAGGATAAAGAGGTTTGGTCAGAGGAACTATTATTGTGATACTTGGCTCAGGCTTGGGGGCAGGGTAAGGCAGTACAATCGGTTAAGGTAGACTTGGCAATGATCAGTATATTTGTGCAAGTGGCTGGGCTGCATGATTTTACAATGTCCTGCATGGTGGGGCATATGTTGAGAGGATGGGGTAGAGTGGTTGGAGTGAATATGATTATGCGTTAGCCATTAACGAGACAGATTTTAAAAGTTTTATTGAAGGGTTTAGCGTTAGTGATGGGTGAGTCAGTGTATTATGTTTTGGGAGGCTTGTCCCTCTTCTGTTCCCCCTCTTGCTGTTGGGTGTTGATGCAATGAGTTTTGGGAATGAAACTGAGTGGTAAGATGCTACTTGATTGATAAGAATAAGTGAGTGAAGGTGTGGACGCTGCTTATTCAGACAAGGTAAGCAGGTACACTGCGCTGATGTATGTTATAAGGATTTTCATGTTGTGGTTATAAGATCATTCCTGTTACAGTTAATGTTTGAAATGTAATAAAGTTATGTGTGAGATTAGTAAAGGTGGTCAAATGTCATTTGGTGTCATTGTGTGTTACTGAAGAGGAATAGGACAAAGTGCGTCTAGCAGAACAGTGTTCCAGGCAGCTGTCTAAGTTGCTTATTTCTAAGGCCAATAGTGCTAATCTCTTTAATAAGTGTCATGTTATGAAATTAAAAAAATGCCTGTATTTTCTCTTAGCCTATGCGATTATAGTTTCATTTTACATGTCATCCAAAAGATGTTACTTGAGTAGTATTATCAGTAGCCACTGCATTCCATTATGCATTGCAGTTTAATAGCTGGAAAATGCATTCAAGCACCAGATGTTAACCTAGAACTCATGGATGTTCTTCATGTTTCACAGTTGCAGTCATTACATTTGGGTTATCTGCTTGCAGGTAGCCCTCAGTCGGCCTGATTAACAAAGTCTTGGGTCCTGCATCAGTTGCTGTCCCTTCTTTCATGACATCAGTTCATCAGGGTTATAAAACATGCAGCCAATGCCATTCCATCAGTCTTTCTTGCTGTGCAGTGCCTGAAGCAGAAGCAGTTTGCAAGTGCCGGTTGGCCGACTCCTGAAAATTTCATTTTTGAGTTTCAGAACCGAAGTCTTCAACTAAAGCTAAGTACCCCATTGGGGAAACTTTTTCTTGCTCCTTGCCGATGTCAGTAAAAGTTAATAATTGCATTACTTGTGGAAAGCAAATACCTCATAAAGATTTTCATTCGTATTGTATTCCTTGCCTAGGCCCTGACTACGACGTACCTTGCTGTCGGTTTGTGCTTTATTTAATCAGCGCACTATCCGTCGTCGGTATATTTTCGACTCTAAATATTTTGGTTCTCGGTTTAATTATCCAGAAATGTCATCGGTTAGCCATCCGAGTACCGGGATTCCAAAAAAATGCAAAGATAAAGACAGAGACAGGCCACCGAGGTCCAAAACTGCCAACAACATTTCTCCTAAGCCAGTCGCCAGTTCACCGGTACTCAGTGAGGTGCTTTTGCAGCCCCTGATATCCACTACTTCTGATTCACAGGCCTCTACTGAGAACCATTCAGAGTACGGAACACCGCGAGATGCTTCAACTGTGGAACCCGTGGATGTCTCTACCTTGGATGTGTCCAGAGCCGCTGTGCAGGCACCGGCTTCTGAGGGTGTATTCAGGCCTATGGACTTGCATATTAAACCAACGCCTCTTTCTTTACTTAGGCCTAAATCTCGATCCATGTCTAAGAAACCTATCAGTCTATGCCCCCCCCCCCCCCGCCTCTGCCTCTGTTCTCCAACGTACTACTAAAAATCAAACAGGACAAACCAAGGAAGATTTTGATTGCTCCAGACTGGCTGTGCCTACACTAGTACCCCCTCCTCATCTCCATGGCACCTGCCTCAGACTCCTTCCCTGCTGTCTCAGCAGGAGAACCAGATTCTGAACCCTCAGCTTCCAACACTGAACCTTGCAGCCTGGCTAATTACTTAATCTCTCCTTTACCATCCCTCAGCAAACCTGTGATGGATATCATTTTAGAGGCAAGGAGGCCTAGTACTAGAAAATCTTATGCTGAAAGATGGAAAAGATTCTGTGCCTGGAACCAATCTCAAGGCATGAGCACAGCAGTCTCCAATTTACCTCAGATTTTACAATACTTAACTGAGATGCTTCACAAGGGCCTGTCTTTTTCCTCCATTAAAATCCACACCTCAGCCATTTCAACTCATTATAACACAGAACCTCCCCTCTTCTCTCATCCACTGCTCAAGCAGTTCTTCAGAAGGGCCAAAAATTTTAGATCACCCAGGAGAGCTCCAACCCCAGCCTGGGACCTTAACTTTGCCTTGGAGAACTTGCTCTACCTCCTTTTGAGCCAGCTGCAACTGCAGACCTAAAATTTATTTCTTGGAAAACAGCTTTCCTTTTAGCATTCACTTCAGCTAGAAGGGTATCTGAATTACAGGCCCTTATGGTAGTGGAGCCTTTCATCATCCTTCATGCGGACAGGGTGACCCTCAGAACCAATCCATCCTTCATGCCCAAGGTGATATCCAGTGTGGCTCTTAATCAGTCTATTCATTTGCCAACCTTCTTTCCCAATCCACAGAATAAAGGGGAACAGATACTGCATTCCTTAGATGTGCACAGACAACTTAGATTCTACTTGGACAGGACTAAACCTCAAAGAAAATCTGAACAACTGCTGGTGGCATTTGCTGCAGGGGCAGAGGGGAAGGCTATTTCAAAGCAAACCATTTCTAAATGGATAAGCCATTGCATTCATTTCTGCTGTAAGCACCATGGAAAACCTATCCCCCAGGGAATCAGACCTCACTCCACCAGGGCTGCATCTACCTCTACATCCTTTCTTAGAGGCGTCCCTGCCAGGGACATCCTAGAAGCTGCTACCTGGAGTTCTGTACATACTTTCACCAGGCATTATCATTTGCCAATTTTCTCTAAATCCAGAGCTGGCTTTGCCACTGCAGTCTTGCAGGGCTTTATAGCTGGCCCTAATGCTATCTAAATTCCTCCTCCCAACCATAGCTTTGGGAATCTACCCAAATGTAATGACTGCAACATTGAAACACGAAGAACATAATACAGTTGTGTGCACTTAGCATAAATGTAGATGTTCGAGTGTATTCACTGTTGCAGTCCTGGTTACTCTCCCGCCAGCCCCCTATCTTCTTTTGGCTATACCTCTACTTTCCTTTACTATGCTTAAAAGCTTTTTTGGTGTATTTGCTTTTTTGTTGGAGGTATATCTTTGTGCTTTTATGTTTAATTGCTTCCCATTAGGGGGGACCTGACATCTGGGGCAAGAAAAACTGATGTAATGGCATCGGCTGCATGTTTTATACCCCTGACGACCTGACATCATGGAAGAAGGGACAGCAACCGATGCAGGACCCAAGACTTTGTTAATCAGGCCAACTGAGGGCTACCTGCAAGCAGATAACCCAAATGTAATGACTGCAACAGTGAATACACTCGAACATCTACATTTATGGTAAGTGTACACAGCTGTACTTTCTTTCATCTCATTATAACATCAGTATTTTATACCTTTGAGCTTCTTTTATTGGCAGTTCATTGAAAGTAAAATCCTCCTAGCTAAGACATTCACAGGTAATGGATGTAGTAACTACAGATGGCAAGTTTACTACCTGGTGAGTCAATGTTTCTAAAACTTTATTTTATTTATGTATTTAGTTAAGCAGTAAGGTAAAATGGACCATAGAGACCTTTGGCTGCAGTAATTAAAGAACAGTGATTGCAAACACAAGACAATAAGAAGTGCATTTTAACAGTTAACAGCAGAGATAAAATCAAAATACATTATTACATTTGATAATTAGGTAAGTTGAATGCTCTAGACTTAATAATTCTGAGCTGTTAGATGGGAAAAAATGCTTGCTTTTGTTTATTTTTTAACCAAGTAAGCCAGATTTTATTTCATGGATTCTTTACAGCCAAAGCCAAGGCACAATGACAATGGAAAATATAGTGCATATGGACAGTTTAGAGTAATAAGTCAATCAAATCTCTTGGGTACGATACACACTTTCGTGTAGTTATCAAAGTTACCATCCTGAAGAATATCATTACTCATGACTATAGTTTCAGGTACTGCTCATACCTGTGGTGACTTAGTCTCTAATTTTTTTTAGACATCCATAGTTAGTATGTGCAGGTTCATGAAATGATCTAATTCATTGAATGTACAGTCTATGGCATCAGAGGACAGAATACGC
The DNA here is from genome assembly GCF_019279795.1 of Protopterus annectens. Lineage (NCBI taxonomy): Eukaryota > Metazoa > Chordata > Ceratodontiformes > Protopteridae > Protopterus > Protopterus annectens. Next base: position 55,480,949 of record NC_056746.1, read on the forward strand.
ATATTTCATTTGATTCTGCAGTTCAGTGATGTATTCTGGATTTATACTTTGGTGTGTGCACTATTTTTTTACATTGCACTCTACTTTTACCCTAATTATTTCATATTAATATTGAATTTACAATGAACTAAGCTACATTATTCAGCTAGTAGTAAATATTCCTTCTGACACAAAAGGTACAAAGTTCACTTTTGGCATTTTATTTAACTAATTAATGAATTAACTAATTAATTTTACTTTCATGCAGAAGTCATAGATCATGCCACTAAGTTCATATCACTAAATTAACAGCTGGTTTCTGTTAATTAATAACTGTTTCAGGTCAGCCTTTAACACAGATATGTGCATTAGTTTAAAAAGTGCAACATGTATTACAAATATATTACAATTCTTAGTTAAAGTACTGGTGTTCAAAAAGTATATTTTATGTGAGCTGTTTTATGCCAATAGCATTATCAGAAATTATATATCTCTTATTTATGGAGTGATCCATAAGTACAGACACATAACTTGCAATATAAATAAATGAATGCAAATGTATCGATCCAACAGGAGTTATTACATATAATAACATACAAGAGAAATGCATTTAATGAGTGCACTGTCTTCTGAATGGAGGCATCTCACAGCATTAAAGATATGGAAAATTAGCATTTATATATTTATACATTATGTATTGATTGTACAGTATCTACTGTACTTCATGGAATCAAACCTCTTCATATCTGTTTTCATTAAAAGTTTAAGATTCATGAGATACCAGAAGAGCTGCCAATCATGGGATCAGATTGAAGTTCTCCCTTATGACTTTGTGTTTATTGATTATGTCTGAGCTTCATGGCAAGCACTTCAAAACAGCTTGTTCCAGTAAGAGCTTCTTTGGATCCATATCATGCTGGTTGTTACCAGTTGTCTGGTGGTTTTGTGAAGAGTCATAAAAGATAGCTTAGACTAAAAAGACAAAAATGAAATCATTTCTTACCTTTTCTATGTTTACAACTGTAAAGCAAATATACTTTGACAAAATAAAATTATGTCATTTTTTAAGGCATATTTGCATATTTATTTTAAGAAATCTTTCTATATCTTTTATTCTTAAAAAAAAGATATGCATAAATATGTATTTTAACTCACTGCATTCCACTATAGTGGCATATTGTTTTCTGTAAAAATAGCCTGCTGTTAGTCAATTATTCTAATGAAAGTTCCATGCTGTTCAAAAATTTTCTGGAGTTCATTAACACACTAAAAATGAATGCTTTCAGAAAAATATATTTTGCTAGCTGTTGCTAAACTCTAGGAAAAATATTTAGGTGTGGAAAGAGAGAAAAGGTGGAATAATTCTACACTATAGCTGAATTTCTGCATGCAGTGTATTGCTCAAAATCTAGCTACAGTAGACTTCCTCTTATCCAGCCTCTCTTTAACTGGCCTCCTGTTTAACCGGCCATCAAATTTTAGCCTTAGTCCTAGCAAAACACAACAGAGCAGAACAATACTTCCACCTCCACTGGGCTAAATAATGACAAACATTTCAGTTTTATACTTCATATTCATTAGAAAAATGCACACTAACACAAATCCTGTCATTTTAGCTGATGTATAACCTATAAATGCTATTTTCCATGCTTTTTCTGATTAACCAGCCATTCGTTTATCCAGCCTAAGGTCCTGTCCCAGCGACACCGGATAGGACGGAGTCTACTGTATATGGGAAATAATTCAGTTTTGTGAATTTTTTTCTCAGTGTTACAGCAATAGGAAATATCACTGGTAAAGTTTTAGTGAAACAGAGTTTCAGTACCTTAGAAGATATTTGAAAGTGTTTTACTCTTTTTAGCATTATTATTATTAGTTTTATTATTATTATTATTATTAGTTTTATTATTATTATTATTATTAGTTTTATTATTATTATTATTATTATTATTATTATTATCATTATCACATGCGCCTGAAGCAAGCATGACAAAGTGACGAAATAAGAATGATTTTGAAACAAATTAAAAAGTCAAAGTTCAAAAGTGCAACACAAGAGAAAAAAAAGGACTAAGCCCTTTCTCATGGCCGCCATGGCCTGACCACAGATTTCTCCACATATCTGCTATATAGGTAGCATTTATCCCGTCACAATTTTAGTGCATTCTTGCTACCAAGGAGTGCACAGCCATTCGTATCTCAAGGTCTTCTGGACCGCATCATACCTATGTTCGAGTCTGATGATTTAGGTAATTATTAGGGTGTAGCCTGTGACAGAGAAACCAAATCTTTCCTAGGGAACCTAAACAAAGGCCAAAAAAGACAAGGTACACCAGTAATGGGGAAGGCATATATGGGTACGCACTCTGACATTTATGGTTCATTGTAGTATACTGCAAGAAGATAGGAAGACAAGACTGCAACAGTGATTGTAATGCCTCATGGCTTAAATCAAGAAATAGGGAATTAAATGGTTAAGTGTTTGGCTATTTATATTTATATATTTATATATAAATTATATATGGATAGTCTGTGATAATATTTGCATATTTATATAACTGCAAAATATTAATCAAGTTTACAAAGAGTATTTGTTGTTTGTATGCACTGATTGTTAATTAAATTAATTTAATTGCATTATTGGATCCTGTTAAGTGGCTGTTTGTATAATATATAAGTCAGCTGAATTTATTATACTGTGATCCTTGAAGGTGAATTGCTGAGGTGCCAGATCACTGTGCTGAATAAAGAAGAAAAGGTGATGGTGCAATTTTGTGTTTTTGGTTTGATTTTTTTCTGCTTTTGTGGTTTTGATAATCTATAATTAAGTTGCCTACACAACTGTATTATCTTTTTTGTGGGTCATTGTATTCATAATTTATAGGAAGGCTCCCAATTCTTATCTAGTCAAGATGGATATCTGGCTTAGTGTCTAGACCAGGGCTCTGTTCTGAGCCCATACTTGTTTAAATTGTATCTTTCAGATCTATCTTTTTCATCTAAGGTATTCTACAGTCAGTATACAGATGTCTTGAAAATGGGTAAACTAATTATATGTGTTACAAATAGGGCATGTCTGTAAAAAGAACTTGAAAAAAATTGATAAATACACAAATAAAAAAAAAAAAAGCATACGAGATTTGGGAGACCTAAACCTGAAAGGTTAATATTTAAGATAACATACGGTGATTGAAACTGCATATTTATTTAAGGACTTGGGCATATGGGAAGATCCAACTTTCAGTTTTTCTAATCATATCAATCACCTGGTTATGATAAGTGTAGAACTATAGGTCATATAAAAAAGATATATAAAGACTAGGAAATCAGAAATAATGAAATCACTGTGTGTTAGTTCCATTAGACCCAAACATGAGTATAGAATAACAATATGTTAACGTTATAAAAAAATGAGCAGGAGTAATTTGGAAAGAGAACAGCAGAAATGTACCAAGGTTAGTTTGCTTTGGTTTTCTTGTATTTTGTATTACTTTATTACCTTTTTCTGTTTTGTATATTGTGAATTGTTTTCTTTACACTATGGTTTACTTGTATTCTGCTTTTAATTGCATATTACAACTAGGAAAAAGACCACAGGAGTATCTCTTGTGAGTTACACATACATTTTTCCACCCTCCCACCCTGGTGCTGTTGTGTTCTTAAACTCCACTGTCTTTCAAGATGTCTGCCCCTTATGTTAATTTGATCACATACCTCCCACCCTCCCCCCTTTCATTGGCTGTTTTGAGTAAGCACAAAAGTATCATTTTGTGAAATCACTCCCCTTCAATTATTTACATTTATTAGCCATCCCACTGTATTCCATAGAACTAGAATATAAAATGCCCACTATGTGTCAATCTATCCTGCTCTTTTAAAATTAGTGGCTCTCTAGTTAGACAGCTAAAGCTTAAGTTACCCCCTCTTTCAAATCTAACGGCTTAGTAAGCACTGCAGTGCTTAGGATATTAACCATTTTTTTCTATATTTCCTTTAAAATCTGCAACATCTATTGTAAGACCACCAATTATTGGAGAGCCCACAATCTGCTTCTCAGTAATCGTCTTGGGATTAGTGCTTCTGTTTTCTCCTGGTGAGGGAAGGAGCACAGGGACAGTCTTTCATGGAGAATGCTGATTTCCAGAAAGCCTAATAACTGTTTCATAGGTGACAACTTGCAGTTTGTGGGTATATTCTGCTCCTGGTGTGAGAAGGAGCAGCATGCTTTGATTCCTGACTATTTCTGGTTGGTTAGTGATTGTTTGTGCTTGATGCTCTTGATTTGTCTGGTTGCTATTCAAGGCATCTACCAGGAACAGGCTACAGCAAGTCTGCAGACCCTTGCATTACCTGGGACAAGGCTGTGGATCACCAAACCAGCTGTGGCTTGCTTCTCGTCATGGGACTGGCATTAATAATTTGCTTCTGGTTAGAGAAGAAGCAAAGGTGCATTGTATCCCAGCAGAGTGAAGCTGTGGTGAGACCAGCACTAGTAGTAGCCAGGCAGTAGTCATTCAAGTAACTCCTCACTTTTCATCATTCTTTACAAGCTAATTCTTTGTTTTCAGAAAGTACTGCTTGATTTGTTTCTAACTTAAGAATATCTGCCTAAATACTTCATCCTTACATTTTCAGTGTCTACTTATTAATTTCCCATCAAGTGTTTGGCAGTGCCCTGTATAAACACAAACACCTTGAGTAACATTCTTCCTGTAAAAACACAATGGAAATTTCACCAATACCTAGTTGCACACAGGACAACTAGTTTGCAGTGACAAGTCACTGATCCCAGAGTTACAAACTGGATTCTCCTGACATATCTTTTATATTCTTACTCCAACTGTCTAATAAATATAAAATGGTCTGTTGCCATGGATATGAACTTTCCCACTATCTCCATTACTAGCTTGATGGATATGGGCTTCCTGAGGCAATGCAGAAATTGCCTCATGTTTACTAACAACCAGTTACTTATCAAACAAACATATCATATGTGAGAGATGTAGCTACACAATGTCACTGGAGGTAAAGTTCTCACATAAAAGAACTCCTAATGTCAATAAGGCTGTCAGTAGCACACATGCTGCACCCATCACACACAATGCAAAGCAGCCATATAGACAACATACCTGAGACACTTAAATGCAACATTCCTAAACCACAAATACCTCCTAAATGAAGTACACATAACTAATACCTTTAGCAACCTTGATGGTATTCTTTCAAAACAACACCCACATCAACACATACACCCACATTTCCTGGAACCTCTACTTCTATGCCCATAAGGCAAGCCACCATACAATCCAACATTCTGGTCATTGTAAATTCTATGGTAAGACACACTGATGTCCCTCTCACCAGGTTGAGTACGTAGAAAGTCACTGTCAGTTGCTTATCAGGGGCTAGGATCCACCACATGGATGCACTCAGGTCACTGGACCACAAGTATCAGTATGACTTAGTCATAGTCCATGTGGGTGTAAATAAACTGAGACATACTTTACTGGACTATATGATGAGAGGCATCATGGAGCTTTCAAAATATGTGGCCCAGGGCCCAGGCTGGTATGAGCCTAGCATTAAGCAGCATTTTACCTTCTCCAAGGAGGATGTCACAAGACAAACAAAAGATGACTATGTTTAATAACTGGCTTAGTTTCTGGTGTCATTCTAAGGGGGAGCAATATTTATCAGCATGGAAGGAGATAGTCAACAGACTACCCTACTTTGCCAGAGATAGTCTGCACCTCTCCCCTCTAGGCTTTCAAATGTCAGTTTTAACATCATCTTTAGCCATAGTGCCTTTTTTAGGCAATGCCAAACTGAAAGTACTTCCGACATAGCAAATCAAAATCAAAACAAAAAAAAATTAAAGGTATTACTGCTCAATGCTAGAAGTCTAAACAAAAAACTGCACTCTTTAGAAGCTCTCTTCACCCTAGAGAATACTGACGTCTGTTCAGTCACTGAGACATGGTGTAAAGCTGCAGAGCACACACTGACAGTGCAAGGTTATAATGTCTTTCACACATTTAGACCAGCTACTACACAGACAGTGACTAAAGGTGGAGGTCTCAGTTTATATCAAAAATAAATATACTTCAAGGTTGGTCAAACAGGGCAATGCACTTGAGCTACTCTATGTTCATATCACCATAGGCAAAATCCAATGCCACTTCCTTACAAGCTATAGTTCCCCCTGTATGACCCAGGAAACCCATACCATGTAATTAAACTTATTGGAAACACTTACCATCCCATCCAACACCATATTCATGGCAGACTTTAATTATCCCACTATTAACTGGGAGTCCTATACGACACCAAACATACATGCACAGAGATTCCTGGAGTTTGTAACCAGAAACTCCCTGGACCAGACTGTGAATACACCAACCAGAGGTGCAACCATACTTATTCTGGTCCTCACTAATATGAGAGAGTGTTTTAAACCCATAGTGTAATATCTTCCCTAGTAGGACAGACCACAAAATTGTCTCCTTTGATGTAAAAGTAGAAACTGGTCCCCCAGCTAACCCTGGAATATTTAGGAACTATTCTAAGTCTAACTTCCTGATTTTCAGAGTTAACCCATCAAAATTTCAAATCCCCATTAACCATGAGAACCCTGCTGCATATGCATAACTGTTCACAGAAACCCTCTGCAAGCATGTTAATAGCTGCATACAGGCAGCTGTACCTACCAGGAGAAGTATAGAAGTAACTCAAAACACAAGCCACCCTGGCGGAATCACAAAATCATTAGGCTGTATAACAGAAGAAAAATTAGGAGGTGCAGCACTGAGCAGGATACAAGCACTCTTATCAAACAAAATAAAAATATAAGTAAAAACAAAAGATGTTTATTATAAAGCATATTTTTTATTCAGTCACTCCAAAAGGTAAAAAAATAAGGAAGAAGACTGAAAACTTTGCAAAGGAAACACAGACTTTTTAAGGCTGGTTTTACTGATTCCTACTACATCTCTGCTACCTCAGTACCAGAATCAGCAGAACCAACCTGAAATGCTGTTCTGAAATCAGCTTGTTTGTGTTTCTTTTGCAAATTTTTCAGTCTTCTTTATTTTTCACTTTTTAGATCGACTGAATAAAAAGCATTTTTATTAAAAAATATTTTTTTTACTAATATTTTTATTTATTACTTTTTGTTTTTTATGTAAACTACAACAGTAATTCTATATTTATATAGATGTATCAGAATTTATTAATAGTAATTAATCAACATGACCCTAAATGTTTATTGAGAAATGTAGGTGGGAAGTCAGTAATGCAGGCAATAGCTACACCAGGTAGGAAGGAATGATTATGACAGAGAGTACTTCAGCACCCTGGACAGCTAAGAGCATTGAGGAACATGACTAAAAATCATTCTTTTTTTACTTTTCAGTTCTTTAGTAAAATACAACAGTAATTCTGACTTCAGTACCCTGGACAGCTCAGTGTATTGAGGAACTGCATGCTTGTGTTTGTGTGTGTGTCAGAAATGATGTAAGAAGATGGGACAGCAGGCAACACCTACATCCAGTGGGCACCCACCATTATGCAATGTGCAGTACTTCAGCACCCTGGACAGTCAGATGTAGGAACAGCAACCAATAGGAGGAGTGTGACAGAACCACAGAGGGTCTAAGCCACAAAGTCAATTTTAATAATAATAATAATGAAACATCTTGTTTTACTTGTATTTTTATTTATTTAGTTTTAAAGTAAAATAAAACAGTAATGTTGTATTTATGTAGCTGTGTCAAGATTTATTAATTCAATATTACCCTAAATGTTTATTGACTGAGTGGTTGAGGAATATAGGTGGGAAGTTAGCAATGTAGGCAACATCTACACCCACTGGGAAGAAATCATTATACAACAGAGAGTACTTCAGCATGCTGAACAGCTCAGTGTATTAAGGAATTTGACTAAGAAGCATTATTATTTTTTTTTTACTTTTCAGTTTTTAAGTAAAATACAACAGTAATTATGACTTTAGCACCCTGGACAGGAGTGCATTGAGGAAATGTGCATGTGTGTGTGTGTGTGTGTGTGTGTGTGTGTGTGTGTGTGTGTTTCTGTGGATGAAATGATGTAGGCAGATGGGACAGCAGGCAACACATACATCCAATAGGAACCAATGATTACACAATATGCAGCACTTCAGCACCCTGGACATTTACATGCAGGAAAAGCAAGCAATAGGAGGCAGTGGCAACCAATCATTACACGATACACAGTACTTCAGCACCCTGGACAGCTCAGATGCAGAAACAGCAACCAATAGGAGGAGCCTGACAGAACCAGGGAGGGTCTGAGTCACACAGCCAATTTCAATAAAAAGCATATGGATAAATAATAATAACAATCATAAGCAATCATAGAACAAATTAACTCTAACAAAGCTAAATTTGAGGTAAATTTGGTCTCCAAGGCCAAGAACAACCACAAGGCATTCTTTAGCTATATCTGCAACTTCAAAGGCAATATACAATTTATGTGCAGAGCTTATTGTAAATGGAGCCATCTATACTAAGCCAGATGATATAGCAAATGTACTTCCCAACAAATTTAGCTCCAACATTATCCCTCCATCCCCTTCAACCTTCCTTCAGGAAATACCATTAAATATAACATGCCGCTGCTTCAGGATTGCACAAGGAAATCCAGCTATAGCTGTGCACATCACATCAGGTCTTTAATTCAAGGAAAAGGTATGAACCAAAAAACAAGTGGATGCTTCTCAGACCTGTGTATCCCTTTCAGGAAGGCCATGTAAGTGGCAGTGTTGCTTGGTGAATGGTGTCTAACACCTTGCCATGAGAATTATGGAGTTTTATAGGGAAACATATGACAATGCTATAGCCATTTTTAGACAGTCTTTTTGTCACTGTTGACACATGTTTGGTCTCTTTGAATGAGGACAAACAGTTGATCTAATTTTCAGAAAGGTTTAGTTCTATTGAGGTAGTAACTCAATTGTCATTTTATATCTTAGGAGTGTGGAATTCATAGTCTTTTAATTTTGGGACTAGGGAAGGGCACAGGAAGTTTAATAGTTTGGTTCACAGCTGCCTCTATAATGTATTTTGGAATAAAACAAAGATTTGTAGCCAGCATTGCTTGATTTCTATGTAAATGGATAAAAGGTTTTTTACATATGATGGCCTGAAGCTCAGAGATTCTACTAGTAGAGCCATTAGCTATCAAGTTCATTGTTTTCCAGATAAGGAATTTTAAAGATGCAGAAGCTGTTGGTTCAGAAGGTGAGCAGTTTCACTAACACAAGTGCCAGGTTCATGCTGCTCTCATTCTATGAGGTTTGGCATAGATTGTGCTATTCAAGATATGTTTGACAATGCCACTGGGTGGGTGTCAATAAGCCTTCATGTTGAAATAAACAAGGGGTATACCTTCACTAAGAAAGTCCTTAAACCTGAAGTGAACAATTCTGACAAATAAAGCAGAACCATTGGCACATTCATTTGCTCTGGTTGTTGTTTCCTTCTTTAATGCCAGGAGGAGATAATTTTGTATTTATGCAAGTCTGATTTTCTTGTGGTTGGCCTTCTAGAGTCCCACATTATCTATTACAAGTCTTCAAGGAAATGGTAGTGAAAGGAAAGCAGGGTCATATATTCCAAGCTGCTGGGCTAAGAAAGGATGGTTTGAAGCATATTAAAAACTCCACTGTCAGAAAGTTCACATGCTGATGCAGCATTAAGGGTTTTTCCCTTACTTCTGAATCAGGTGGAAAACCAGTGCAGCTTGGTCTGGAATGTCAAAATCAGGATCATTTCTTGCCTGTTATCCTTCAATTTTTGAATTACCACACGGATTAAGGGGTATGGGGTGAAAAATTATAGAAACAAACCTATCTAATTTAGGGAGAATGCACTGACTGTCTAAACTGAGATACTTAGAGGTCTGAAGCAGAGCTCTGAACATTGATTATTGCTTGGAATGTATCTCTGGTGCAATGTTTCTGCTCATAAGATCTAGAGATGTGTCCTTGTGCAACATTCAACAGTATGGTTCTGCTGATGTTCTGATCAAAGTGTCTGCCACAGACTTCTCCTAGGTTGGTAGATATATATATATATATAAATATATATATATATATATATATATATATATATATATATATATATAGATATAGATATATATAGTCTTCTAGAGGAGACTCAGGGCCTGTTTCCATTCTTGCATGTTAGCATGCATGGTTGATAGGACTGTTTCTCCCTTGTCTTTTTATGTATCACATTAGTGTAGTGTCACCTGTTATGACTTGCAGGGTCCTAGTTGTCCAGATTGTCCTGGAGGCTAGGATAGACTGGATCACTGCCTAGATATCTTTTATATTTATGTGCAGCTTTTCTAGTCTGATTCCTGGTGGTCTGTACTTTGAGGTTATCTAAGTGTGCCTTACATGCCTAATGCAAGGTTTGCATTGTTCAGATCTGGTTTATGGAAGGTGATCTGAAGGTAATGCCATCATTCTTTTTTAACTTTGCATATCCACATTCTGGATCCTTCTTTATGAAGAGTAGGATTGGGATTGCACATCTGAAGAACTGAACCTGCTGATACCAGGTGTTTTTTTTAAGTACCAATGAAGCTTCTACACATGCAACTTGGCTAATAGAATTATTATACTACATAATGGGAGTTGCAAAATGCTCAGAAGCTCCCCTGGTTTCACTCATGATTTCCTAAACATGACCAGATGACAATCCATTCCATGAAGAAATGAATGATATCATAGGCATGGTAATTAGCTTTTAAAATATGTATACTAACCAGATGAGATAGTCTTACATGTACTTTATTGATGAAGAGATTATTGATTAATGGAATGTGCATTTACTTATTTATTTTATGTATTTGTTCATTTATTTATCTATTGATTAGCAGGTTTGACTCACCAGACTTGTGGGTTCTTTTCAGGTGAAATCCAAGGTGGCATTTCTACTACTAGGGGAAATTTGGCCTGGGCATCCACAAACTTAACCTATTCTTTGTATGAGCAAACAAACGGAGACACAATTTAGTGGGGCACCTCCTGTCATCTGTTCTGAGTATGAAGGTGGCTCTGAGAAGCATGAAGCATGTAGGGGAAGGAGATTGTGGTGGTGACTATGGAGAATGAAAATGCTGTTAAACGAACAGCTGCAGAAGCTCACATATTGGAGAAGGAGTCAGACGAGGTGAGAAAGGAGGAGAATTCTAGTGGTAATGTGAACAAAGTAGTTGGAGAGGAAAAATATGCAGACAATCGCATAATGCTAGATTTGGAGGACATCCTCCAATGTAATCTGTTTTCAATGGTTATTTCAACAACATAATGTGTTCTTACAACCCTCTAATCTGGAGTGTTGCAGGATGTCTACCTAAAATAATTGATAGAGTAAAGTGAACCAGAGAGTAAAAAAGCAGCATCATGGGGAGAGATAATGGACAGGATTCAGGAGAATGTAAATTTACAAGAGAAAATAAAAGAAAAGAGATTGTATGCACAGGCAGTAAGAGGAGGGGAAAGAAGAGAAGGAAAATGGCAAAAATTAAAGAAATCGTGCGAGGATAAGTAACACGGCAGAAAAGGAATTAGACAGGTATGAGGTATGATACAAACAAAGTAATCCTTCACTAAAAGTCCACTGCCCAAAAATAATCCAAAGAGCAACATATAAAAAGAGCAGTTGGACTTTGTTTGAAGAGGCTCAACACAGGGACAATTTTTAGAGCAATATCCTTGGAACTTATAAGTAATACATGCTTTTAATAGAGAAGCCTAGAAGAAAGTGTTTGTGCAATTTAGAACTGAAACTGAAAAAGATGATTTAAAAGAATATTTAAAGACTATAGGTACAGGTGTTGTACAAGTAACAAAAATATACAATAATAGAGGCTTATGGACTGGGGAATGGGAATGCAGTGTAATACAGAAAATGCAAGATGAAAAAAATTATACATTTACTGAAAATTATTAATATTTATGGAAACAAAACCATTGTGAGATACTGGGGACAACCAAAGACATGCATTGTATGTGACAAGGATGATCATTTATGTGATAAAAGAAAATGCTTTATATGTGAAAAAAATGTGTCATAAAGCAAAGAAATGTGAACAAAAGTCTATAAAATGTGAAAATGTAGGTCAATATTGAATGGATTGTACAGAATTAGAGAAACATACACAAGAAAAAGCATTAGTACCAGAACAAGAGAAGGAGAAAATTACATCAGACATTATAGAGTAAGTACAAAATGGACAAATAAATGAAACTGAAGGAGCAATGGATGCACAAGTGAGTATTAATGAAGTAAAATATAAGGAAACAAATGAGGAAAAATAAATAAGTAATACAAGGGATGAAGGAAAAAGTAAATGGGTAGAAGTAAGAAGCACAAGAGGTTCTATTGTTAAAAGAATAAAAGACAGAAACACAACTTCAAAAATGTAACTATATGAGTAAGAAAAAAAGGAAAAGGATAAAGATAAAATTGTGAGAACCTTAACCATAATATCAACAGTATGAAGAATATTCATTGTAGGTTAAGAGTATTAGAATGATGTATGACATTAGATATGGAAATCATTTAACTTATAGATATTAGAATAACAATAGATGAAGAAAGAGAGCAAATACATGGTTTATGAGAAGGCAGAAGTTTAGGTAGTGAAAAATGCTCTGGTATAGACATCCTGTGTAAAGAATATATAGATATTTTAGATTATACAATAGTACTTACTGAAAGAATAATAATACTAGACATAAGGTATAAACATCAAGCTTATACAGTAATTACACTTTATGCATATACCTTACAGACACAAGGAGAAATCATGTTTAGAAAAATAATGGATTGTGTAAATGTAAGCATGCAAGTAATCGTAATTGCGGACTTTTATTGTGAGAGCAGATGCTGAAGTAATTCTAGATATGATTAAGTCATTACATTCAAGTGAGGCCTTCAGGTGCTTCTGCAGATTAACTACTACTGATGATTTTAGGCATCAAATATTGCTTGTTTATATTTGCATCAATAATTCCAAAACAATGCTATGTACAAGATTTTAAAAGATGTCATGTCTTACACAATACCAAACTCAACTGCATTAATATCTGATCTCTGTCTAGTGCAGGTAAATAGATATTAACTGTTGTCCTTATAATATTAATTTATATAGATATAGTTTTCACATTTTTCTAAATATATCAACAACCAAGTAACACAGACAGTACTCCTTAGTCTCATATGAAAGTTCTCAGCTGATAAATAAAATGCTGCTAATAGTATGTAACTTCAGTGTTGTGGAGATATTGTAAGTTGTGTGCAAAACATTACAAATATAATAGTTGCTGTGTTTACTATGACTTATACAATTCAGTTTAAGACCTAGAACCTAAAGAATAGTTTGTGCTGAAGAGTTTGCAATCTATACCTCTTTGGTAATCCCTGTGATTCCAGAGGTATGAATATTTGTTTGAAATGTGAGGATATAATTTGATTCTCTCAAAAAGTTTAGGCTCCCCCATTGGACATTACAGTGCAAACTTCCTGAGCTTCATTGGAGTGAATGAGTTAACTGTAATACAATGTATTTATCAGAAAATAAGAACTGGACATACAAAAAAAGCAATTTAAGAACAAAAATTGACTATTTTATAGTTTCAGACAGTTTGATTATACTATATCAAGGGTATAATATCACAAGATTTTCAGACCATTTAGCCATATGGATAGAAACACAAGAAACAATTAATTATATAAAAATAGGCAAAGGAATAAAAAAATTAATGAGTCAGAATAGAATGAACAGGCAAAAGACGTAACACTACAATTATGGAAAGATCACATAAGTATGAAAGAATTTTATAAAGACTGGACAAGTTGTTTAATCTTTTTGAAAAATATAGAAAAGAGGTATTAATATGGCAAAAATTGAAAAGAATACAGGATTCCAATGTATATAAGATAATTAGTAGCCAAGTACTCATAAAACATCGCAACTAATAATGAAGAGTTTATAGAAAAAGAAAGAAAGCTGTATAAAATGAATGAAGAAAAAAATAAATAAAAGAAGATTGTTTAAACAAAGATAATTTTTGCAAGGAAAGAAAGAAAAAAAGTAGTACCATACTTAAGTAAAATAGTTAAATAAAATGCAAGAATAATGAGAGAATTAAAATACTGCAAAGGAGACATAGTAAATACACAAGAAGAAATTATGAAAACAAAAACTGTATAGTAGAGACATTCTCAATAAGTGACATTATATGAAAAGATAGATGGGAATTAAACAAGTCAACTGAGGAACACAATAAAAGGATGGAGGAAAAGATTACAACAATTATTACAAAACACACTTAAGACACTAAATGTAGAACCAGCTACAGGAATAGATGAAATTGAATACTTAATGTACAAAACATGCAAGAATGGCAAAAAGAATATTTCTTAAAAGTAATGACTGAATGGTTTGAAAAAGGTATAAATGATGAAAAGATATGCTTAGGAGTAATGAAATTCACATGGAAGAAGGGAGAAAAATGGACCTAAGAAATTTGAGACCATTAGTACTGAATAATATAGATTATAAGATTTCATGAAAATAATAGAAAAAAGAATAGCAAACAAAGTTAATAAATTATGATCTGAAACAATCTTTGGACCTAGAAGCAAAGGAGGTCAAGAAGTATTAATATTAAGAAAAGGAAGTCAAGAAGTATTAATATTAATAAGAGCATTGGTAGATGACATAACAGAAAAACAGAATTAAAAAATATTAATAGGAGTTGTAAGCAAAGCTTTTGATCAAATTTAACACAAAACAGTAATGAAAACTGTAGTGGAATATAACATAAGTAATAAAATAAGAAATGTTTTGAAGCCAGTTTACATGGAAAACAAAGTAAGATTGGTAATGAATATTAATTCAATATTGGAAAAAGCTAGACACCAGACACCAGAAGGAATTATGATTCCAGTTATAGTTACATATCCAGATGATTTAATGTTAGCAGTTAAGAATACAGAATACATAAAAACAGTTATAGGAATGTTCAATAAAGAACTGAAGATGTTAGGATTGACTCTTAATAAAGAAAAAAGTAAAGTACTAGGTTTTCTGGGAGAAATACAGGACATTCAATTTAATGAAGAAGAGAAAGAAATCTTAGGAATAAGGTTTGGGAATGAACAATTAAGAGAAAAACAATGGAGGTATATGATAGCTAGACTACAAGGTCTTTGTATATTTTGGAGAACATTTAGGCTGTCATACAGGAAAAAGGCAAATTTAAGTAACTCCATAATATTAGGTAAAATTGCACATCTAGCTAATGTAAGTACAATTCTGTTAACATTAGAAAAGGATTCTATGAATGTAATTTTTACATTTATTTGAGGGTCAAGACTAAACCTAGTGAAAAGTGGCATTCATTATGTAAATAACAAAGAATGAGAGCTGAGCTTGTTATACCCAGCTGTACATGTAAAAGTGGCATTCATTATGTAAATAACAAAGAATGAGAGCTGTGCTTGTTATACCCAGCTGTACATGTTTTTTTTTCATTAAAGTTGTGTAAAATCTTATTAAATAGGAAAGATAAAGAAAGGTTATTAACAAAAATCATAGAAGGGAAACATGAAACAATTTGTTTAAAGTTGGAATATTTAAAAAGAAGCAAAAAATTCATTTTCTGGACAAGAAATTATATCAAGAGAAAATATTGCTATGGAAAATTGGTATAGGAAAGAGAGGAAAAATACAAAGGATGTGGTATGAAAATATAATGGAAATTTTTTATTATTTTTCTTTATCCTTGGAAACATAAGTGCAGGAAGATCAAAACAGTAAAATGAGAATTAATAAGTATAAAAACGTAGAATGTAGAGATATTTTGTTGAGATTATCAATAACTAAGTTATCGGTCAAGGCAAACATGCAATATACGACAATAAAAGATAGAATTCGTTTACATTGTGGTGAATTAGAGACAATTGAAAATGTTTTTATAAAGTGTAAAAGGACAATTAAATTGTGGAAGGAAATATATGACAAAGGCTACTAAAAAGAATTGGAGAACATTGCATGCATTAATATGGACATGATTAAATATGGACTTTACAAAAATGTAAAACAAAAGGACATTAACAAACTGTATACAAAATTATTTTGTTTAATATTGATAACATGGAATGACATAACTAATGAAGTAAAATACAATGGAAAGTGGTTATTACCGAATATTTTGAAGAAAGTAAGACTTTGGTTGTGGAGAAAAGGGGGGGGGTGGGTTAAAAATTGAACATTTAATATAAATGCAAGAATCGTGTTATAAATATTGTAGATATTGTAAATAATGTAAATATGTATTGAAAAGTTGTACATAAGATGTATATATTTGCAAATACAATAAAGAACCCCCTAATCATATCAACAATTGTACAGGGACACAATTAGAACAAGTAGAACTTCCTGTCTTCTGTTCTGAGCATGAAGGTGGCTCTGAGAAGCAGGAAGCATGGATGAGAAGGAGAGCATTGTTTTACCATGGAAAAAGAAAGAGCTGCTAATTGAACAGCTATGGAACTTAACATAGTGGAGAAGGAATAGGAAGATGTGAGGAAGGAAGAAAATGGAATTGGAGATGTGAATGTGAGTAAAAGAAGAAAAAAACAGGCAGAAATAGTGGAAATGCTTAATTCCTAATATATTTTTCAATGGAATCTTTTCACAACAGATATTTCAGCAGCAGAATATGTTGTTGCATCCCTCCAATTGTGAGGGTTGCGGATGTCAACATGAAAGAATTAATAAACCAAAGTGAAATGGAGAGTGAAAAAGCAGCATTGTGGGGAGAGATAATGGACAGGATTCAGGAGAACAAAAATTCTGAAGAGAAGAAGGAAGAAAATAAATCATATGCACAGATGATGAGAGAGCGAGAGAGTGAAAGAGAAGAAATAAAAAATACAGCACTTAAAAGGAAAGAAAATTCTGAGATGGGTCAGCATCATAGCACCAATGGGGATGGAACCCAGAAAGGTATGAGCCTTCATTTGAATTAATAAGGAAATATTTTGCAACATTTTCTTTGAGGAGGCACAATACATGGAACAATTTTTAAAACAATACAAGAAAAGAAAGAACAATAGCCTTTGGAACTTATATGTAATAAAGGCATTTAATAAAGAAGTTAAAAAAGTGTTTGTACAATTTAGGATTGAAATTGAAAGAGATGATCTAAAAGATTATTTAAAATGTGTATGTAGAGATGTTGTGCATGTTACTAAAGTATATGATAACAGAGACCTATGGACTGGAGGATGGGAATGTGGTGTAATACTGAAAATCCAGAATAAAAAAATGTATATTTACCTAGCATAATTAATATTGAAGGGAACAAAGGAATGGTGAGATATTGGGTACAACCTAAGACACATTTTATGTGGTAAAGACAGTCATTTAATTAACAATTGTGATAAAAGAAAATGTTTTATATGCAGAAAAATGGGTCATGAAGCAAAAAAATGTGAACAAAAGTCTATAAAATGTCAAAAATTAAGCCGTTCTAGGATGGGTTGTACAGAGTTAGAGAAACATACACAAGAAATAACATTAGTGCAGGAACAGGATAAGAAGGAGATTATAGTAAATACTATAGTAGAAACAAAATGAAAAAAATGAATGAAATTGATGTAACAATGAAAGTGATAGAGAGTATAAATGAAATAAAAGAAGAATAAGACAAGGAAGAGGAAATAAGTAATTCAAATAATGAAGGAGAAAGCAAATGTGCAAAACCAAGAAGTGAGAAAGGTTCCATAGATAAAAGAGTGAAAGATAGAACATTTAAGTTCAAAAATCTAACTATAGTGGAAAGCAAAAAAGGAAAAGGATAAAAATGAAAAAAATTAATTAAAGTGAAAATCTTAGCCATTAATGTCTATATAAAGAACATTTGTTGCAGGCTAGGAGTATTAAAATGGTGCAAAGTATTGGATATGGATGTTAAAGCATTTATAGATGTTAGACTAACAACATAAGAAGAAAGAGAACAAACAAAATGGGTTATGGGAAGGTTAAGTAATTGGATCATTATCAATGAAAAATGTTTTAGTATAGTCATCTTATGTAAAGTGTATAGATACTTTAGATTACACAATGATCATCATTGGAAGAATAATACTATATACAAACTAAAAAAAATCAAGTTTAGAGTAATTGCACTCTATGCATACACTTTTCAGAAACAAAGATAAATCATGTGTAGATTAATATGTGTGTATGTATCTTTAAGAAGTTATCCAAGGGCTTGCACAAGTGTATAAATACTTAGCATGTGTAAGCTAGACTGCCATTTTGTTGTAAGCCATTTTGCTGTAAGCATGCATGTATGTAAGGTCTGTTTGTCAGCCAGTTTGTTTTTATTTCTGATGTGGCTATCCATCCTGATGTGTTTCTATGTATCAAAGCATCTAAATGAAATTACCTCCCTGCTTGTCATCTATGTGACAGAGAGAGAGAGAGAGATGAGCAACATCATGTTTATAAAAAATATTGTATCATGTGAGTTTCAAAATGCAAATAATTACAATTGGGACTTTAATTGTATTTAAGGCATAAAGGAAAACAAGGTGCAAATATTAAAGTAATCTTAAACATGATTAAAAATAGTAAAATGAATATGGAAATATAAGAGATGAACATATAAAAGAAGCAATTTAAGAACCAAAAATTGATTATTTTATAGTGTCCCATAACTTAAAAATACTACAAGGATGTAAAACCACAGGATTCTCAGATCACTTAGCCATATTGATAGAGATACAAGAAAAGAGAGATTACATAATGATAGGTAAAGGACTAAAATGGATTAATGAGTCAGAATTGAATGAACATGCAGAAGGTATAGTACAACAATTATGGCAAGAGCATATGAACATAAGAAAATTCTATAAAGACTGGACAAGTTGGTGGATTAATCTGAAAGAAAATATATAAAAGAAGTACTAAAATGGCAAAAACTGAAAATATTGCAAGAGTTTGATGTATACAAGAAAATTAGTAACCAGATTTTCAAAAACATAACAACTGATACAAAAGATTTTATAGAAAAAGAAAGGCAAATGTATGAAATGAATCAAGAAAAATTTAAGAAAAGGATTATTTAAAAAAAGATACTTCTACAAGGAAAGAATTAAGTAGTGCCTTATTTAAACAAAATGGCTAAATGAGATATAAGAGTAATAAGAGAACTAAAGAATGTAAACACACAAGAAGGAATTATGGAAATAATCAAAGGATATATATTGGAAACATTTTCAATATATGACATTACAATAAAAGATAAATGGGAATTAGTTAAGCTAACTAAGAAGACAATAAAAGGATGGAAGAAAAGATTACAATATTAGAATTGGAAAACATGCTTAAAACAGTAAATGTAGAAATAGCTGCAACCATAGATGGACTCCAGTACTTAATGCACAGGAACATGCAAGAATTTTCTAAAAGTAACAAATGCATGGTTTTAAAATTTTTGAAACTAAAAACAGAGGAGGTCAAGAACTTTTGATATTAATAAGAGAATTGGTAGACAACATAAATAGAAAGATAGAATTAAAAATATTAAAAAGGATATAAATAAAGTATTTGGTAAAATCCAACATGAAGCATTATGGAAAATTTTAGAAAAATAGAAGCAAAAAAATAATAAACATTTTGAAACTGGTGTACAAAAAAAGTAAGGTTAGTAATTAATGGATGGTTAAGTGAAACAATAAAAATAAAAAGTAGTATTAAGCAAGGATATACAGCAAGTAGCATTTTATTTGCTTTAATTATGAATGCAATAGTCGCTAAGAATAACTTGACACTAGAGAAAGTTAAATATAAAATGCCAGAAGGAATTCTGATTCCAGGTTATGTTTACATATGCAGATGACTTAGTGTTAGCAGTCAAGGACAAAGAATGGATGGAAATAGCACTAGAAATGCTTAATAATGAATTAAAGATGTTAGGATCTTCTTTTAATAAAGAGAAAAACAAAGAACTAGGTCTTTCAGAAGAAATAAAAGGCATTTCATTTAACAAAGAAGAAATAAAAAAATTAGGAATGAAATTTGGAATACAAATGAGAGAACAAATATGGTGAGATATGATAGTTAAAATATGAGGCCTCTGCATATTTTGGAGAACACAAACTCTCATACAAGAAAAAAGCATATCAAAGCAAATATGCCATATAAAATAATAAAAGATAGAGCTTGTATATATTGTGGAGAATTGGAAACAACTGAACAGGTTTTTATAAAGTGCAAAAAGATACTCAAATTGTGGAAGGAGATATACAACAAAGGATATCTAAATGATATAAGAAATATTGAATGTATAAATATGGACATGATCTAAAATGGACATTATGAAAATGTAGAACAAAATGACAAACTGGATGAGAAATCATTTTGTATAATATTGTATTATATGGAACAAAGGAATTGATGAAGTAAAATATAATGCAAAATCGTCGTTGCCAGAGGTTTTGAAAAATGTAACATCTTGGTTGCGGAGATATGAGTGAGGGGAGTAAAAAAATGTAATGTTTAATATAAATATATGTGATACTTATAAATACTGTAAATATGAAACTTGTATGTAAAATATATATATTATGCCAATCCGCGGTGGTGCAGTGGTAGCATTGTTGACTCACAGCAAGAGGTTCTCCAGTTCGATTCTCGGCTGGAGTGAGGGGAGTGCCTTCCGTGTGGAGTCTGCATGTCCTCCCCGTGGTTGGGTGGGCATTCAAAAGACATGCGTAAATGGGCGTGCTTTTGTTGAAGGTTGAAGGTCGAGCTGGTACCTCAGCATTCATGAAAATCTACTGCCAATCATTAGCGGACAGGAGTTCCGCTGTGGCGACCCCTAACCGGGAAAAGCCGAAAAGACAAACAACAACATATATATATATATATTATGCATATGAATTTAACAGATCTATATTACAACAGCGAAAGTCCTAAACAGCGAATACGGAATCATCGACACATATTACCCAAACTGTGAATGCACCGAACACCCTAAACCACGCAATTCAAAATCTTGAACCGTCATAGCTGTCCAACCCCACCGTGTGCTACATACTACCTACCCGAACAAGATAAATAAACAACATACATACACTAACCAAAATCCTACTTCTACCCCGACACTAAATCTTACATACATTAATGTCTATGCACTTACCTTAACCCACACACTAACCCTAAGGTCCGTAACTATTGCACATTATTACTATCTATACACTTACCTTAACCCGCACTTTAACCCTAAAGCCGGTAACTATCACACACTTACCTTACGGAGCTATACCACAAAAGGGCCAACCATGATGATTTGACATTTTGGATTTTGTGCTTCAGGACAATTGGTGTTTTCGTGTTTCGATGTATACGTGTCGTTTCCATATTCGGGTAAGTGGACCTTCGCAATTTTACTAGGGAACCATATTTAACAATAAAGGACCCCTACTCGCTACACATATGGGGAAGCGTTTTGTAGTTACACTTCCTGTCTTCCATTCTGAGTGCAAATGCAGCTCAGAGAAACACAGAGGAAGTGGAGGGTTTGGACAGTGGGTAACAGTGAGGAAGGAGTGGATTTTTTGAATGATGACGGTGGCATGGTAGCTTTCTGGTCAGATGTGAGGATCGAGAAGGTCCAGACAGGTGAGCCTGTAAATGAAGCTGTAAAGGAAGATGAGAAAGCAGTCAAGCTTCTTCAAAAAGGGCATACTGAGGGAGTCAGTGAAAGAGCAGAGTTGCCAATGGATTAGGAGGAGATTTTTCAAGAAAATCTCTTTAGAAATGTAGGTGTGACACAGGATTGTACTGTTTCAACTCTCCAATCAGGAGGGTGGTTGGATGTTTATTTAAGGGACATGGTTAATCAAAGTGAACTAGAAAGTGAAATGGTAGCATTGTGGGGTGAAATCATGGACACAACGCAAGAAGAGGAGAGGAAGGAGGTTGTAAAGGAGAAAAAGTCCTACATGCAGGCAGTGAAAGAGGGAAAAAAAAGGGCATAAGGAGTAAAAGAGATGACAAGGAAGAAGTTAGCAGTGAAACTAAGTAATAAAGATAAAGGTCTAGAGAGGTATGAGGTATGGGACAATGTAATTGCACCCTTGGGCATTTCCACAAGAGCTTTTATATATATTAAGAGCTTTTATACATATTAATGAAAAAATGTTTGTGACATGGTGTTTGAAACAAGACAATATACTGAGAATTTTCTAGACTAATTGAAAGTAAAAAAATATATATATAATCCATGGAACTTTTACGTAATACAAACATATAACAGAGAGACTAAAAATTTTTTTCTGTACAATTTCGAACTGAAGTTGAGAGAGATGTATTAAAAGAATATTTGTACAGAAGTTTTGGACATTACAAAAGTTTATGATGACAGAGGCTTATAGACTGGGGAATGGGGTTGTGGTGTAATTTTGAATATGGAAAAAGAAAAAAATTATACATATTCCAAATGTAATAAATGTAGATGGCAACAGAGATTTTGTTAAATATAGGGGTCAACTGGAATCATGCTTTTTTGTTGATTAGCAATTGAGATAAAAGAACATGTTTTGTTTGTGGAAAGTCAGGGCACAAAGCCAAAAAGTGTGATAGGCTGTATAAAAAAAAAGTGGACAAACAGGTCAAGCATCGATGGATTGTGAAGAAAATATAGGAAATAAACAATAGAACAAATACAGGAATATGCGTATAACGAAGGGAATGTAGAAAAAGAATATGAAAAATGGAGTGATACACAAAAGAATGACAAAGAAAAAAAAAGGCAGATGAGAATGAAAAATAATGAAGGGGAAGAACTGGTGCAAGAAACAAGTGAAGATGACTATGTGAACTGGAGAATGGTGAGAGGTAAATGAATTCTATAGGGAAAGGGTAAAAGATAGGCGAGGAAAGTTTAAGAGTGTAGCTGTGAATGAAAATAAAAAGATGGTAAGAGGTAAAGTGAATAGAGACAATGAATTTACATTTAAAGAAGCTGAAACTCTTAGCCATAAATGTTAAGAGTAAAGAATATTAAAAGAATAGGTGTTTTAAAATGGTGTGTATCACTTGATATGCACAATATTATACCAGAAGACATAAGACTATTAACAGAAGAAGAACGGTTGCAAACAGAAAAATTATGGGGTGGAAACATTATTTGGAATGTGGGTAAAGAAACATCTTCAGGTATTGCAATGTTATGTAATGAAACAATAAAAGTGTTAGACTAAATTCCAGTGAAACTAGGTAGGATAATAGTCATAGATGTAAGATGGAAGAAAGATGTGTCTAGAATTATTCCAATATATGCTTATGTTATTTGAAAGAAAGGAAATAATGTTCAAAAAAATATTAAATTATGTAGGAGTGAATATGGAGATAATATTAGTGAGAGATTTCAAGTCTGATTTAAGAAAAGGAACAAAAGTAGGAAGTGATGTTAGCATGGTATATGAAATAATGAAAAAGTGGAAAGTTATATATATGGGAAGAGAAACATTGGCCTTATAAAAGAAATGAGATGAAGACAGAAATATTTTGTATTATACAATGACTGGCCATTAACATTCCAAAATGTGCACGCTTATTGGCCGGCCCAACCAGCGTGCCCATTGTAAATCTGAGAATATACCAATGGAAAAAGGCCCAGTCGCTCAGACTTTTTTCCATTGGTATAGTCTTTAAATTTTATTTTTATTTCTTAAAAAATAAAAATAAAATCTGTAGAACAGACTCCAGACACACCTGAGAGGCAGCCTGGACAAAATACTAGGGAAATCAGGTACATTATTTAAAGCTAAACGCATGTACCTGATATTCCTTATATTTCATTCATGCCATCTCTCTCCTACCCCTAAACTGCCCTAAAGTTTTTTTTTTTTTTTAATTAAAAAAAAAAAGAAGAAAACCAGAGCAACAGAGATCTTCTTTTCTCCATTGCTTACTTTCCTGAGCACTGATGTACTGGGTATGTGTGGGAATGCAAGTCCCAAAAGCATGCGCAGTACATCAGATAAGGATGAAGGAAATGTCCAGCGATGGAAGGACATCACATCACCTTTATACAAAGACATTGTTTAAGAAAAGTAAGTATTTTTTTTCTTAAATAATGTAATTGTATAATAGCAATATTCCACGTCTGGGTGTGGGCAATGCTGGATTTACCCACGGTTGTCTTTGTTTCGCCCTCGTGACCAAACCACACCAACCATGGGTAAATCTAGATTTACCCACACCCAAGCATGGGTTATTGCTACAATATCTAATAGCTTAATACTTCTCGGATTCTCAGATCATTTAGATATATTGGTAGAAGTACAAGAAAAAGAAGGATATATGATTATCCAGGCTGGCTGACAGGTCATTTAGTTACAGGTTTCATTGATTCAACTTGCACAGCTCTTCTCTTCCATTGGATAGCTCGGTGTTGGATAAAAACCTTCACTTGTTCAGAGTGGACAGCTGTCTCTCAAAAGTTGTCAATATAAGAATTCAGAACAGTGTTCATATTTCTGTATTTTAATACTATTTCTCTCTTTTTCTCTTTAGTTCTAAGTTAATTGGCTTCTTTTAATAAGAAAGAGCTTATTTTGTACAGTCTGTAGTTTAATCTAAAAGACAGAGGAAAGTGTTCTTTAAGCAAACAGTTTTGCAACATAAGACAATCAGTTTGCTCTCACCACCATGTTGAGGTTTGTATAAGCAGTAAGCATATCCCCTTTTTTAAATTCAGTAAATACTGTTTCTTTTGTGCACATGTAAAAGAAATAACATTTGAATTCAACACATAGAATGATACATATCCAGTTCTGGCCAAACTGAAGATCTTGTGCATTATAATATTCAATGTAGACTCTCAGTAGATAGTCTGCAACAAGTAATAGCTTTATATCTCTGCCATTGTTAGCAGATAAAGCTGTATGAGCTTTGCTTACATAGGAGTTCCATGAAGAGAGCAAAATAAAACTTGTAACAATGAATACCCCTGCTTTGTTTCAGTCCAATTATTCGTTCTCTCCAAAGAATTTTATCAGTTCAACATCCACAGCAGATTATAAGCATCTGTGTTAACATTTGGTTTCCATGTCTCTATTAAACAGCTAATATGACCCTCAGTTGCAATCTCCTTGAAAGCCATGAAAAATAATTTCTACATGTCCCATATGCATAATTTCCATGAATAAGTTACCTTCTTCTTAGGTATAAAATATATGACATAAATGGCATCTGTAATTTATAGACTGCCAATATCTAGTACACATTTTTTGCACTGTAAGGGCGATAAAGCCAAAGCATAACTTTCAATTCTTTTTCTGACATCATTACTCATTAGTTCAGGTTAAACATCCTATCCTATACCTGTTTTCATTCTGCTGTGGATAGTTTCATGTCTTCCCTATTTGTCAAATATTTATAAAGCAGACAAAAGGATTGGCTTGGCTCCATTTCTATAACATGTATCTATATCTATCTATATATATATATATATATATATATATATATATATATATATATATATATATAAACAACTCAGTTGTCTCTCTCTCTCTCTCTCTGATATAGTCTACATGCAACCCATTCTGGAATTTCACTAACCACCAAAGCCTAAACATTTCTTTAATGCCAACTCTTTTAAACTACAGGATAAGATAGATATTGATGTAGATGTCTACATCAATCATGAACATTAACCTATCACTGGCTGCACCTAAGTGACCCCCCCCCCATTAATTTTAGAATGTACAATTGGTCTAGCTTTGACTATTGAGGAGGTAACATGCCTAACCATTTTATTGTTATAAAAATTGCCAATAAGACTCAAGCCAACTCATAACCACTTCTCCTGTAAAATTATTAAAAAAAACCTTCTGGTCCTCTAGCCTTCTCTTCACTAGATCTTTTGGTCCTCCAGCTTTTCATTTCATATTTTTATTTTACTTTTCACTTACTATAAATACATATCTGTGTCTAACTAAGCTATTTCTTTTTCTGTCAGTCAACCTTCCTCACCTACCTCAGATTTCAACCCTGCTTTATATTTAGATTTTTGCTCTTATAGGGAAAGGTATCTCTTTCAGTTTACATAAAACCACCCACTGTTTGGTTTTTAGTCTGTAAAACTGCCCGATTATTCCTTTTCTTTTTAAATCTACAGATAATATATTTCTCTTGTATATATCCTTTCAGCCAACATGACTTTTGTAGCCAACATTACTTGTGTCTTCCAATGTTTTTATTTTCGAGTGCTGTAAATAATAGTAGTTGAAGTAAACCTAAATATCTCTCTTCCTAGTATTCTCACTTGATGTTGTCACCTATATTTAATGTATGCACTTCTACCAATTGTACTACAAAGTACTTCACCTTTTCTGTCTTCCTCTTTAGATTTGACCTCTAGAGTCATTAAATAAATGTCAATGACCAGTTTCATCCCATTCCAATAAATGATTCCTAACTGTTGTTTGCTTTAGATAATCACAGAAATCTCAGATATTGCTAATGTTTCTCTATCTTGCTTTCTTTATTCTATCCATTTAAAAACTCTCATCCTCCTCCCCTTACAGAGACATAGAAACTCTTTGATATAGGCAAAGACTAATCAGAGCATGACAGGAGCTGGACCTCTTGTTCATATCTGCCACTTGTATCCTCTCAACTCTCAAAGATGTTAACCTTACCAAAAACATGCATCCACTTTGCCATTCTGCCTACCTGTTAATTTTAAAAAAGGCATATAGTTCAGAATCTCCATGTCACTGTATGTATAGATCACTCCAGATCTCCTCATATAGCTACTCCTAATATTTAAATCAATCCTTCCAAATCACATGACCGTATTGAACTGAAATGTTATCCCATGCGCCTCTGTTACAGGAGGTTTGGGAGGTCACTCATTGGAAGTTCTAGCTTGGCTGGAGTTTTCATTTAGTTTTTTTCTGATTCATTTTTCAGTGTGGCCTTCTAACTCTTTGTTTTCATTTGTTAGTTGGGATATTTTGCAGTCACCCTAATGATAATGGACATAAGCTGGGTATAACAGCCCTGTGTTTCTTATGCTTAGTCAAACACCCTGCTTATGCTATGCTGATGAGGTCATAACAAGGCCAAAATATGCATATCCATAGCTAGTGGGGGTTGGCTTTATTGGCCTGAAATTGTCCATTAAAATGATTTCAAATGTAAAAGTCATGAGCTATCAGAATCGCCATATAGCTGAAACACATGATGTTCATAGGGTTCATTTGCATATATCCCATGTGCCTCTGTTACAGGAGGTTTGGGAGGTCACTCATTGGAAGTTCTAGCTTGGCTGGAGTTTTCATTTAGTTTTTTCTGATTCATTTTTCAGTGTGACCTTTTAACTCTTTGTTTTCATTAAAATATCTCACTTTCAATTCAGTACTCTTTTTCTTTTTTGTTCAATTCTTTAAAAACATCTGGAAAGACATTCCAGTCATCTGTCATATAGGTATACAAATTGCCAAAATTCTATAGTTCTGTGTCTTCCAAACTACCCTTCAGACCCAAATTACCCAACTTTTTTGCCCAATAATCTTGACAGTTGTAGCTACTAAATGCATACCCTTCTTTAACTAAATGACAACTCCATGTTATGAACTGTAGCAGCCAAGTGGGGAGAAAACTCTTTTTGAGTCTATTCTTCTGGTGGTTTTGTTTATTTATTTATCTAATTGCATTGTTTTTCAGCTATATAGTTCATCTATTCTCTCTCTCTCTCTGCTTCAGCCTTTTTGAACATGTTTTTCTTCTTTAGGTTTAGTCATATTCTTCCACATTCCATGACAAAATCGTACAGGAGTGGTTTGTCTGTTTATAATTCCCTTTCCCTCCAGTGTTTTAGAAAACTGTCCAGAGACATCCCCAATTGATGGTAAAATACAGTCTTTTGGCAAGAGTTGCTTATGCCCAGCACTAAAGCAGAGGTGAAGAATTTTATCTCCTCAAATGTCGTTATCCATTTTGACATCCCTAGATTCCCCTCTTTACACTTCAGTAAACCAAAACTGGTCTTTTAAATTTAAACTTCTCTATGCAAGACAAACTATCATTTAAAAATCAATTTGACAATAAGCATTAAAAATTCTGGCAAAACAATTCCTATACATGTTATAATTACATGCATTACCTTTAATTTTTACACAAACCTGCATGCCATCATGTCCTGCTATTTTTGTTACTGAAAAGAAATATATAGTTTGTGTGACCTCCAAAACAAATAAGAGCCATAGTTGTTATAGAGAAACATTGCCTGATGTATCTGTAAATTATGTCACATAAAAGCTAAATTCAGAAACACCTGTAGTACATTTTTAGAATCTTTACAAATGGCTTTGATTCTGTGCCAAAATATGATGTTTAACGCTTGCATTATCATGAAATTACTGTATAAGCCTGTAAAACAGAACTGAGGTATTTAACATGCCTCTTCTCTCTACATAAAACTTTGCAATTAATGAATAAATTTGCTCATTTAACAGAGATATAACATAATAACTGTTTTAACTATGTAATATTTTCTATGCTGTTCTGTTTAGTGCTAGCACACTTAATGCATACAAGAAGGTGTTCGGCTGATAGGTAGAATTTATTCATAACCGATAAGCATACCAAACTATAAATTAGCATGAATAAATACAAGTAAAATATTTATGAATTAGAAGATAAATAATGGCAGAAATAGGAGTATCTATGATTCCAAATAATGCTGATATTCTTAATAACATCCATCAACCCAATGTTGTCAAGTCACATTTAAGTTCCATAGATACCCCACGAACAGCTATTGCCCCCATAGAGTTCACTTGGCAAATAGGCAATGAAACTAGGCTGCCAGGCCTTTCTTCTGTATAATACACTCCTTTCATACACACCTATGAACAATTTATAATCAGCAATCTGCCTACATTTTGTTAGGATGTGTGATGAAAAAAAAAAAAAAAAAACAGGGAAGACATGCAGACATTCCACTGAAGGCACCTCAGCTAAGAAACAAACTGGTCAACCTGTTGCTGTGATAATGCCACTCACATGGCCACTATACTGCTTCTCATCCTCCAGTAAAGAGTGGACAAGAGGCTGGAGCTGGGGAAAGAGTCCAATTAAACATTCAAAGAGCTGGAAAACAATGTCCTAATCATGCTGATTTAAGCAATCTTGCAATGGGTTGAACTCTCATAAACATTGGTAGAATTTGTGAGGTTCCTATATGAGTACAACGAAAATGCATTATGTCGAATGCGTTTTCATCGACACATGTAGAGCGAACAGGCAAAGCAGCAAAGCAGCTGTTCAGTGAATTATTTTCCTGGGAAAGAAGTCGCTTGACCGCTTCATTGTTTTGCCGTGTTCTGAAGTGAAGTGTGGTCCCTTGTCCAGTATAGCTCCCGAACATGATTGTGCAACAGTTACTGACCTTAGGGTTAGGGTCCGGGTTAAGGTAAGTGCATATGTATGAAAGTGTTTACTGTTTTATACTTTGTGTTAAATGTATGGTTGAGTTACATGTGTATGTGTTTTCAGTTGTTTACTTTTGTTTGAGGGGGGGTAGAATTAGGGTTAAGGTAAGTGTGTATGTGTCTGGAGCTGTTTATGTAAATGTGCGAGAGTTACTGACCTTAGGGGGTTAGGGTGCGGGTTAAAGTAAGTGCATATGGTTTAAAATGTTTACTGTTTTTTTTCTCCATTAAATGTATGTTTGGGTTATGTGCATATGTGTATTTAGTTGTTTACTGTTTTTTTTGGGGGGGGTATAATTAGGATTGGGTATGTGTGCATGTGTTTCGAAGTGTGTAATGTGTTTTTTTTTTTTTTTGCGGGGGTTGGACCAGCGATTTCTTTCCCTAGGAAAGAAATCGCTGTTCTTTGGATTCGACATTTTCAGCTTTCGCTGAAAGTGTGTTGATGTAACATCGTTCGCTGTTTTAAGTGTTTGATGTTGCAATATAGACCCGAATTTGTGCAGGCTACGTACTTGGATGCAGTTACATAAATACAGACTCACTGAAGGCTTCCTTGAGGGAGATGGCATAGATCACAGTTCAGTTCTTTGATCCATGCTGCTCATATTGGTGATGGCCTAAATCAGCAAAGAAGTCAGAGGGAAAACAACCAGTAAAGCTGCTGCAAATAACGGGATTGGAATGCAAAACAAAAAACCCATGAGATGAAGTTGAGTACAGGCAAGACAGTGTTCATGGCAGCAAATATGAACTCTGAAGATGAAATATGAAATCTCAAGAGTATGAATATTGAGGAAGGTAAGAAAATGCTGGTGCAGGTTAACAGTTTCTGGTATGTGGGAGGGGCCATTGAGAAGAAGAGAAATCTGAATGAAGAGGTCAGAACTAGAATAGGAGGTGTTTATGTTGAAATCGCACAATATGCCAGATGAATGCCAAAATTAAAAATAAATAAATCGATAAATAAATACATACATAAATACATAAATAAGCTACACAAAGCAGTGGTCTGACCTTTGCTTCTATATGACACAGAAACCTCGGCAGTGAAGGCAGAACAAGTGAGGCTGTTTGAAGTAAAGAAGATGAGATGAATATGATGACTAGTGCGATGTACACTGCAGGACAGAACAAGGAATCAGGACAGAGCTGAAGCCAAGGTACTCATAATTGCAAAAAAGGTCAATGACAACAGATTGCGAAGGTTGGGACACATGAGCAGTAAAGCAGAAGACAATTAGGCAAAACAGAATTGGGAGAGATAGGATGAAGTAAAGACATTAGGCAGCCAGACAAGAGAATGATGGAGTGCATGAGAGAAGACCTCCAATGGTTGTACATAACTGTTGAAGAAGGTTGAAGGGTGACATTGCTGAGTAGTTGACAGGAATCCCTGACCTCATGTGAAATGGGAAAAATGGGATGTGAAATGGGAAAAATGGGGTATAATGATGATTAATGAGGAGTAAGTTGAGAATGATTCTATTATAGTATAGTATTTCACAATGCTGCAGTTTATCAGTGTCTGCCGATCTTGTTCTTAAAGAAGGTTGCATGTTACATTATGTAAGAACCGAAATAACAGTGTGTAAGTGCCCAAAAGCACACTTGTAAAACAAGGACACTTGTTGTTGTTGTCTTTCGGCTTTAACCGGTTAGGGGTCGCCACAGCAGAACTCCAGTCTGTTAATGATTGGCAGTAGATTTTCACAAACGCCGAGGTGCCAGCTCGACATTCAACCTTCAACGAAGGTACACCCATTTACGCATGTCTTTCGAACACCCACCTAACCATGGGGCGGACATGCAGACACCACACAGAAGGCATTCCCCACTCTCCAGCCAAGAATCAAATGGGAGAACCTCTTGCTGTGAGGCAACAACGCTACCGCTGCACCACTGCGGATGTACTTAAAACAAGGACACTTGTAATGAAGGCAAAACACAATTCCAGGAACGTACAGAACACTGTTTTAATCGATAATCACCACAAAATACAGTTAATTGCTTTCATCATGTCAAGCATGACTTCCTCAGAACAATCACATTATATACATTGCAGATAAATAAACAAAATTACAGGATGAATCCAATATTAATATCGGTTTTAAAGGTCTTAAGGGAATCTGTCCTTCTCCTACTAGCTTCCAGTACTGCCTTCTTTCTTAAATTTGCAGAAATATGGTGCCTGACAATGTTCAATATCCCTACACTAATGTATACAGAAGTATTCAGGAGGATGTACATGCACAGGTACTTTAGATAAAATATCTCCTAGCATATATCATTCTGTGCAGAGACTAAAGACCACTGTTTAGCAAATGCATAATTCCAAAAACAAAGAAAAAAGAATGGACATTTGTATATCCTATGCAGTAGACAGAAACTCATCAGTTACATTTGCTGCTGTGCAGTGGTACTGTTCTCCTCTAAAATGCATCTGAAATGGAATTCTCTTATTGCCATGCTATGCTTCCATTTGCAAATATAGAGGAGGGCAGAGATTCTAGGAACTAGACCGCCTCTCTGAAGTTTGGTTGCTTAAGAAAAAAAAAGGCTAGATGTTATTTGTACTTTTACTGTTGAAATACAGCAAGTGTTTCAGTACCTAGAACTTTTTTTTTATTTTTTGTCATGCCAGATAAGTATGTTTTACCACGAGTGTCCCTCACTGCCTGTGTCCAGCACCTTGCATTTAGCTGCTTTTTTGTTCACCTCAAGTTACTCATTTCATCGCACTTATAATTTTGCAACTGTAGGGCCCTAGTAATCATATGAATGCATTTACAAACGTTAAGTGATCATGTCCAGAATGAGATCTCTTGTACTAGCTGTCAAGAAAGTGGTTAAACAACATTAGCTTGCTTGCATTCTAGAATGTATTCTTACAACTTGCAAAAAGGATCCTTCCTAGGTGAAATCTTGTATGTGAACCATTGCTTAAACATTTATCCTTTCTAAATTTAAACATAGTACTTGCCACCTGTTATTTGTCTCTTCAGTGTTACACTATTGTACAGTGAACTCTCAGTTAACCGGCACACATGGGGATTGGTAGATGCCAGATAACAGTAGTTTCTGGTTGCTTGAGAGTTACTATTAAAAATAGGACTGACTAATAGTGTACTATTTGTTTATTTTTGACTTGTTCTTAGGTTTGGGAGAGAGGGAATTTATTCCTATCTTCCTTTTTAAAACTCTAAAACACTAAAAATGTAAAGTATGTTTCTGTGGGGGAGGGGGGACAGAAAGTGCAAAGCATGAAAATTATACTGTATTTCTTCAATTTTTTTTCTGGTTGCCTGAGAGTTCTGGTTGCTTGAGTTCTGGTTAACTGACAGTTTACTGTATATATTATGTACTTGATATCAACTGTGTTATAATATCATGCTCTAATACTGTGTTTAACTTGTTGCAACATAGGTAGAGACTGGAAAGCATCAGTACACCAGCTCACACACCTGACAAAAATACAGTATCAGCAGCTATGTTCTCCCTTTTGACTATATTCTGTTGATGAAGCTTCCCAGGACATAGATTGGGTGTAATTCAGAATACCTACCCTCACATTCATTTTTTAAATAAATTCTATCCTTGCTGGCAACATTCTTTGGCCTATGTGAGGGGTAGTATTGTTTCTCTGATAACCAGAACTAAATACTAAATGTAACAAAGTACTTCTTTATACTAGTTAAATGGATCCCTTGAAATGTTTAGATATTCAGTAACCGATATGCTAATAGTTCTATATATTTAACAGCAGTCAGTTTTAGAAAATGACAAGAATATATTCTATATTATTATCCTCGTGATCAGCAGAGGAAATCCATTCCTTCTGTCACACATTCATTGGCTGCTTTACAACTTGGGTCTGTTATTAGATTATGATTTGTGGCTTACTTTCGACTTGTGACTTTTTTCTTGAGCTTCTTCTGTTTAGCTATGTTTTGTTTTTGATATTTATGGCTATGGAATGTAATTCATATTTAGGTCTCATGAATGAATGAATGAATGAATACATTATTGTCTTATTTTTAATGCATTATAAATCAGTTGCATGCTCTCCTATAGGTTTATTCTAATTCTGGAGTCATGCACTGCAATATTATGATATCATTCTTTTGTGCGGCTCTGTGGGCCTGACTCAGGAAGGTTACTATGAGAGGAACATGAAGTATACACCTAGCAGTAACTATTTCTGATTCACACTTACCCGTACCATGTGACTGCAGCACAAGACAGGTAGCATTGCAGTAGGTTTTCTCTGCAGCCATGCTAAATTCTAATCAGGCAGTCATGGGAAGAGGCATATTCAAAGCAGCCATTTGCACACCTCTAGAATTGCCTGTGGTAATGCACTTAAACAGCTGAGTAATTCAGAGAATTGCTTACCTTCATAAAGTAGAACAGCCACCCCTGGCAACTTACTGTAATGAACACATCAAAAAGGCTGTGTTCTTCCATCACAGTAGAGTGTGTGAATACGGGCCTGGATGTGTGAGTGTATGCCTGCCTAGAAGTTAGCAACATGAGAGTTTGTTAGGGGTTAGGATGTGTGCGTGTGTGTGTGTGTGTGTGTGTGTGTGTGTGTGTGTGTGTGTGTGTGTGTGTGTGTGTGTGTGTGTGTGTGTGTGTTTGTGTCTATGGATGAATGGGTGCATGAGTGTTTGAATGTCTCTGGGTGTACTGGGGGCTGAGTATGTGCGTGTGCGTTTGGGTGTATGTGTGTGTGTGTGTGTGTGTGTGTGTGTGTGTGTGTGTGTGTGTGTGTGTGTGTGTACATGTGTCTGTGCGTGCGTGTATGTGCATGTGTGCATGTGTGTGTGTGGTATGTTTGGAATTAATGTGTACATATGTGTGGTTGTATGTGTTGGGTGGGTGAGTTTAAGTGGCTGTCATACTTCCACACATCCCTAGACTAGTGACCGAAGCCTACATCATTGTGTCAGTGGGAACAATATCCACCAGAGATAATCCTACAGACATGAGTATGAGGAAGAACTAGCCAGCAGGGATAACCCCACAGATGAGGGCCGGGGAAAACATTAGATACCAGAGATAACTTCTTATTTAGTAATGTCTCTAACATATAGCAGGGATGCAGGAAATGCTAGATATCAGGTATAACTTCTCCTGCTGTATTACCACTGACAAATAATGGGGATGGGGGTAATGTTGGATACTAGAGATACTCTTTATAACAAATTAAATCTGAAAGGCACTTATTAAAAAATAATAAAACATGGTACAGGTTACCATTAGATACCAGTGACAATATTAAATAATGTGCTCTAAAGGGATTACATGACTGGGCCCCAACACATATATATTATTCCTCTGTGCCATCCCAAGACAACAAAGATAATATGAAAAGAAAAAAGAATTAACCAACAAGAAAAAAAATCAGCTACAAAGGAGGGGTAAAACGATATAAACCCTGCACCCTTACCACAGTAAACCTCAGCATTAACCTGCTATACTTACTGATATGTGAGTGCAGTGACATTTTTTAATATATACTGAGCCCACAACACTTTGTGATGTACAAAAGAAAAAGGAATGTTAGGCATACTGCTCAACCTCATAGCACAATCAATCAAGACAGAAAAAAATGCTGTCATGTGATCATCACTACTTTAATTTTTAAGAGTTTGTTGTTTTGACTTGGGCTGCCACAGTGGTGTGACTGGCCATGGTGGTGCAGCGGTTAGCATTGCTCGCTCACAGCAAGAGGTTCTCCTGTTTGATCCTCGGCTGAGGTGCCTTCTGTGTGCAGTCTGCATCTCCTCCCCGTGGTTGTATGGGTTTCCTCCGGGTGCTCTGGTTTCATCCCAAAGACATGCTGTAGGTGAATTGGACACTCCAAATTGTCTCTAGGCGTGAGTGCGTATATGTGTGTGCCTTCTGTGAAAGGTTGGGCACCGGGATGTTAACTCGATACCGTAAAACTCCACTGGCAATCATGAGCAGACAGGTAATCCACTGTGGTAACACTTATCTGGGAAAAGTTGAAGATTGTTGTTTTGACTTCTTCCTCCTACAAACTTAGAAATGTACTAGTATAACAGCTTTTGCAGTACCATGGAGTTAATGAAGGAATGAAGTCTTAAACTCTGGCATTAATGACTGAAATTAGCCAAGATTTATGAGGTCATTCCATATTACACTTGTGCAGTTAACATTATGCCACATCAAATTAGTAGCAAATCCTTAAAAATTTAATACAATACATTTTCATACATGCTTGGCCTTCACAAAAACAAGTCTCAGCTTCCCGTCTCAAGAAATTCTGTATTTATCTACTACAGTATCTGCATTTTTTATGTTAGAGTTTCTCCAGTTGTTTTGAAAACCATTTTTAATATATTTTAATTCATTATCAATTATCTTGATCTAACAAATCTATACTTTCATATTTTACATTAATTTGATCTTGCTTTCTAACTGTATATGCACTGGATACTAATCAATATATATATAGATTTTTTTTCCTCTATATTACATTATAGTTCTGTGCCTTCTGGTCTTTTTAACCTGTCTTATAATCTCTTTTCTCATATTTTCTGTTTTTTTTCTGTTCATGTTATCAAGCCAGCTGCCTCTTTATTTCTGTCTTTTGAAATTACTCTAATAATAAGAAAATAAATGTCATTTTAAGCTTATTATTATCACAGATCAGAATGCTCCCTGTGTTTGGATTTGAATATTTCAATAAATATGTATGTAGGCCTAGTGGTACAGACCTTTACAGCTAATCCATCTTGAGAAGATGTATGCCTCTATCAGGTCTTGGAATATATAATCTTGTCATATACATATCAAGTTGCAGGCAGGAAACATTTTTCTTGTTTTACTTTCAAAATAACACAATTCTGGAAGCAAATCAGTCACTCTAAGCTGTATATCTTCTAGGGAGAAGCTGATTTATAGGTTGAACTTTATTTTGAGATGTGAAAACAGTTTTCAAAATCAATGTTAATATGAAATATTCCTTGCAAGTCTCCTTTTTATCTGTTAAGGTTGTTATGGTGATCATTTCTCTATTCTTAAACATTTGTTCATTCCTCTCTCTCCATGCCTTAGACGTGCGTGCTCCCCATAGGTCATCTTCCTGATGTGTCAATATCCCAATTATAAATGTTGTTTTACCACATATTATGAAGGTCAAATGTTTTTCATTTGTCAAGTTTTCACTTATTTTTGAGATAAAGCAAAAATCAGTAATCATGTTTGATGTAACTAATTTATTGTTTGTTTTCTAGTGTTTCAAGTACATTCACAAGCTATTCTGTGCAGTTTGCTCCTTAATAGATTATGGCTAAGACAAATTACACTAGAGATGGGAAATTACCTAAAAATACCATGTGAAGATTTACTATCCTCTTATGAGTACATCCATGTTCCAACTACAATGTGAGAAGAGGAGTTGAAAGGCAAATAGCAATTGATAGGATTATATCCCTTTAAGAGCAGGCTGTGGATTAATGGACTGTATTTATTATTCTTAACCAATTAAGTGCCACTAAGTAAACATATCTATTTTTAGAGGCAGCTGAAGTGACTTTTGTAGAGTCACATGACCTATACCTGAAAATGATGAACATGTTCCCAGTTCTACAGGGCAAAGTTCAAGAACAGCTCATAGCTTTAATCCTCTGGGAAAGTAGTACACAAGGCAAACAGTTTATACTTAATATATCACTTTCATTCAAGAGCTTTAAAAACTAGGTCTGTAATTATCATTTTCAGACTTCTCTTGGAGAACACATTACTCTATCAACTCCACTATCCAGATCATCAGTTATTTTTTTCCTAAAAACTTTTCCGTGTACCCTGTTGCACAGAATGATGGTGCATTTCAGCTTGCTCCAGTCTTTATATTTTTGGACATTTTGCTTCTACTAAAAAATCCCTAACAAAAATACAGCTCCAAAATTACTTTTGTTTTTCTGTCTACAAAGTAATTAAGCAATCATGCTTTTTTTAGTCATTGACTCACTTTAGGTTAATTTTATTTCCTGTTACTAGAGCTGGTGATAAATTGCACTTTTCCTTTAATGTTGAGCAGAATGTCCTATTAGACAAGTTGCCAGGCAAGAAAAGAATCTTTGATTTTCTGTGATTTTTCTCATGTTAAATGAAATGAATATCAACCTGGAATGTTCCCTTTTTGCTGTCATTGTTCTCAATTAATGTAATTTGTAGCCAGGGTGCTTACGTAAAGATTATTGGTTTTCATTTGAGCAAAACCAGCTCTCTTCTATCTGCCTTATCTGTTAGGGAGCACTTTACTGAATCACAGCCACATTTGCTACTGCAGGACCTGTCAGCGGCAATTCAGTGTGCAATTGCTGTTGAGATACTTTTCTCTTTCCAAAGTAAGTATTGACAAACTTTTTGTGAGCTGCATTTCTGAGGTATTCTTAGGGCTCAGAAGCTATCCACTGCATTACATAACTGAAGTAGTAGGGCTTGTTGCATTTTAGAGAAAGTAGTAATTCTGAGGATAATAATTTTGGCTATTTTGTATTTTGTACATAGTAAACAGCTTTGTTGGTTAAGCAATTTTGCTTTCTTAAGTTCATTTGCATTATTACATGTAACCATCTGTTCTAACACCTCATGCCTATCTCCCCACCCCTGCCGAGTTCAACACTCATTTTCCCTTCCTGTGGCTGCTTCCATTTATGTCTGTATTTACACACTGCCTCATCCTGTCTTCTAGTTATGTCTTGTTCACAGTTCCTTATTGAATTTAACTATGTGTAATTTCTTGCTTTCCTGTTTTGTGTAGTGCATGGTGAAAGAACAAGATTCTTTGATTCATATTAATATGCCGCTGTTCCCTTACCATAAGCTGCTAAATATTAATACTGTGTACATCAAATACTTTGTTACTAACTGTGTACCGCAGACTCCAATCAGATCTTAAATGTACCTTTAGTCACCAGAACTGGAGAACTATGCCACGATCATTAGTCCAGGTGTGCATACTTTGCTCCATGGTGGGGTTCGAAAACATAAGAAATGAATTTCCTGATATTCTATTTTCAGATGTTGGTGTGATGCAAACACATAACTTTTCCCACACAAATCCATAATGACCCTGCTGCTCATTCATTTAGCATAAACTGCCATTGATCTTCACAAACTGCTTCGACTCAGAAATATTTCTATTTTCTCTGGATTGTGAAACATATTTTCAGTTTATCACTTTATGTGACGTGTCATCTTCCACATCTTTCATCTTAATGCATATTGACAATTATAAGCTAAGCATACAGACTTCCTTTTTCTATTTCTGTTTCTTCTTCATTAGCTCTGACCTAAACGCACTCCATATTTCAAACAGCATTAGTACTCCCACCTAACACCCCCACCCACTCACTTACTTTTTCATGCATTTCACACCTTGCGTTGACTTGCCATGCCTTTTGCCTTTCAGGAAACTATATTAGTATCCACCGAGGATAGCAACATCAACATCTAGAGGGTATTCATGTATGTAACTTCAAAAAAGTATGAGCTATAGATTTTGTTTGAGTTTTGTCAACATGTGGGTTATTTTAATTTATCACTGATTTACATGATTTCATATCTTCAGTCACATATTTTTATATCGATTATTTTGCCTGGTTGGATCTCGCTCTGGTATTACCTCTGCACAGAGAGTTTGTGGATCGCAGGGAAATGGTTTTGGGGTCCACGAAGTTAGTGCAGCACTTCCTGGTTCCGGTAGCATTGTAATTGAATGTAATAATGCTACCGATGGTTTGATTAATTTTTGAGATATGTTTAAGGCCCAATTTCATTGACATGTAGATGGGGCTGTTTCTAGACCTGGATTTGGGTCATTGTCTTAACAAATAAAGGAATTCTCAGACTTGGTGTATAAATACAGGAAGCTGCAGCTTGAATGCAGTTATCTGAAGGAATGCCTGCAGTTGGGTTTGGTGCCTAAAGGCTTGCACCTATGGAACTATCTGAATGGTTTTATGAGGGGGTTCAACATTGCCCAGTGAGTTGATCAATTTGTTTAACTAGCATGGCTGTGACTTTTAGAAGTTTTAATTATAGATTACGAGAGACAAATGAATGTTTTTCGATGTCTGACATTAATGCTTTAGATTCCAACATTTATAATGAATTGCTATTTGATTCCAGGATTAGTACTATTAATAATTTATTGTTTAAAATTGAAAAAAAAGACATTAATGACTTGCAGTTTAAAAAGACCAACAAACTTATTAGGGACAGGATGGATTATGATGTGTGTTGCCTACCCCCCTCCCCCTTTTGTTGGTGAACACGAACACATGGGCCATAGAACTCCTGAGAATGAAGCTATGGGTTTTAACAGTAACAGCGAGAACTATGATAAGTCTAGAGCAGATGTTGTTTTAGAGCCACCCCCTTTGAGGAGGTCTCGCAGATTGACCAGAGGGAGAGGGTTCAACATCTGAGGTCTGAGCCCAGTTTGTATCCATACATCCACCCTCTCCCACAGAGGGCAAGAGGGAGCGAAAGAGGGAGAGGGGAGGTATTTACATTAACTGAACTGGAATTTACTTCATGCTTTATTATTCACAATCACCATGGTGACTTCAAGCTGTATAATTATAGTTGTTTTGAGAATAGTGCAATGTGGGCTGATTTGTTTGAGCAGGGTTTAACTTTTGTTCCAGCCAGGAATGCTATTGTTAGTGACATTTTACTCCAGCTCAAATTATTTACTAGGAAATTGAACTGTGTGTTTTATTTCAGGAATCTTAACAAAGAGAATGTAGTTAACACTACCCTTAAGAAGCTGAGTGCTTTCAACCCCCCACCTCACCCTATGATTGCATTGTTTGAAAAGATGCGTGAAGGTGATCTTAGCAGGTATTTCAGAAATGGGTCTTGGAGGGTGGCCCAACACAATTTGGCCTTTAAAGAGAGGGGGCTTTTGAAGGACATTTTTCAGAATAAACAGCTCAGGTTAATGAAATCTGATAAAGGTGGAGGACTAGTGGCAATGGAATCTAATGATTATATTAATAGAATACTCAGAAGTTTGTATTCAGATACCTACAAGGAGGTTTCAATTAATGAATTAATGAGATGAATATAACCTATAGAAATATTGATTTACTTTTACAGGATATGGTTTTAGAAAATTAAATTTCATTGGATGAATATGAGTTTTTAATGGTCCATAACCTCAGGACCCTACAATGTTTGGGATTCCCAAAATTCATAAAAAAATTATCAGATCCACCTATGCACCCTATAGTTGATGTTAAAGCATCTGAAACTTTTTGTTCATAGGTTCATAGGTTCATAGGTAGGCACTAGGCTATTGGCCCTAGGGCCTATATAAGCCTAGCCAAATGTACCCTGGCTTTCGCCACCCAAGAAAATTATTTTCCTGTGCCACTGTCGAACAGACCTACAGAAGTGATCCCTGGGGTGAATTTCCTATCTCCCATCCAATCATCAAGATTTTTCTTGAAGAGTGCTAATGAGGAGCTTTGTTTGATATAGATAGGTAGTTTGTTCCAGAGTATGGGAAGTCTCTGGGACAGGAATCTATCCCTCCAGCATGTTCTGTTTATTGTGGTGATGAGGTTTAGGTCCCTAGAGCATGTAGCTCATAGGGATTGGGATTTCTTTAAGTGGAGCATGTTTAAAAGCTCTGGGTTTGACATAGCTTTGTGTGTTAGGCAGAGATCGCCTCTGAGTAAGTGATATGCAACGGAGTAAAGCTGCAGTTTTTTGAGACGGTCTGCATAGGGCATCTATTTGAGGCCAGTAATCCTCTTTATGAGGTATTTTTGGCCTTTCCAGTTATTGTAGATGTCTTGTGAGGTACATACCAAAAGGGGCATTGTACTCTATAATGGGTCTAATGAGTGACGAGTACAAGGGAACAATGACCTCTTTTTTCCTGGATGAGAAACCTTTTGTGATGAGGTGTGCCACATAGAAGGATATCCTGACTACTGTGGCGATGTGATTATCAAAGGAGAAACTACTGTCCACCTGTGTCCCAAGGTCTCTTATCACACTTTCAGTGTTAAGTAGACTACCACCTAAGTGGTAGTTCATGGGTACTGAGTTTTTACCAAAAGGGATGACAATGCACTTTTTGGCATTGAGATTGAGGCCATGGCTTTGAAACCAGGCATCTGTCTCAGCGAGGCCCTTTTGTAGGATGTCCACATCTTTTGGAGTTTTGATTATGGCTTCTAGTTTGCAGTCATCTGCGAACTTCATTAGCCAAAGACCTTCTGTGTTGGCCTGTACTTCAGAGAAGTAGATACCAAACAGGAGAGTACCCAGAACTGAACCCTGTGGTACTCCACTTGTCACTGGTCTGAAGTTGGATTTGGAGTCTGCTACTTTCACAGTGTGGGTTCTGTCAGTGAGCCAGTTGGCAACCCATCTTGTGACATAGGGATTTATACCTAGTTTAGTGAGTTTATCTATAATTCCAGAGTGGGGGATGGTGTTGAAAGCCTTGGCGAGATCTAAATAGGCTGTGTGAACCACCTTACCCTCATCTACGGCTTTGATGACTGCTTCAATGAAGTCTATCAGGTTTATGAGACATGATCTGCCTTTTACAAACCCGAACTGGGTGGGGTCCTGAGTTTGGAGATTACCAATGTCATTATTTATAAGTTCCATGATGATACGCTCCATAGCCTTACAGACCAGGCTCGTTAGGCTAATGGGGCGGTAGTTTCCAGGGTCTGTGGTGGCTCCCCCTTTGTGGAGTGGGATAACTGTTGCTGTGTGCCATTCAGTGGGCACATAGCCTGAGGTGAGGCTATGATTGAACATGGTACTTAGGTGGGGTGCCAGTTCGTTCTGTAGTTCATATAGAACACAGCCTGGGATGTCATCAGGTCCCATGAATGCTGTGTTCTTGGCTTTGGATAGTGTGTTTTTTACCTGTGCTGCCATGATTACAGGAACTTTGTATTCTTCTGGTATAGAGATGGGCCCTTTAGGTGATGACAGAGGGGTAAAGTTAGCACTGAACCTATCTGCCAGGATGTTGGCAATATCAGTTGGTTCTGTATATTTAGTGCCATTGTGCTGTAACTCAGAGCAGATCTGAGTGTTGCCATTGAGAATCTTGACATAGCTATAGAATGCTTTGTGGTTGTCTTTAGAGTCAGTGGTGATTTTGTTTTCATAACTAGCTTTGGAGGATTTTATGAGTGATTTTGTTTGGTTAAATATATTGATTTTTGGGGATCTTTAGAAGTAATTCTTGTCTTTTAAAAGACTCATGGGATCTTTTGGAAAAAAATTTCAAAGGAAATGTATAGGGATGACTTGATTTTTGTTACAACTGATATTCAAGATTTATATTCTGTCATCCCCATGAGTTAGGGGTTGAATGGTTTTATGAATGTCTTAGTTTTTTTACCAGTCTTGATATGAATCTGGCAAAAAGT
Organism: Protopterus annectens; assembly: GCF_019279795.1. Taxonomy (NCBI): domain Eukaryota; kingdom Metazoa; phylum Chordata; order Ceratodontiformes; family Protopteridae; genus Protopterus; species Protopterus annectens. Next base: position 55,523,961 of record NC_056746.1, read on the forward strand.
TTTATCAAGCCTGCCTTTCAAAGCAGCATGTTTAAAGCTAAAGACATTCTCTACCAATTTGCACTTGTACTAGTCTTAGACACAGAGGATAGAAAGGATGCACTGATTCTTTTAGAATCAGAGTTGGAAATCAACCTTCCAAAAGTTGCTAGGACATAGATTATGTGATGTACACAGGTGTGGCAATCCAACTCTGTTAGTACTGAAAGCCACAATGTCCTCAGTGATGTCCAAGAACATTGCTGTAAAGAGTGGATAATGTTGCATGTCAGATACTGGTTTGACCTGAGGAAGTTCTCAGTGCACAGATACATTCATGCTCTCCTTAAGGTTTAAACTGCTACAAAATACACATTTTGAGTAAAACACTTCACCCATGGTGCTTAGACAAAACATTCCAAATCTAATCATGGTAAGCACTTTTGCCTTTTTCTTTAATTAACCAAAAAGTCTTCTGACAGCAAAAAGACTTTAAATGCAAGCATAATATCATGTGTATTAAAAACGAGTTCATTAAATGTTAAGTGCAAATTAATCCCACAAATGCTAATTAAAACGATTAATCATGTAGAAAGTGAAATGCGAATACACAGAAATTCAAGAAAATATTTTGCAGCTAGTGAACTAGTATTCTTTTTATAGTACATTTGAATTTCAATTATCATTAAGATCAGGGAGATTGTGGCATTAAAATTACTTCCCCCAATATTCCTTATAATCCTACCTGTTATCTGCGCCCCTTCATCGAATATATTTTAGTGCAAAATCAGTGTAATGTTAAAACATTTCATAACTATCAATAATGCCTATGTCACGGCAAAGCAGTATTGTTAATTTCTGATCATAGTGCATATACATGGTCATATAAAATAGGTGTAAAGCATCCTGGCTGTTTTATTAAAATAGAAACCCATGTGCCAAGAACAAATGACAACATGAAGAACATATTGAGAGACACGTAAAATACTGAGGCAGCATAGAGGCAGTACTTGTAATATAACTGAAGTCATGAGGAGTATCACACACTTGCAGCAGTTTCTTGTTTCACACTTAACAATGCCCTGCTTTTTCAAACTTCCCTAATGCCCTGCCTAGACTCTCAGAGAGCTGTTAACAGATTTTCTCCTTTTTATTGATCGCAAGTGGTTGATCATTTACTATATGAAACAATTTTAAATGTGAAGCCAGAAGTATTCAGTTGTTCTTGATCACAACACCATAGCAAATGTATTAATTACAGAATGTTATTGCTTTGCGTTATTGATTTTCTACCAGAGGATATTAAATGAGGGGACAGAGTTATAAGGTTGGATTAGAAGGAATATTGATGACAATTATTTTTAATGCTAAATGGTCATAATGAATCATTACAGTCCAAAAGCATTTAAAAAGGAGGTTCCTACCTCAGTAGCTCTTTATATATATATTTTTTAATTTCATCACTGTGTATTAACATTTCAGTATCTTACTTTCTGCACACAGCTGCTTTAATTAGCATTTAAGAGATCAATCTGCTTATAACATTTAATGCAGATGATTTTTTAGCTGTTGTATTTGAAATTCTAGCAATAACAATGTTCTATGATAACAGTACATATCAATATACTTTGCGTATCACCATTGTGACATTGTGATATTTTATTTGCATGGTATGGATGTTCTGTTTTGATGTTTGTTAATATGCCTTACTGGTCACTGGAGGTTGTCATACTTTATTTTGTCCTTTTCAGTAATTACATTTCACACAGTGGCCCTTCCTTTTCTTTGTTTTTTTGTCTTACCACTTCTCAATCTATATATAAGTCTGCATGGTTATTCTTTTATGTTTACAACTAGGGCCAGAGTCAGATATCCATATCCTCATTCTCTGCCTTACACATCCTCTTTTGAGGCAGCTTCTCCTACTATAGAGACTTGCTTTCTCCAGTACCATAGCTTAGCCGTCAGTCACCCTGAGCAAGCCCCTATCTGGCACCCTTACAGGCCAATTGAGAACTAGTAAAAGAAAAAAGTGTTAGGTTTTTAATAAACTATACTTATTAACAGCTGTGACGATCACTACAGTTCATAAAATGTGTTTATTTTAGTTATTGTGTTTTTACCAGGATAGTCTGGGCCTTAAAAGAGCCATTTTCAGCAGAGGTGTGGGGAGTAAAATTTCAACATTAAAGTAAAAAACTGGTGAAAATAAAAACATAAAAAAACAGAATGCAGTGACAAAGACACATACTGAATGTCTTTTTCATTTAAGAAGTTGCATTCTTGACTGATAGTCACTGCTGATTAAAGGATTTTACACTGTTGACAGCACAGCAGCAGGGACAGGTCAAGAGCTGGATGGCAGCAATCAGTGCCACATAACTGTACGCAGGGCAGCTGTCCCTGTTATCTACCTTACAATTCTAGCTCTCTCACTGATTTCCTTGGGCAGTTTGTGTCATGCCTTTGTTATAAGGTTTATAATATGTTGTTTGCAAAATAACATATTATCACCATCTCTGTCACAGCAAAACACTTTGCCTATAATGACCCTCTGTCCCTTCCTGTGCTGCAGCTGCATGGCCCTTCAGTTAGTATAGCAATGCATCCAGTCCAGACAGAGATTGCATCCCTCACATTTCTCCTACCGTAAGACTGCTTCATATGGCAACAATTATAACAGGGTCTTCAGATGTATTCACATGCCCACTGATTGTGGTATATACTGTGCTATGATGTATACCCTTAAAAGAGAGAGAGAGAGAGACAAGAAGATGAAGACTGAGAAGTGAAAGGAGAAGAAGATGAAATTCAGTTTTACAAGAACATTTTCTTATCTGGGGCTATTACTACACTGCACTCTGGGAGGAGTTTTGTGTGACATGGTTACCTGCACCTAATGAAGAGTTTATTAAATTGCTTTCATAGAGAAAGGAGGCAAGTTTCTTCATTCTTGAGGTCTGTTTTGTAGGGATGGGTTCATCTTGAGCCTTCACTGACTGGCAATGTCTGTTTTTACCTATGGTAGCTTGACATTTTTGGCTGAGCAGCATTCCACAGGACAGCTTAAAAAAATCTAGAAACTCCCATCTGTCTTTGTGCAGATGCTATTTTATTCCATACTTATGGCAACTATTACCTCCCCAGTATGTGGAAAGTCTCTGTTCCCCCTGTGTGACCTAGACGTATGCTGAAAATATAGCATTATCCCTTACACAAACCTATTCAAGTCTAAATGTCATTGGCAGGCTTATAGTTGACTAAACCTGCAGCACATTGTGCTTGCTTACCCTTATAACAGTTGTAATTCATCATGTGATCATAAATTACTATTAACTTGCTGATGAATCCTGTGCTAGTCGTGGCCTTATTGCCCTTGGCTGTGACATGGTGAGTTGAATTGCCATCAGATTCGCTATTCTACAGTCCTCATGCACAGATCGGTAATTCATACACGTGCCATATATGTGCCACATTCTGCAGCTGCCACCAAAAAGGTAAGCTAATCCTGCTTTTCAGTTCTACTATCCCTGTGCTCATTTTTAGTATTTTTGCCCTCAGACTGCTTTTTTTTTTTGGTTTATATTTTCTGCATATAGACTATATTACATTTATACTGTTTTTGTAATTTTTCTGAGATTAAACTGCCTAAATCATACATATGAATACTTCTGCTGTTTCTTAGTTGCAAATTCGCTTTTGCTATATTGCTGGCAGTCAATGAACTCTTTTACTTTTCAGCCCAGCACTTCTAACATTTCCCACTTTGCCAACATATTGCTACTTGCACAAATCATGGACACCCACAACTAGTACATCTAATCTAACTAATAGAATCATGATGCCACCCTTGCTTATCCATAACTGCCAGAGTTTTATGCCTTCGTCAATAAATATATTGAGGAGGCAATCTCATCAACCATAAGAACTGTGATAAATTGATAAGTAAACCTGTATTGTATAAATCAACTATATGTAAAAAAGAAAGTGATCATGATTCTTCATAAAATTCTCTTTCATTTAAAAGTATCAAGCAAGACTCGTAAGCACTTATCAATGGCGGCTATGCCAATTATTAACTTAGAGTAGCCAGCAATGCCAGTGCTATCAACAAGGTGTTAGTCATCTGCTGTTATTTATTTACTTATTTATTTATTTACATTTGTTTACCGGGAAAGTCTGAGTGGGCAGATGGCTATTTTTAGAGGAGGCTTGGGGAGAAAAGCTCCACTTACAATGAAAGGCATTTTATATAGGTCATAGACTAGTATGCAGAAATATATTTTATAGACGTGCAGCTCAATATGTGATTACATATAAACAAAACAAAACAAAAAAACAAAGTATATGCAAAGAGTATAATTTTACATAGATACATTATATAGAAGCATAGGTTAATACAATGGCTACATTTGTAGAAAACGTTTATACAGTATCTAGATTTTTGATAGAAGATTAAGAGCGTTCAATTTACTTTAAGTAACTCAGAAGTAATGGTCAGTACTGCTATGAATTTATCTCCAGTTGCATATATATTTCACTATGGCTCAGGAACCTAGTTAAAATCCTGATTAAAAATATCTCTAGCTTCATACCTCCCTCATATTCTATTGCCCTCCAGTATCCACATTACTATCCTACTGTATTCATCATAGATCAAGTCACATCAGCACATAACAAACCAAAATCAAAAACTGTATGTGCCACAACAGTGTCCAAGAGTATCTGCTTGCAAATATTAAGTATCACATATTCCAATCATTTCTAGTGCTCTCTTTCCATAGACTGTGTGCCTGAGGTTTGATGAATGGCCACAAATGCACTCCTATACCAGGGCGGCTCTACAATTGACTCCAATAACTATAGGTCTGTTAGTTTCACTAGCATTATCAATAAAGTCACTGATTGTATTATTGCTAATCTACTTAACAATGACAAGAGTGACTTCCATTCCTTTTATCCTAATAATTTTGGAATTATTAAAAACTGGTCATGTCTAATCAGACTAGCTCATTTCTTTGACATGGTCATGGAAGCATTAGATGATGGTCAGACTATTCTTACTGCCTACCTTGACTTTGCCAAAGCCTTTGACACCATTACCCACAAAGATGTTATAAACTGTCCACAAAATTCCATAGGAATATTGGCTTCCTTAAAGAACTTATATTGCTAAGGAAAGTGACATTTCCGTTAACTGAAGTTATCACAAGTGATATTATACATATCTCAGGCATGGTCTCCTCATAGTTGTCATTGATTTGTCAGAAATGAAAACATGAATTTGCAGCCTCTGAATAGCCAAACTTGTGGATGATTACAAATTTGGTGCATTTGTCAGTTCTTCCATGGATAGCCACACTCTCCAGCACTGTGTGCATTAAGCAAGTACCTGGTGTGTTACCATTAGCGCATCCTAGATGCTAAGAGGTGCTCCATAGTTTCCTTCAGTAACCCCCCTGCCTTCTTTCTTATCATATTGCTTGAGACTCCTCAGATCAGACTCTGTTAAAAGTGATGTCGATTCCTATGAGAGTGGTGTGCTGTTTTTTGATAAATATATCTCAGCTGTAGTTAAGAATTCCACATGCCTGACACAGATCATTTGTTAGGCCATCTCATGCAGGTTCAGAATTAAAAAAATACTTCTTGTTTCAGCTATGATGATAGCTTAAAATACATTTCCTTGTAGTCTGTCTCATGCAGGTTCTTAAGAGGTGATATTTGCTTGTGTTTCAGCCAATGGATAATCCTGCACTTCATGATCTGCCTTTACAGTTCAAGGAGTCTAACAAATACCCAGACCAAAGACTTAAAATTTACTAAAACATTAATATAACCTGCCAGCATGACATATTCATAATCATATGGTTTCCCCATGTTTGGTACAGACTCCCACTGTACATAAAGTAACATGTTCCTCTAGCCACCTCCCAAGCCAACCTAAACAAATAGGTAGCCAACCACAGATTAATTTTTGGTAATATTGTAACTGATGTTCTCTCCAAGGAACTACTCTGCCCTTACCAGTGTGAGGGTAATATGCCTTTATTTCTCCAAATCTTTCCTGATCTAAATTTAGCTGTAACATATGAACCTATGAATCTATTCCCTTTAACATTCTAAATGAACAAAAATGCTCATCATTTCTTTAGTTTATTTTCAAAAAGGAATAGCAATTTGCTTAACAGAATAATCATATGATATATATAGAATATACCCAAGGTCTTTATACTATTTCTTCCATACAGAAAGAACTACTGTACAGTCATGAGTGGTTTTAATAGTTTGCTTTTGATGACTTAATTTATTAAAACAGAGACATGTCTGAACTCTTTAGTAAATAGAGTCATGCAATTCCTTTATTCCTCTCAAAGCTTCGCATGTCAAGAAAAGCAGAACAAAACAAATTAACATTTACTGAGCAATACAAAGAACTAGGTGATAAAACCTAGATATCATACACTATAAAGTTAGGCTTTTTTAGCATCCTGTGACATATTTATATTATGCAGACAGTTGTCTTCAAAACTGGGTATTATAAGCTGCACATGTTGCAGTTAGTGAGTGATATTAAAACAGAATAAAAAGCCAAATGATGCTTAGAACATGGTGTTGTCAAAATAGCAGTCAAAAGCTTTGTACCTTAGTATTAATAATGAGTCTTCTCATACTATTAGCTGATCTTAAAAACTGCTTTGCCAGGTTGTATATGTATCACTGAATTAGTTACTTTTGCAACAGATTTCTTTCTTGTACTTAAAAATACAGGGTAGAATAGAGTCACCAAATGCTGTTTTGGTGAATGTGAAAAGAATGAAGAATACGTGCAGAAACCATTTTTCCTAAGGTAGAGTTTTCATCTTTGTCCATTATTGTGTATATATATATATATATATATATATATATATATATATAAGTTTGGGTGGTGGTGGTAAGGTGTCTCCCCACATGGAGGGTGTGTGGGAGATTCCTTGTTTTAAAAAAATGGACTTTCATTGAAAGAGTTTTGGTGATCATTTTTTTATGTTCACTGAAACTGAATTTGGCTACGCACCTTCCTTGCAGTAATCAGTTAAGAGGTTTGAAGTCATCCATAAGATAAGCTTGTGAATATTATATGTGTACATTTTTTCAGGTAGAGGGGGATTCAGTAATCCTCCGTGTAAGACTAATTAAGTCTTACTCGGAAATGGCAGCCTAAGAGTATGACGTCAGCGTGCCATGCATATTCATGAGGGCATGCTGACTCAACTCCAAGGCTAACACGGAGCATGTAAGAGTGCAGGGTTGTGTCAGAATGCCGAGCAGTCCAAATATCCATGCCTCTGCAAGTGTCTAAATCTGCAAATGTCACCAGATATGAGCGAGTCCGCTCAAACGTGTATACCCCCAACACTACACTTCCCCACATTCAAAACCCCCTGTGCAAATGAAATAAAATGTAAAACAATTTTTTTTATTATTATTCCCGATATAGCTGCCCGTATTTGTGCGTGTGCGCGGGTGTGCCCATTGCTTAGCTACAGTTAGCAGTTTAGACATCGAAGAGGATAATAAACCACTTATATTCAAATTAAGCCAAATAGCAATAACGTACTGGTAGAGCCATCGCACAAAGAGGAGGCATTCTCGGTTCAAGTCCCACCACTCCCCTTTCCATTTTCTGTAGGAAATCTGTGCATAAAAATAATTCCTGACATTTACCTTTTAAATTTTATTAAAATGCATTGAAATGGCCTATGTAGTAGTGAACGATATTTTAAATACATAAAAGAAGGTGAAACGGTCATGCATACTAATGAATGCATAAGTAAGCTATCTTAAGCAATGTGAAGCACTGCTAAGCAACGTTTACCAGTATTAAGCACATTTAAGAATGATTGCCCATAGCTCAACACTGGTTAACTAGCGCAATGGCTTTGTGCATAGCTGAGCATCGCGCCAACTAGGGCAAACAAAACATGTTTGCGCGGAGCTGCGCACCACACCAACAAGCACAACGTCGGGCAATGTCTGGCAACATAGAGCAATGTAGAGCAACACAGCCATACTTCCTAGCCGGTCAAGCCAGTAGTAAAATAAAAAGCAATGACAGGCCTCAAACCCGGGATACTGTGCACCATAATCACAGTACTGAACCACTAAGCCATGACAGCTTTTGCTGTTCATGCAGTGTCAACATACATATACATATTAATGAAAGTTTACTCAGTGCTAAGCAGGTGTGCACTCAGCTGAGAATTTTCAAAACTGGCCAATCACAAATAAGTATGGGAAATGAGACATATTTAAGCTCCATAGTCAGGAATAATCACCATAACTGGTTGTAGCTTCCATCTGCAATCAGAATGGCCAGTGTTGGAGAGGGCTCTCGTTTTCGAGTGCAACGGTGGGGCATTGAGAAGTCAAAACTGATGGTTTGGCTCCTCATCCATCATCATGATGTAAGACTCCTGCAGGGCCAGTTCCAAGGCACTGAGTACAAAGCGGAAGCCTGGAACCGTCTAGCCCATGATCTCACCAGTGGCACAGGCGTCCCTCGGACTGGCGAGCAGGTTAGACACCACCATGCAGACCTGAAGAGACGGAAGCAGGACCAACTGAACCAATGGATACAGGAGGCCCGTGGAAATGAAAATGCCCCACTACTGAGTAGGTAGCCATGGAATGGAGTATGTAAGAATTGCTATTTTAGTCTATATAATGGACAGGTATTTCTCAATATCCCTTCATTTACTTCACAGCTGCAGGTGTCCGTGCTGCGAATCAGCAAGCCTATGCAGATAGGCTGCTAAGGCTGTGCCACCAGGCAGGTTAGTAATTATTCTGCATGTATTGTTATATAAAATAAGTGAGAGAGCCTGAAAAAAAGTGTTGTAGCCCAATAATAAAGGCATAATAAGCCCTAAATAATTTCTCTGCATGTACTGTTATATAAAATAAGTGAGAGAGCCTGAAAATGAGTGTTGTATCCGATTAATAAAGGTATAATATGTCTTGAATAAGTCCTCTGCATGCACTGTAATATCAAATAAATGAGAGAGCCTCTAGAAAAGTGTGTAATGTAATTAATAAAGGTATAATTCCTGGAGTGTGTCTGTCTCACTTACTTCGAAATGTTGTTGTACTCTTGCATTATATAAATAGTACTGTTGTATTAAGCGCTGTCAACCCACACTTGGCTGGGCCCATATAAAGTGGATGAAGGGAGTGCCAGTAGCTGTGAAGCATATATACAGTCCTCAACTGTTGATTAATGGCTGGCATGCATAGTTAAATCTGGCACATGGGTAGCTTGTTAATGTGTTCCCCAGAAATGTCAGTGTGCTGCTAAAAATGTAGGGGGCTGTAGAAATATAACTGATAATGTCACCTAAACACATCCAGATATGTAGATATATAAATATAAATAAAATATATAAATATGTAGCAGTAACATCTGTATCCTGGACAGTTTGTATGTCAGATACAGATCAGGTATATAAGGAACTATCCAAACCCATTACACAACTTAATGCACGTTGCCTAGTGTAATAATACATGTAGGGGATATACACCTGCAGTCAATAGGAATGTAGTGTAAACTATAAGTACATATAAGATGTTAATGGAGGTATCTTTTTACACCCTACTGTATGTGCATAAACAATGCAATTCCACACCTCAATGGGTATGTCTAATCTTAAAACATTTGCTGGGACATATGTCCTATTGTTTTATAAATATCTGCATTTACTTTGATGCATGTGCCCTGTTCAAACACCACAATCTTGGTGGCCTGTTGCCACCAATCAATCCTGCATGCAGTTGGAATGTCCACTGTTGTTCTATATATGCATGTGTTATGCTTGCTGTTCAACTATTGGAACTCTGGTGTGTTGGGTTAATGGGAATATTACTGCATGCTTTTACAACTAATTTGGAATGCTGTTGGCTGGTACCAACCCATATTGTCATTAAATCCTACTAAACATAGAACGTATGGGAAGGCCGGTCCCAGCGGACCCACCTGTCCCACCTCAGCTGGAGATGGCACATGGCACCAGCAGGTCCGGTGCCCAGCCCGGGACCTCCTCCTCCATTGGCTCTGTGCCACCTTCAGGTGGAAGCGCTGCATGGGATGGTGCTCATCGCCTCCATGCAAGCGTGGCTGGAGGAGGGCCACCTATCACCTTCTGAACGGTCCGGACTGTGGTGCGTAGGGAGATCCAGCATTCAGTCACTGATTCTCTAAGCCAGCTCGAGGCGAGAGTGGCGTGACTCATGGGTGAGCCTGCCCCTCCTACGCAGCCCCCAGCACAGCCACCCTCTGGGCTGTGAAGGTGCAGTGGTGACTGCCCATGGGTGGCGATCTCAGTTCCACTGTTGCCATCTGTGGGCTCATGGGCTTGTGATTTTCAAACATCCTTCCCCGTCAATGGTGTTCACCCAACACGTGTCATATTCCACCCCATATGCGTCTTGTTTGTCTTGTCTGTGTCCCTCCCCAACCTACCTCCCCAAATATACCTACTTCCCTTACCCCACATTCCACTCTCACCTGAAAAAAAATGGGCAATCTGCTCCCACAAAAAAATTACGCCCCATACATAGCTGCCCATTTTGCATACATGTTCGCTGGACACATAAACTGAAATTTAATTGGCAGTACAACATACTTTGTTGTCCTCACCCCTCTCTCAGGGGTTGAAGGTTTCAAAATTCCCTCCAAATTCCTAGTATATGCACAGCTGTTGATGTTAAAGAAATGGGCAGCTACTGACCTTCCCTACACCCGTCCTGCACATCCCTAGCTGTTTTCCCTACTGTCTTACCCTCTTTGTGCCCCTTTTTCACCACTTTCCTATCACCCCATTTTCTTTTCTTTCAAAGAAATTAGCGCGTGTTTAGCGAGAGTAAGCACTTTTAAGCAGTCGTTAGTGGGTTTGCACGAGTGTGCGCATGTGTGCGCTTAGCTAAGTATTGCTAAGCGTCGCGCAAACCCACGCAAACCTGCTTACAACTGCTTAAAAGTGCCTTAGTCAACCTGCATGTGAGGGCCCTTGTTCTGCTTAGCAGCAAAATAAAACACCACTGTCAGTCTCAAACCCCGACCTTGGACACACTAAACTGCATGAAGTACCACTAAGCCACAATAGATACATAGCAGGTTGTAGCTGAAATATATATATCATGCATCAGAATGAGTGAATGTAAAGGAAAGATAGGAATGCCATAACACAAAACCTGCTCTGTGGAACTTTACCAGCGTTGTTGTGGAATTGCATTACATGACTGTGATAACAGAACCAGACATTCTAGCAGTAAATAATGCTACAGCAGCACTTTACAACCTCCACACAGTATCATAGCAGGACAATCCCCACCCAAACGTACAAAATACCTGTGTGTTCAGGGTCCAGCAAGGATGTAGGTAGGCATACTCAGTACTGGAATTGTCCAGTTTTCATGAGTATCCTGTGATAATGGCAACAAAATAAAAATCACAAACTGTGCAGAAGTGAGTACATTAATATCCACAGTATAGCAGTTCCCAAACAGTTCATGTTCCAAATGAAAGCATCTCAATAACTGCGTATGTATGGCAGCTAATTGTATAAGTAGAAAAGAAACTACATACTCCCATGTATCTTGTGTTAGCATTTGTAGGGGTGAGTACAATTCTACACTGTCAACTGTGTACTGAAAGTGGCAACATTCAGGTCTGAGTACAACATTCAAATCACTGGCTACACCCCTAGCAACAGTTAGAAGAAATATACCAACCTTCTGACTTACACAATGCTGTCCACACTAAACAAGCATGGTCCCCACTTTGGAAATCTGAAAGGGCTACGCCTACCTGACTTAGCAATTTATATCACTGGGTTGCTATGACAGTGAGTACTTCAAGTACCACACAGCAGGCTGCATGCAATTGCCAAATGGTGGCCACCAATTGGTACAGAGGCCATCACATGCACGTGTGCAGATACCTATAAAAGCAGTCTGTACTTGCTGTCCACACATGCAATCATTTTACTGCAGGTATGGAGGGAGAGAGAGAGAGAGAGAGAGAGAGAGACATGCACAGGCAGACAACAGCTGCAGCAGAAATAAAGAAAAAAAAGATCCAAAGAAAATATATTGAAAGAAAAAGTAATATATTGAAAAAAAAGATAAAAAAAAGAATTTATTGAAAACAAAATAATATACTGAAAATGAAAAAATTATATTGAAAATATATATATTGAAAAAAAAAATATATTGAAAAAAATGTATTGAAAAAATATATATTTAAAAAAATATATTGAAAAAAAACTATATTGAAAAAATGTATTGAAAAAATATATATTAAGAAAAATATATATCTTGAAATAAAACATATACTGAAAAATATATATATATTGAAATAAAAAATATATTGAAAAGAAAAGTATATCTTGAAATAAAAAAAATATTGAAAAAATATATATTGAAAATTAAATAATATATTGAAAAGAAAAAGTATATTGAAAAACAAATATACCTTGAAAAATTAATTCAAGATATACAACAACAAATATGAACACATACAAAGGAAAGATATGTAACAGCTATGTATTTACTGGCATGTAGTAGATGTTTATGAAGAGTACTCTACATAGTTTGAATCATCCATATGTGGCAGCAGTACGTATTAATGCATGGATGCCCTGCATAACTACTGACATGGAGAAATGAGTGTGTAGCTGTGTGCAGTGGGATGTGACTGTGACATATGTAGTTCAGCATTAAATGTCAAACATCTGATCCATGTTATCTGTGTTCTGTACAGTAGTGTGTACAATGTCTGTTTGGGGTAGTAGCCCATAAGGTTATGTAAACATGGATGTCACAGAGTAACAAATGCATGCTAGCCATATTAACGTGTAGCTTAGTATTGGCAACAGCTGTACCAGGCTAGTATGCTAACCTAGCATTTGCAGCTATATATACACCCTCTAATATTACTGTGTGCTCACATGTGACACCTGTTCATGTTGCAGCAAGGCCCAACAGGTCAGCCGTGAAGTACACAAACTTACAACAGTGTGTACCTTGTGTGTGTATGGCACACACATACAGAGAGATCTGTCTGTGTCAGATATATTAGCATCTGTACATGTGCATACAGCAAGGGACATACTGCACTTGTTTGTGAAGGGTGGACATATATATGTTGTTGAAGGTTGTTATGTGCATATTTCTATGTAGGTTGTAGTGTGTGGCAAACAAGACAGCATACAGTGTTGGTATATGACATGTGGTGGTTAAATGTTGTGGGTATGATTCGTCAGGTCTGCAGTGTTGCAGCCAGTGAGGCCTGCTAAAGCTACATGGGCTGAGAACACCTTCAATGCATTCCGCACAACACTGTGCAATATTATGACATAACTGTATACCTCACAACCTTTGCATAATTGATATCCCCACCATGAAAGGTGGACTGTATATGTGCCTATATGTATCTCTATATGTACACCAATGGATGTTTATATGTATGTGTGTGTGTGTGTGTGTGTGTGTGTGTGTGTGTGTGTGTGTGTGTGTGTGTGTGTGTGTGTATATACATATATATACATATATATATATATATATATATATATATATATATATATATATATATATATATAGATAGATAGATATCTAGAGAGAGAGAGAGAGAGAGAGACAGGGTCATATTTACTGCATCAGATGCCTAGTGACAATGCCATGGACTCACGCTCAATGTTGACACTGCATTGGCATCCCTTTTTGCCAAAACTCTGTATCCATTAACTACAGCATAGGTGGTAGTCTACTTAACACCGAAGGTGTGATAAGAGACCATGGGACACAGGTGGACAGTAGTCTCCTCTCTGATGATCACAGTGCCACACTAGTCATGTCATCTGTCTATGTGGCACACGTCATCACAAAAGGTGTGTCATCCAGGGAAATATAGGTCAGTTTTCCCCTCTACTCATCACACATAAAGCCCATTATAGAGTACAATGCCCCATGTGGTATGTACCTCACAAGACATCTACAGCAACTGGAAATGACACAGCCATACCTCACAAAGAGTAATACCGGCCTCAAGCAGATGCCCTATGCAGACTGTCTCACAAACCCACAACTAGACTGTGTCGCATACCGCCTACCCAGAGGTGACCTCTGCCTAATATACTAAGCTATGTCAAACCCAGAGCTGTTGGACATGCTCCACGTAAACAGATCACAATCTCTATGAGCTACACACTCTAGGGACCCAAACCTTTTGACCACAATAAACAGCACATGCTGGAGGGATAGATTCCTATCTCAGAGACATCCCATACTCTGGAACAAACCAACTATCCATAGCAAACAAAACTCCTAATTAGCAGTCGCCATAAATAATCCTGAAGATTGTATGGGAGATAGTGAATACACCCAGGCAATCACCTCTGTGTCTCTGCTTGACAGGGCCACGTGAAATGTAATTACCTGTGTGTCAAAGGCCAGGGTAGCGTATGGCTAGACTTCTATAGGGCCTAGGGCCAATAGCCTCTTACCTACCTATGAAGTAATACACACCCACATGTACTTGTTGCAATAATTGCTATGTGAGGTTGACTGAGTGTGATGGTGAATGTGCTGGTGAATGTGTCAGAGTTTGGTATATGTGTGATAGCTTAGTGGGAAACTGTTTCTGTCATGGTATTATGTGTCCTAGCTGTGATCCAAGCAAAAGATGTGTATGCAATTGCTAGGCAGAAAAAGCAGTATACCATACGGTCTGACGTAGTCCCTTGTTGTCGACTGGGGTGTCCCATTGTAGGCTAAAGCAGTATATGTATGCTTACTGAGTGTTACTGCTGATGAATCCAACTCCTGTATGAACTGTAGTACTAACCGAAGCTGTATGCCTAAACAGCACAATATGGTGTACATCCACATTTATTGGAACCACTGTTTTGTGTGTTCCCTGTAGTCCTCACAGATTACATACTTCAGGCATAAGGTCTTGTAACTACTGACACACAGTACTGTAAGGTTCACAGGTAAAGGTCACCTGGGTTGCCATACCTTTGTGTCTGGTATGTATGTCTGATGTGTGTGTGGGTATGCCTGTACCATGGCCTCGGTCATATGTGTGTTACAGGATATAACTGCGTATCTAGCAACATGTATAGTCTAGTACAGCAGTATGCCACCTATATTAACGAATGTGCCCATATGTTAGGCAGCGGTCTGCCATCAATGACTAGTGTGCTATACTGGTAATACTGCCACTGGACTTTACAATCAATGCAATGAATTACATATTTCATGATGCATTAGCATGATATATACCTCCTGTGGCTAGGTGGTGCATTGTGTCGCATACAGTGTGCCATGTACTGTTGTATAGTCTTACATACTGTTCTAAATTTGTTGCTGTGCAAAACATGGTTTGATATATAGATTGTGCCAGGCACTGTCAGGCAGTTGTGGGTTGAGAACTGATATGTGGTATTGAAAGTGTGTATCTTCTGACAGCCAATAGGTTGCTATATATGGCAGTTAATTGATATCTGTACTTTAGAATGTTACGTGTGCCACATGACTTGCTCACACATATTGTTTCATTGTCTTCCAGGGTCATGTCCTACCATCGTAATCCCACCTATAGCACGGCGGAGGAAGAACAGATCACAGCAAGCCTGGTGCAGCACTATGCCCTGCTGTTCTCCAGAACCAGCCAGGACCAGCATGAACAGACTGCGCTGTGGCAAGATCTTTTCCGTAGGGTAAATGACATAGGCATGCATAACCAGACATATGAGCAGGTACGCCATCACTGCAGTGATTTAATTAGACATGTCCGGCAGCATGCGTCTGATATCCGCAGACAACAGCTTGCCACAGGTGGGGGGGTAGCCATCCATCCCCCCTCACCAGAGTGGAGGAGCTGCTCATGAGCCAGGTGGATCCTGGCCAACAACAACCACAACAACTAACATGTATCATCATGGAGGCCGGAGCCACCCAGCAAGTTGACATGGAGCATGCAGGTAACATGGCATAGCTGTAGTCTACTGTTACCTCTATTGGTAGAGCATGCTTATGTGAGATATGTACTGTGTAGTTAGACAATGTGGTGCCTAGTTTTGTGCAATACTAATAATTAGGAATATAATCTGTAGGCCTGTGACTGTCAACCATTGTACTACTGTAAGATTGCAAACACATAGTAGCAATGCCACAGTTGTTGCCACTGACAAAGTGTCTCATATCCTTGCAGGTCCCTCTGGTGTGACAGCAAGGCAGCAGACCCATGCTGGTGAGTGTGTTCTACCTTTAATAATGCTAATTAAATGTGCATGTCATAGGTGAGGTGTAGGCCATGTACACGTAACAAACCTACGCATAATGCATGCTGTGCATGTTTGCTGTGAGACTATGCACATCCCAGTAACGTGGGTAGCTGCCTAAAACACATGCAATACACAGAGCATCCCAAACAATTGTGGCAACACTGTAGTGGACATTGGATAGGCAGAGTCGATACACATGCACACAACATACACAACTTTGTCATACGCAATACACGTTAACATGCTACACATGGCGTATTCAGACACCCGCTGTAAGGTCACACTACAGTATCCCAAACATCATCCACACAGCACACGTAATATACCTGAGGGGTGGATGCCTCAGATGTGGCTGTGCGACACTCTTCAACACATAACACATTCATGTTAGGCAATGCCCCCTATTGTGCACCTTACAAACCCATGTAACAACTGGCTGCAAAATGGTGAATGTAGCCATGGTACTGCAGTTCCAGTATAGCATGGTATGTGCCAGTCTGGCACACACTAGTAGCCTTGAGTGACCACATGATGCTGTATGATGATGGCTCATGGTAGTACACCCCATCCAGTTACAGTGACCACAGTACTACACATAGCATTACCTGCTATGCACCTCAATGTTGTGTGTGTGCAAACATAGGCACCTATACACAATATGCATAGCAATCACCATTTGTACAAAGTGACACATATATGTCTTGTAATGCTATTGAGTGTATAGGTCACATGATACACACTGTGTCTGTGTGATGTTTAATGTTGCAGTTGTGTTGTAGCATGCCATGTCATGTCTGGCACTGGCATGTCCACAATATGTCCTACACTCACCATAACCACTGTACAATGGCTATGTTGAGCAATGGTATTCCATCAGGTATGCATGCACCACTCATCCTGTGTGTATACATAGCATGCATGTGCTAAACCTGTACCCACAATTATCTGCTAAAGACACAGATGCTCTAATCAGAAATGGATATCTATGTGACACACAGATACACATCCAGCCATGGTATGTATACCTGTGAGAGATGGTGCACAGGACATTGCAGAGCTTTTAATACTTGCACAGCAATGTCATGTCCATGTATACAGTGCGTTCCAGGGTGAGGTCAATCACTGAACAACAACACACATGCATCAAAGACATGTATAGTGTTATTGGCAAGGGCTGTCAACACCCGCACTGCATGCTGTTGGGAAACACACATCCTGCATGCAGACACGTGTGATATAACTGTTTGCCTTGTGATACTGTACCCACCATCACCTGCTATTGAGTATGTTCTGGATTGCTGGTGGTGTGTGTGTGTGTGTGTGTGTGTGTGTGTGTGTGTGTCTGTCTGTTTTAGTGAGGACTGCATTTGTGTGCATGTGTGCATGTGTGCATGTGTTCATGTGGGCATGTGTGCATGTGTGTATGTGTTCATGTGTGCATGTGTGCATGTGTTCATGTGTGCATGTGTGCATGTGTTCATGTGTGCATGTGTGCATGTGTGCATGTGTTCATGTGTGCATGTGTGCATGTGTTCATGTGTGCATGTGTTCATGTGTGCATGTGTGCATATGTGCCGACATCATGTACAGGTCATAAAGTGTGTTTCCTGTCTTCCTCTCACAGGTGCTGACTTTGGCCTGGGTCACTGCAGCAGGGAAACTGATGTCACTGAGCAAAATACTGATGATAGGTGTGTTGAGGCACAGGCATGTTTGCCAGGGTCTGTCATTGGGCCAACAGTCGACAGTGCACAAGTATCCACCCCATCCATGCACACAGTCATACTGCCAATACATCCATCACCGATGCCCTTAGCTAAGGGACAGCGTACAGTCGGCATTTGCCAGGACAGTGTGGTATCCATGGCACATGCATCCCTACACAGCAGCCATACACAGATGTCTGGAAGGATACCACATAGGCAGATGTCCAGGGGTTCACGTCGGAGCACTGCTGCTCATCATGCCACTGGCAGACGTGCCACAGGTCTTACAAACTCACGCATGTTCCAGGCTGTCATGGAGGCACAGGCACGTATGGAACGGTACACCAGTCAGGGACTAAGGGCACAGAGGGCACATAACACCGCCGTCATTGACAGTATCCGTGACCTAGCAGGTGCCATCCATAATTACATCGAGGTCACTGATAGACATTGGGGAGAGACATTAGATGTCCTCCACAATGTCATGTCCATGTGTCAGGACAGTGCGGGATGGTTGAGTCGTCAACGTGGATGTATGCCAGCAACATTAGCAGCTGCCAGTCGCCGCAGATGTCCATCAAGTCTAGTTGCTCACGTAGTGCCAGTA
Organism: Protopterus annectens; assembly: GCF_019279795.1. Taxonomy (NCBI): domain Eukaryota; kingdom Metazoa; phylum Chordata; order Ceratodontiformes; family Protopteridae; genus Protopterus; species Protopterus annectens. The sequence continues at coordinate 55,542,578 of NC_056746.1, forward strand.
CCAGACCCAGCAATGTTGGGGGTGGGCTTTCCATAGAACGTCCTAGAACACCACATGCACATGGCTCTGGACAGTCCCAACAGGGACCTGGGTCCAGTGTGCATCCATCTACCTCTGGGGATAGTACCCAGTCTGGCTTAGTACCTGATAGTGTCAGTAGCACCCCTGCCAAGCACAGGTACCGTATCCATGGCCAGAGACAGTGATCTGTAAAGCCTGGCAGGTACAGTCTGTGGCTGTCCCACAAATACCTGTATATGGCGGCCACATGGTGGAACTGTGTGCATGCAGACACACACACACATAAACCAGACACCTAGGGCTAACACATACCTGCACACATTACATCAACATTGGCCCATAGCAGTGCTCTTGCCCCTCACACACACACACACACACACACACACACACACACACACACACACACATACATGTCATTTGGATGGCTCACTGTAGGCCTCTGGCAAACCAACAACACACCCTGTGCATATGATGAAACCTGTGCCACCTCCTGTCATCTGTAACATCGATGCAGGAACATGCTACCATGGTGCTGATGCACAGGGTGACTTTATAGCAGTATAGCAATGTTAGCATTTTGTCAGCAGTAGAGTATAATGATATGCTAGAAGGTGTAGCTGAGCAGGCATGATGCATTAAAGCTATGATTGTCAATGTAGTATTGTTTACACCAGGGTTAGTTCCAACAGTGTACTGTCCACCCACGAGCCCCTTGACTGATGTGTGTAGTATTGGCAGCATGTGTTAGAGAGTGGACAGTATGTGTGAGATGTGTGTAGCACAGATTTGCAGGTGTAAATTTGTGAACATGGTGGAGGTGCACTGTCTGCATGTACGTGCATAGTGGACACATGGGCAGGGTGACATGCCCTGTATTACACAGTGTTAACACTCCATAGTTTCTATTGGTGGCCAGTATGCATTGTACTACACACATTTCGGAACCTGACTACACATGTGTGTATGACATGGTTTGACACTGTGCTGTGGGTGATACTGTTACTATCTGTCATTGTTTTGCATTCTGGTAGTATACATAACTTCAACAGCCTGACCATAACCAATCGTTAGATGGTGTCTTGACAACTGACACACAGATGTAGGACACAAAGCAACATTTGGATCCTTCAGGTACTATACTATGCCAGTAACCAGTGGTATTCACCTGCACCCATTACTGAGACCACTCCTGTTTGGCATATAGCTCTCTTAGGTACAAGCAATCACAGTAGGGATATGTCCGTCCACGTCTGGTAATGCATACTGTGGCCTATAATGCATTCTCCAGATGATACACACATCCTCCACAAGGGTATCATACAGACAGATACCTGTTGTCAAACCCATGCTGTAAACCTATAAGCCAAACTAAGCATAGTCATCCACCTTTACGGAACATATTATCCCCACAGTACCACATAGGTAGTAGCCACCAACATGATGAACAGGTACCGATGTGTACATGCAACCAAGTGTTACGTCATCTCTCCTTAGATAATCACATTTCCAAAGGTATTTTGAAATCCTTTGGTGGATCACATAAGCAATAAGGGGTCTGCATGCATATCCACAAAGGTTGTTGTACACCTGTAATGAATAGTCATCATTGACAGACTTTGCTGCGTTTGAAGAGGTCTGACATATACCTTGGCCATAAACCCTCACTCACACATTTCAATAGAAACCGTAATGAGTGTGTGTGACACGGATGGCCTAGGCCAGGGATCACTGCAGTGGTTGGCCTTGTCACAAGCATACAGATGTGACCTAAGGTCTGGGAAGCAGCAGCACAGTCTGGTAAAGATGACAGTTGTGTTCTTGAAGAAAGCAGGGTTCCCACACATGCAATAATTGAGGTAACATGTATGCATATGTATTTGCCACACAGCTAGCTCACATGTGCAATGCATACTGATATGTCATACAGTAGTAAAAGCAAAACCCACAACACATTGACCAACAGTGTCACACACATACAGCACACACACTCACCAAGTGGAGTATTCAAATCCCTACCTAACTACTTCATGATACTTGAGGAGTACACATCAACACGATGCGCTATATACATTACTGGGAGTTCTCTTTCCCACAGGTATATTTGTAGGATGGTGACATCATCAGACTTGACAAAGATTAGTTTACCACTTAAGGTGTTTTGCTACTCTCCTAAAAGGTTGTTCCTTCCCAAGGAGACCACACACAAACACACACACACAGTTGTCAAGTGCAGGATTCAAACCCCTACCTAACTACTTCATGATACCAGAGGAGTACGCATTAACATGACGTGTTATACACATTACTGGTAGTTCTCTTTTCCACAGGTATATTTGTAGGATGGTGACATCATCAGACTTGACAAAGATTAGTTTACCACTTTTAAGGTGTTTCACTACTCTCCTAGGGGGTTGCTCCTTCCCAAGGAGACCACACACAAACACACACACACACAGTTGACAAGTGCAGGATTCAAACCCCTACCTAACTACTTCATGATACTTGAAGAGTACGCATTAACACGACATGCTATACACATTACTGGGAGTTTGTTTTTCCACAGGTATATTTGTAGGATGGTGACATCATCAGACTATACAAAGTGGGTTACATTAGGTGACATTAGGTGGGCTACATTGAAGAAATGTCTAAAAACTTTGGCTATGTGATCCTCAAAGGGGAGTTTACCATCTACCTGTGTCCCCAGGGCCATAATGACTTTCTCCGTGCATACTGGATTACCACCTATGTGGTAATTTGTGTGCACTTTGTTTTACCCAAAGGGGATGACTTTGCATTATTTGGCATTCAGCTTGAGGGCATTGTTTTGACACCAGGTATCTGTCTCTGTAAGACACTTCTGGAGGATGTCTGTGTCAGCCATACAGTCGATTATGGACCACAGTTACCATTCATCTGCAAACCTGTTCAGCCATACACCTCCCATGCTTGCCTGTACCTCTGAGAAGTATCTACTCAACAGGTGGGGTCCCAGGACCAAGACCTGTGGGATGCCATTTGTGACTGGCTTGGAGTTGGACATGGCACCCGCAACTCTGAGCATTGTGTTTGATCTGTGAGCCACTTGGCCACCCATCCTGTGACATAGCTGTTAATGTTCAAGCTGGTACGCTTGTCCATGATGACAGAGTGGGGGATGGTGTAGAAAGTCCTTCGTGAGGTCCAGGTGGGCTGTGTGGACTACTTTCACCTCCATCTATGTCCTTGGTGACTGTTTGAAATAAGTCAACAAGGTTTAGGAGCCAGGATCTGCCTTTAACAAGGCAAAGTTGTGTACAGTCCAGTGTCTGGAGGTCTCCAATGTCTCAGTTTATGGGTCCCATGACAATTTGCTCAATAGCTCTGTAGACCAGGCTGAGTAGACATATTGGGCAATGGTTTCCAGGTTCTGTTGTGGCACCTCCTTTGTGGATCTAGATGACTGTTAGTGTATGCCATTCTTTGGGTACATAGCCTGTGGTACGCTTGAGTCTGGACAGTGAATGTAGGTGAGGGTGTAGTTCCTTATGGGCCTAGTGTAGGATGCAGCCTGGGACACCATCCAATCAAATTGATACTGTGTTCTTAGCTTTGGTGAGGGCTGTCTTTACCTGCATGTCCATGACGTCTGTGGCTCTGAATCCTTCTGCGATGGACACAGACTCTTTTGGGGGTGATGGGGGGGGGTTACACTGAACTTGTCCCCCTGGATGTGGGCAATGAAAGTTGGTTTGGTGTATTTCTTTCCTTTTTTCAGTAGCTGACAACATATTTGGAAATTGACACCTACATGTCTGGTATAGCTACTGAAGGCTTTGCGGTTGTTATTCTTACATTCCTTGTGTATTTGTCTTTAGAAACTGTCCTTGGATTATTTTATGAGCGATCATTGTTTCTTCCTGATAATGATCAGTGATGCCTTTCCTTTAATGAAGTTGGATCTATCATGTGTTCGTTTTCTGCTTCTGTTGTCTAGCTTATTTACGGCCACCTGATTGTTGTCCTTTTTTTGGAGGAGTGCATCTTGGTTTTATTTGTGATGTCTCATTCCATGCATTATCCTATAGCAAGAGGTCTTTGGAACGTTCCACTTTGGTCTTGGGAAGTGTGCAGTTTGCTTTTGCAAATGTCTTCACAGTGGTTTCATTGACTGGGTGGGGGGTGGGATGTGGATGTCCAGTGTGATTACTTAATGATCTGATATTACCAGCGAGGGGTTTATCTCTGTTGTGGAACACTTTGTCCCCATGTTGGTGATGATCATGTCCAGTATGTTGTCACCTCTAGTGGGCATGGTGACCAGCTGTTCCAGGGTGTTAGAGTTTTTAAACTCTAGCAAACATTGGGCAAAGGACGTTGTACACGAGTAATTCCACCACTCAATGTTTGGGTAGTTGTAATCTCCTCATATAATGGTGTTTGATAGGACCTTTATATTTTCCACTGTTCTCCAGAATACTGAGTGAGGTTCATGAGACAAGGTACGTGATCTGTAGCAGGCTACAATCTGATGGGCAGCTTTGCCCAATGTTAGTTGCACTTGCATGGTCTCCAAGGCCTCATGCTGTGCCACTAACCTGAAGGTGTGGGTATCCATAAGGTAAATGGGTACACCCCTTCCTTTTGTATTTCACTCGTGGTTTTGGGTCTGAAGGTCAAAGGAATTGTGAGTGTTTTACATGGAGCATATCCAACAGCTCTGTGTTTGACATAGCTTTGTATGTTAGGCAGTGAACACCTCTGAGTAGGCGATATGCAAGGGAGTACGGATGGAGCATTTTGAGATGGTCTGTGTATGGCATGTATTTCAGGCCACTAATGCTCTTTGTGAGGTATGGCTGCTGGCTTTCCAGTTGTTGTAGTTGTCTTATGAGGTACATAGCAAAAGTGGCATTGTACTCTATTATAGTTCTAGTGAGTGATGAGTAGAGGGGAACAATGTCTTCTTTTATTCTGCATGAGACACACTTTGTGATGAGGTGTGCCACATAGGAGGGTTTCCTGACTACTGTGAGAATGTGATTATCACAGTTGTATCCACTGTCCACCTGTGACCCAGGGTCTCTTGTCACACTTTCAGTGTGAAGTATACTACCACCTATGTTGTAGTTCTTGGCTACAGAGTTTTTAACAAAGGGGATGACAATGCACCTTTTGGCATTGAGCTAGAGCCCATGGCTTTGACAACAGCCATCTGTCTCAGTGAGGCCCTTTTGTAGGATGTCCACATCTTTAGTGTTTACAATTATGGCTCCTAGTTTGCAGTCCTCTGGAAACTTCAGTAGCCACAGACCTTCCATGTTAATGTTAACGTCAGGGAAGTAGATACTACACAGCTTGGGAAGTTATCTGGTCCCATGGCTGCTGTGATACTGGCTTTGGAGAGTGTTTTTTACCTGTGCAGCCGTGATGACAGCAACGTTGCAGTCTTCCATTATAGAGATGTTCTCTTTCATGGGTGAGAGGGGGGAAAAGTTAACACTGATCCTATCTGCCAGGATGTTGGCAATATCAGTTGGCTCTGTACATTTAGTGCCATTGAGCTGTAACTCAGAACAGATCTGAGTGTAACCATGACATGGACCTGTCTGTTGGGCAGAGATCTCCTGAGTAGACAGTGTACAACAGTGTACAGATTGGGTTACATTCAGTCTTGTTGCATGGGGCAACTATTTGAGGCCAGTAATCCTCTTGTTAAGGTACTTCATTGGTCTTTCTAGCTGCTGAACATGCCCAGTCAGATTCATCACAAGTGTGTTGTGGTACTCTCTGGCAGGTCTGATGACTGCTGAGTAGTGGGAACCTCCTTTGACCTACATGCACAGACCTTGGCAGTTTGTGTGAACACATAGCATGATTTTCCAACCACTTTGTGAATGTGTTTCTGGAAGTAGAGATGACTATTCACATTTGTCCATAGATCCCTTATTATCACATACGTATTTAGGCTGTGTATGAGCATGCCCAGTATGACCTTTCAGTATGTTGCTGCCTGACATTTGCTTTGTTTCTTTAAGTGTGTGAGCATGCCCAGTATGACCTTTCAGTGTGATGCTGAATGAAATCCACTACATTTGTTGGAGTGTGTGAGCACGCCAGTTATAGACATTTATACTATATGTGTATGGAAAATCAAGTTGTATTTTTACAGCAGGGCTCACCTTTGTGTCATAGATCAACAGGGATCATGCTGTGCCTGCAGGGCTTCCATGAGACACTTTGCATAGACTTATCAACATTTCTACATACAGGGGGGACAGCTATTCTTTGTACATTTCTACCCGAGGGCATACCTGATTGTTACTGTGGGTGTACATAGGATGTGGGTTTCACTTGACACTTATACACATTTGCTATGCCTGCACTGCTATGTACAGGACACCATTTCAGTCTGTACTGTTGCCTATCATACTAGCTTGAGGCATACTACTGTACTACAGATCTCAGTGTCCAATGTCACGTATATTAGATTGTGACTTCATAGCCTATGCAACCCACATCACACCGCCTAGCCTGATGTTCTCTGTCTGCATAGGTGTGTGGGGGTGTTTACCCATTTGCCTCTTTAGGGGCATGATACAGCATTTCTTTGTGTTTGCATTAGTGTACAATTGTCCTGCTGTGTCTGTGCCACTGAAATGCTGTCATGGCTTAGTGGTTCAGTACTGTGACTATAGTGCACAGTATCCTGGGTTCGAGCCCTGTTACTGCTTTTTATTTTCATGCTGGGCAGACCAGACTGCTTAAGGAACAGTAAAGCAGATATGAGCATGTTTAACTGACTTTGCTCAACTTTGCCCGACCTTGTTCAACATTGCTCAACGTTAACCGACGTTGCGCTAGTTAGCACGAGCAATTTTGTTTACATATACTAAATATTGGTAAAAGCTGCTTAGCACTGCTTTATATTGCTTAAAACATGGCAATCATGCCTCAGGTGGTGTTGCAGGGCTGCCTATGTCGGATGCACATACTACACTCCCTATACATGTTTGGAAACAGGTAGTGTCAAGTTAGGCATCCCTTTTATTTTATGTGCGAGTCAGAGAGAGGTATAATTTCCAGGGTTCCTACTGAGCCAGTATATGTACTATGCGTTGCCTCTTTGCCAAGGCCAAGGCATACTGGGCATGCCTCCTTCTGCCTACTGGGGCAGGCTCAGGTTGTTCCTCCTCCGAGTCATGCTGTGCCTGTGCAGGCCTTGGCAATGGTGGGGGGCTGTTTGGCCCTGGCCCATGCTGTTCCTGCTGCAGCTGTTTTTGCAGGATCATATTGTGTAGCATGGCACATACCATGACAATTTGGGTACATGTAGTTGGTGAGTACAGCAAGGCTCCACCAGATGTGTCCAGGCACCGGAACTGTGACTTGAACATCCCAAACACACGCTGGATTGCATTTCATGTTTGTCCGTGTGCCTCATTATGGAGTTCTTGTTCAGATGTGTGTGCATTTCTGATGGGTGTCATCAGCCACAGCTCCAGTGCATATCCAGCATCCCCCACTAGGTGACCGTCAGGGATGTCACCATTGGCAAATGTCTGGTATAGCTGTGACTGATGCCAGATATGGGAATCGTGGTAGCTTCCAGGGGAGCCAGCACACACATTCAGTATTATGCCCTGGGTATCACACATGACCTGGCAGTTGATGGAGTGGAAGCCCTTGCGGTTGATGTAGGCCCTACCCCGCTCACCAGCTGGTGCTTTGATGTGTATGTGCGTGCAGTCAATTGCACCCACTACCTCAGGGTATTCTGCTATTTGATGGAAGAGATGCATATTGCTGGCCAATACCTCACAGGAATTGGGGAAATATACATGATCACTGACATGTGCTGACATGGCATTCAGGAACTGGTGCAGTACCCTGGATGCTAATGCCTGTGAAATCCCCATCATATCACCAGTTGGTCTCTGGAAGGTACCTGTTGCTATTATTCTTAGGCCAACACATACCTTGGTTTACACTGGGATGGGTTCCCCTCTGTTGGTTCTGTGTGTGAGGCGTGGCCTGCACAGCTCAACAGTTTGCTGCAGGAGCTCTCTGTCCACTCTATAGCGCTCCACTATCTCCAGCTCATGTAGTTCCTGGTAGGTTACCCTGAGTCTGTACACTCTTCTCCGTCTCCTCACTGTGGATTGCTCAGCAGCATTCACAATGGCACCACCCTCAGCATCTTGCACATGTTGCCTTATAATAGCAATGGCAGCCCCTAACATTTTTTTGTCTCAGTTAAGCTTTTTAAGTTTTCACTTCTCTTTGCAGACTGCAGTGTTGCAGTGTTTCTGATAAAATCATGGGGGGATGTTGTTTGCAGAGTTTTAAGTGCTGGGCTGGGCTGGGCTAGTGTACTGCCTGTGTAATTGGCTGATTCTGATTGATTTCACCTGGCAGCTCTGCTAGTTCTCCTTGGTTAACTTCCTACTACTTCTTTTCCTTCCTTTTCCCATTTCTGTTTCCACAGGGGGCAGCGCTGTGCAAACAAGTGCAAACACGCGCACACACAGGCTTACACAAGCTTACACAGGCTTAGGTGGGTGCACATTCATGCATAAAGGCTTAGACAGCCTTACACAGGCATACATGGGTGCACACACATGCACACAGGCTTAGACGGGTTTACAGGTTCGCACACGCGCGCACACAGTGTAAGCAGCTTTGCAAGAAACTTTAGTGATAGCCACGGTGTACACCTTCGGTTTCTGGGTTTCAGTTTAGACAACTGTAGACACGCCTCTTTCAGTCCTGAGTAACACACAGCAAACACATGCCACTCTTCTCCAATAAGCTTGTAGTCTTTTTGATACATACCCCCTCATGATGTCACCTATCTTCTACTCTTTTACTCCACTAATCCTACTCTTACACTCTAGGGACATGGTTCACATGGCAGGGAAAATTGGGATTCACTATCCTTATACTCATTTGCATAGGATTGCCTACTAATGCTCGGTTACATCTCTCAGACTGAGCTTCCCCCCTTAGCAACCACTACTCAGTAGCCATGTTGTCTTCATCCTGCCATTCACCTGCATGACAGATGAATATTTTTAATAAAATCCCTATTTGTGGCTTTTATTTTTTGTTTTTCTGATTTTTAGAGTGCCGCACGTTTGCACGGCACTGCGCTATGCTTAAACATCGGAGATCGAAGAAAGCAAAAATTATTTTTTACTATTTTGCAACAGACAAAAATGCCAATGGCCGTATATTTGGCCATTGGCATGCTTCCTCAACTGGATGCATCCTTTATTTGGAGCTGTCATAGCTCCGTTTTTGCTATTTGCAGAATGGTACTCAGTTGCCAACCGAGTACATTTCTGCAAATAACACTACTCTTACTTGGACAGGTTAGTGTTTCCTGGATCGCAAATTTACCTCATTTGCATAGCTTTCAACAGCAAATGAGGTAATTTGCATAAACTAACACTGTCCGTGCAAGAGTCGTTTTAGGAGCTCTCTTGCACGCCCCTGCCGGCTGTTCCTGGATCGCTTAGCAGACATGTTGGCTGGCTGTAGTCTTATCCTGTTCTTAGACTCCATGCAAGCCTTCATGAATCCAGCCCATAGTTTGCCATTGAAATGCAATTTCCACTAATAAAGTAATGTAGCTGAGTGCTGATCTAATATTTTAAATCACTCTTGTGAAACACTTGTAATTCTGTTACACACATATCCACCAAACTGAGGGTGTGCTGACAAGTTGATTGGTGTACAAGGATGAAGCCCTGACTATGACTCGGGCAATCTGGGTTTGGCTATTAGCTCAGGTACCAGTTGTATTTGGCATGTCTTTATCCAAGGGGGGACCAGGGTATATGGCTAAGGTGCTGGAAACCACACAGATGTTCTGACACCACTGGGGACAAAGAAAGGCTGTCTTCCTCTTAAGGGGTATCTCACCCAGATGCTCATTGCACACTGAACCTTCTGGCTGCTTATGGGGCATGCAAAGTGGGGTTATGTATTATCTACGAAACCCCCATGCTCATTAGTGATGATACCAAAATCCATGGCTTAACTCATTCTCGTAAGAGAAACAAATCAGGTTTAGGGCTCTTGCTTCCAAGAGAATAAATAGGCCTAGGAGTCAAAACAGAGGGAGAGGCTTAATGGTTATGGGGGGGGATGACACAAACAAGATACAGCAGGGCAGTAGTATTTCTACAGAACATTAAATAAGATTTATTTGCAGCTACCCAGCTACCATTCTGCTATATAATGTTCAAGAGAAAGTAGATACACACTAAGTCTAATTTCAATCATGCATCTATTTCCTGTTATTTGCTGTATATATCATTCTGGGTTGTAGGATTACTGAGTTTTTTCCAAGGTTCACTGGGCCCAAAGCAGGAATAAAATAATCTTGGACTTTAAACTACTTTATAATACAAGGAAAAATTGCTCACAATGTATAATAAATTCCCTTTTTGACATTAAAGAAAATATAAAAGAGGTCAGTAAAGCTTGCTATGGACTAAATGTTGCCACCTCTCTCAAAGACAATCAAATGCCTGTTTTAATGATATTAGAAAATCTGGAATCAGTAACACAAGGCACCGATCTGCTACCTAATGGTACCACTTATTCCTGAATGGAGAATATTGCCAATATCTTAGCATACAAATTCTGCTCTAAGTTGCCCAGATAATGTTTCCCTACATTCTGCAATTTCACTTTAAACTACTGCTTCCCCTGTAAACAAATCAAAGCAAGTCTTATTGGTAATATTCAAAACCAAAAACACTAGAACGTTACACATCACAAATACAGCTAGCTGTGTCCTTGTAGTGCAAATATAAGCATATTTGAACCTTGGTCTTTCCCATTGTTATGGACCATATGTCTGGAGAACTACCATAGTGGTTCCATTACTTAAGGGCACCACCACAGGACCGGGAAACTATACACGTTTTAGTCTCACCAGTATCACTTCCCAAGTCATGGAACACACCTGGAAACTATATTTTGTATTTATTTATTTTACATTTCTTGACCAATAGTCCATTTTCAGCGGAGGCCCGGGGAGAAAAGCTCCAAGGGTATACATACATTAGTCTCACCAGTATCACTTCCCAAGTCATGGAACATGCCTGGAAACTATACATACATTAATCTCACCAATATCACTTCCCAGGTCATGGAACACGCCTGGAAACTATACGTACATTTGTCTCACCAATATCACTTCTCCAGCTCATGAAACAACACAGTCAAACTTATAACTAAAAAAAAGTATATGACCCACAATCCCTTAAAAATAAATAATTAGTTTTTTGAAACGTAGATTCTGTTTACATTGATTATTCTACCTGTTTGAAGGTGTTACTGAATTTTGGACAAAGGGCAGTCTGTCCACACTGCCTATCTAGCAAAGACCTTTGATACAATTTTGGATGCTGCTGATATTGACAAACTCACCCAGTTCAATATTATCCCTTGTGTCATTGTGTCATCAATCATATTGATAATTAAATATAAAAATATATAACTCAAACAGTAAAGCTTTTTTTATCACACAAAGAAATGCATTTCTCTTACACTAATGCAGATTTTAAAGGCCTGTAGCTAGGCAAGTTTGCTGATGACCATAAACTGCATGACATTTTTAACTCCACTTTTTACTCTTGTATGCTTCAACAAGGGGTTGACCATGACTTCATCCAATGCAATGATCATGGTTTCAAGGTGAGTGCTAAAACTGCTATACAGTTTCATTTGGCAAACATGATCATCAAACTGCATACCACATAACTGAGTCATACTTAAAACTGACAGTGTCATTAGAGACCTAGACACATTCCTAAACCATGTGCTATCATTTAGATATGATGTATCCATCCCAATTAATAAATCATTAAATCATTCTACTTTGTTTAGCTAATGCTTAAACAATTGTCCTGAAGAGCTATGAAAACTGTAATTCTCCTCTATTCTTTTCTTATTACACCCATTATACAATGCAATATCTCCTCTGGCATTTGTCTCTTCAAAAAACTTGCCTAACTTGAAAGGCCCAAATTATTCATAACTTACAAAATTATACAGCTAAGCTTCTGAAACTATGTGGATAGACTAAAAGTCATAACTTTACTACACCTTTTAAAGATTTCTGCATGCTGACCTTTGTTTACTTTTTGGTGCTTTAAAATCTCTGTCTCACTAGACTTTCTTTAACATCAGAAAACTAGTAATGGAGTGAATTCCTGCTCTAGAAAGGTCAATCTGCCTCATAACACAAACTGGAATGTTGCTGTGATAAATATCTGGCAAGAAGTATCCTCTGTGCATGTAATAACTTCATGTCAAATGAAGCAGTATGTTCCCCATCTTTAAAACGGGTCTACATCAATTCAGTGAGAAACCCATTTGTCGAATAACTTTTCATCGGCCCCAAATATTTGAAACCTCTCTTCGTCGAACAGCCATTTCATCGAACTTTTTCACAGGGAAAAGAATTAGCTGTCCAACCTAATGCATGTCAGTAAACTCTAAAAAATGTAAAACCCACCCAAATGGGGGGGCTACAACACCCACACCCCCTTAACTAAATATATCAATTCCGAGACCGCGCTGCATTGCGAAAAAAGGCAAATTCCAGATGATGATCAATCATTGCTTTTCGCTGTGAAAAAGTTTCATGAAACGGGCATTCAATGAAGAGAGGTTTTGACAGTCTGGAGTCGATGAATAGTTATTCAACAAATAGGTTTTTCAATCAAGTGATAAAGACCTATTACATGTTAAAGAAGATCACTTTTTAGGGTTCAGAACAATCAAACTGGCAGTTTATGAAGAATATTTCACACAAACATTTGACAAAAACAGTTTAATATGCACAGTATAGAAACACTGTCCACTAGTAAGCACAGATATGAAAAAATGCACTGAACTTTAATAAGGCCTGGAGATGCATAGTGACTAATATCTTCTTGGTTAACTCTTCCTGTTTATTGTTTCAAAAGCTATTTTCAGATGTAAAAATAGATTATGCATCTAAGGCTAGAGAAGAACAATCAGATAGGAAGTATACCATAAGGAGATGGAGATCTGTTTTCCTTTTAGTCTTTCCGACATTTACAAATACACACTAGCTGACTGATTCACTAAATTAGAGGGAGCATAGTTTATCCTGATGCATTTCCAGGAGCATTAAAGCAACATAAACAGAAACAGCATAGTCTATTTTAATATAAATGATGATTGCGAACTTGATGCACCCTTATTAATGCATCTTGCTTGTTATTGTTTTTGCTGACTTCCTGCCAAAAAGCAAACGTTCCCCTTTGATTAAATGATCACTCCACCAACTCTGGTATTTAATTATGAGGTGATACTGCCAAGACAATTGTTTAAATTTCTGTGAGCATTTAATGTTTTGTACAACATTACTACGATGACAAATATGTTGACTATTTTCAATGTGCTTTAAGAATAACATACTGCATATTTATTATCAATTACAGTAAACCTAATTGAAATTGATTTAATTGATGTTGTATCTCACTGAAAGATGAGTTGGGGAAAAAAATGAAAGAAGCTCTGGGTGAGTGGGGAGATCTCCGCCCCTTTACCTTATTACATCACATAACCTTTTCCCAGGTTGTACAACCTTAGAAGTGAAACCCTTTCAAAGAAATAGCCTACAATTAAAGATCATCCATTTTGTCACTAGAATTTGATTTGAAGAAGCCCACAGTTAAAGGCCTTTATGAATTTCAAGCATATCCCCTGCAAATATATTTCCCGGATTACAGCCTTCATTAGGGTTCACGTTAGATCAAGGACTGCAATAATATATGCGTGTGCTATAATAAATGCAGGCATGTCCTGATCATGTCTTCCTGAAGGGTGGTTATAATGCATTGTCTAATAAGTTCACAATACAACTTAACAGATGAATTGCCCTGCCATTTTTGGTGGCATCATCTGCCCTTTATTCTTAAAAAGAGAATGTTGTTCCAATGTGGAAGGAGTTTTTCATTTTGCAGTATTTTAAGACGTACTAGACTTATTATTACCATTTATCCTATATTTCTAATATCTCTATTTTTTTAATTTATCATATTTATCTTCAAGTCTTGAGGTGCTTTCTAGTCATGCCATTACAGAGGATTTGTGTTACTTTCAAAGATTCTTTCACCTTTTTATCTTGCCATGTGCTCAAGCTAAGTTCATGCATTTCTGTAAAATATCCACACAATGCATTTGTTTTCTTGCTCTTTTCTGTCATTTATACTCTCTTTTTAAAGACAGCAACTGCAGTTCAAGTGACTTAATTTTGGAACGTATTTATCGAACCCGCATTTTACATCTTTTTGTTCTTTCTCTAACCGACGTTACCTAATCTTACTTTCCATTTGAACTGTATAGTTACAGCACTGTTCAACATCCTCGGCTTAATTCGTTTCTTAAGATATTGCTCCAGTTTATTTTATCTTTTCATAACTTGTTTTCCTACATTAAAACATTTGATACATGTCATTTATCTTTTCTTTATTCACTTATGAAGTCTACATACTCTGTATTCATTACTGAGACCATTATATCCTCCCACATAAAAGATGTGCATTTGATAATTGAATTTCTAATCCCTGTTTTCCACAAACCTTATCTTTGCAAGTATTTTTGTAATACTGGAGAGAATCATCTTATCGAATTCAGGCCACTTTTTCAGTCATTATCTTATTGTAGCTGAATGTCACGCATTGAGTGGTCACGTTTTCCTATAGGACAAGAATGTTCTTGCATGATCTTGTCATTTCATTATATGCAAAGCATAAATCAAAAATCTTACCCATTATAGCATTTTTGCAGCATTTGGGGTAAAGTTGTCTCTTTCCTTAAATTAATGATCAATGAAAATTGTTGTGTTATCAAATCATTTTCTTGTACCCATTGTACATCAGGTAGACGACCTTTTGTTTTATGACCTGAGAAAAACAGCTCAGAGTGCATTGTTGCCTCACTTTTTTCTTTTTTTAATTTTGTGTTGAGCTGACATTTATAAAGGACCCAACAGGCATTGCTTGGATCTGTGGTCAAAAGAGGCATTTTCCATGACTGTGAAGAATGCAAATCGGACCCACATTAGCTGCAATGAATAAAGACCTTATTATTAGCAAATACACATGTTGTTAAGCCATGTGATGTTACTGCTTGTGCTAATCAGCACTTTCCTTTGATAATCACTACTGCTGGGCAGTTTGTTGTATTGGCATCTGTATTCCCCTCATTCACTCTTCCATACACATATGCACATTTAAACACACACACATACACACACACACACACACACACACACACACACACACACACACACACACAGAGCATGCACACGCACACACACACACACACACACACACACACACACACACACACACACACACACACACACACACACACACACACACACACACACACACACACACACACACACACACACACACACACACACACACACACACACACACTCCTATAGAGTTCCACACACCCAGAACCTTACAATATATCAGCCCACCATACTCAATCACACTCATGGACACACTCACTCATTCACTCACACACACTCACACACACAAATACACAAACACATGCACATATACACGTACATACACACACAGACACGTGCACACACACACACACACACACACACACACACACACACACACACACACACACACACACACACACACACAGACACACACACACACACACACACACACACACACACACACACACACACACACACACACACACACACACACACACACACACACACACACACACACTCATATAGAGTTCCACACACCCAGACCCTTACAATATATCAGCCCATCCATACTCAATCACACTCATGGACACACTCACTCATTCACTCACACACACTCACCCACACAAATACACAAACACATACACATATACACGTACATACACACACAGACACACACACACGCGCGTCCGCTCACACATATGCACATACACACACACACACACACACACACACACACACACACACACACACACACATGCACAAACATATTAATGATTTTATTAGAATCTGGCATGATTTATTTTTTTATTTATTTATTTTATTTTACATTTGTTAACTGGGAAATTCTGATGGGACCAGGTCCATTTTCAGCAGAGGTCTGGGGAGAAAAGCTCCGGCATCAAGTTATACAAATACAGTACAGCCAACATAATACACAAAATGGGTTACATCATGTATGTTGAACATAATAATATAACAAGAAATTAATAAAACACTCCAGGTAAAAGAAGATATAGAACACTGGTAAAAAACAATGTCAGTTATACATTGGTAAGAGAAGAAAATTTGTCAAGTAAGATTCTACAGTTAAAATTACCCTTTCAGATGACCAAGCCTACAGGAGATCAGAGATCTAGCATGTGATCAGAGATGAGTTTGGGGAGTTAATAGCAGTGTGGGTAGGGTTATGTGATACAAGGGCATAACCAGGTACTAAGAAGATGTGATTTGAGGGAGTTTTTGAATATGGATGTGGAGGGGGCAGTGGACACGGATAGGGGAAGAGAGTTCCAATTTCTGGCAATGGTGTGGGAGTAGAGCACTTTCCCTGCATTATTGTTAGCCTTGGTGATGGAGAGGAGAGATTTTTCACTAGATCTTAAGTACTGGTTTACAGTATAGACAGTAAGTAGGTTGGATAATGAGGGTTTTTTTTTCAGGATATTTGAGAATATTGTAGGCTGTGCCCAGCTGGTGATAGTTAAGTAGCTGTGGTAGATCAAGCCATTTTAGTTCTTTTAGTGCAGTACAGTGATGGGTTCTATAGGTTGAGTTAGTAGCAAACTTGGCTATTTTATTGTAGCATGATTCTAGTTTGTCTAGGTCACATTGTCTGATTTGGGTAAAGATTGGTGCTGCGTATAATAGAGTTGAGAGGAGGTGGCTTTGTACAAGAGTGACTCTTGCTTTTTGTGAGAGAAAGGACTTATGTCTGTATAGGGAGCCTAGTTTTTTGTGTACTAGTTTTATGGTATGTGAGATGTGAACATCAAAGTGGAGATTATTGTCTATTTCAATGCCCAGAAGTTTGGTGTGGTTAGAAGGGGAGATGGTGGTGCTGTCCTTAGATGTTATTGTAAAGGAGAGGGTTATTTTTGATCTATTAGGGGTAAATAGTAGCAGTTTTGTCTTTTTGGGATTTAGAATTAGTTGGATACCTGATAGCTATTTTTCTACTTTGCTAAAGGTATCTCGAATGAGTGTATGTAGGATGGTGGGAGAGGATGCGGAGGAGATCAAGGTTGAATCACCCACATTTTGTATGAGTGTGGCATGTTGTGTAGAGCTATTGAGGTTATTTGTGAAAATAGAGAACAATAGCGGGCCCAGTATAGAGCCCTGTGGGACTCCTATGGTGGTTGGAATTTGTGTAGACAGAGTTCCTTTCCACTGGACTGATTGTTGCCTGTCAGATAGGTAGCTTCTGAACCAGGTTATCGTAGAAGAGGTGAAGGATAATGATGTTAGTGAGTCTAGTAGAATGGAGTGGAAGACCATATCAAATGCTTTAGAGAGGCCTAGGAAAATGGCTGATACATATTTGTTATCATTCCTGTGAAGGTTTATATGATTAGTGAAGGCAAGTGATGTTAGTGAGTCTAGTAGAATGGAGTGGGAAACCATATCAAATGCTTTTGAGAGGTCTAGGAAAATGGCTGATACATATTTGTTATCATTCTTGTGAAGGTTTATATGATTATTGAAGGATAGAAGTGCTGTGGTATTGTGATGTGGACGGAAACAGTGTTGTGTGGTAGATAGTAGATTGCGTGTGTTAAGAAATGTCTTCACTTGTAAGTGGATGCATTTCTCAAGAATTTTGGATAGGTGGCATAGGATGGCTATAGGTTGGTAGTTGGAGAATTCGTAGGAGTTACCTCCTTTATGGAGAGGAATGATGTGAGATACTTTCCATAGTCTGGCAATGTAGGATTCTAGCATGGAGTGGTTGATTAGGATGAAGACAGGATATGATAGGGAGTCACTACCCATTTTTAGGTATGCAGCAGGTATGTTATCAGCTGCCAATGTGGTGGGCTTTAGTTTTAGGAGGAGTTTTTTTGATAGTTGAGGTGGGCACTGGTGATAGGCTAAAAGAGGGGGCAGTGTGGGATAGGTTGGGTTGTGATTGAGGTAGACTGTTTTGGTTATTTGACTGGATAGGGCTAAGAAGGATTTAGTAAAATGGTTATTAAATTGAGAAGCTATGTCTAGGGTATTGTTAGTAGAGCTGGGTGCTGGAGTAGTGATTTTGCCTGGCTTTAGTAGGGAGTTAATGGCATGCCAGAATTTTTATGGATTATTTGAATATTTCCTTTGGGCGCTAAGAAAATACTTTTGTTTGTTTATTTTGGATTCAGCCTTGGCCTTGTTTCTAAGCTGTTGATAGTATTGCCTGGAGCTAGGGGGTGTGTCTGTTTTCCAGATTTCCCAGGCTTTATCTCTGGCTTTTAGCAAGGCTCTGGTGTCCCTACTTAGCCAGGGTGCGTAGTTGGCATTAACTCTGATCTTTCTGCTGGGAGCTAGACTGTTAAGGATGTTAGAGAAGGTAGTATTGAAGTAGTCTACTGCCTGTTCTAACCCAAGTGTCCATAGTGGTTCCCATTTGCAGTGGCTTAGGACAGTATTTAGGTATTGTGGGGTAAGGTTACGGTCATGTCATACGAGTTTGTAGATTACTGGTTTGGGGTCATTGGAGTGTTTGTGAAGTTGGAAGGTGGGGAGATGATCACTTAGGTCATCTGGGAGACAGCCTACTGTATAGTTTTGTTTGGGATAGCTGGTTAGTGTCCAGTCCAGTATGGATTCTTTCTTTGTTTTCTTATCTATTCTAGTTGGTTCTTCAATTAGTTGAGAGAATCCGTATAGATTGATATGTGTAGAGGGGCTTCTGGAGTTACAGGCTGCCCAGTCAGTGTTAATGTCTCCTAGTAGGATTGTTTCCTGAGGTAGATTGTCCTTTGTCCAGTGTAGGATGTCTTCTATTATGAGCGAGTTGTTGCCTGGAGGTATGTAGCAGCATATTATATTGATCTTCTTGGTGTTTCTTATGGATAGGACAGAAAACAGGACTTCAGCATTTTGAAAAGTGGGTGGTGTGGTGTGCAGGAGCTAGAGGTTAAGGGTATTTTTAAAGAGAATGGCTACTCCTCCTCCTTTACTGTTTGTTCTATCAGTTATACTCTGGGGGAAGAAAGTCTTCATCTTGGATACTGGGTTTAAGCCAGGTCTCTGTAATGGTGAGTACATCAGGGTTGTAGTGGGCTATGAATGCATGTAGGTCTGTTAGCTTGTTGGTAATACTTCTTATGCTGAGATTTAGGATCAGTACGTCAGATGTTTGCCTGGGCTGAGAGGAGACCTGGATTTGGGTGAATGTCACCATAGGTTAGCAGAGTTTGTAGGAGTGTCAGTATATGCTTTTTAATATTAATTGTTTGTGATCTTGGTCTATGTGTGTTTTTCTTAGTGTTGTAAAATGGTATCATTTTTGTTAGTGAGTAATATGTAGTTGTAAGATTTATCATTGTGGAGCAGATGTAGAAGTGTGAGCAGGTTTGAGAGGGTGTGCTAGTGTAGGTAATGTGATAGGAGTAGTGGGTTTGTTTGTAAGGAAGTTAGGAAGGTTAGTAATAGTAGAGCTAGTGATAGGGATGTGAGTGTGGGTAGCATGATACTACTTTGAGTGAGTAGTACAACTAGGATTCCTGGTTGGTTGTGTGTGAGGGTGGAGGTGTGCTGTCTGGGAATGTGTTGTTGGGAGTGGGATCAGTGTGGGATGTAATTGGATTGGAGGGTGGCGGGAGGTAGGATGAGTGGGTTGGGCTAGTTGCTAGGGAATTAGGGGATGGACCACTGGTCAGGTGATTAAGGGTTAGAATAAAGGTAGAAGTA
Source organism: Protopterus annectens (assembly GCF_019279795.1). Lineage (NCBI taxonomy): Eukaryota > Metazoa > Chordata > Ceratodontiformes > Protopteridae > Protopterus > Protopterus annectens. Next base: position 55,562,550 of record NC_056746.1, read on the forward strand.
GTGGGGGCTTGTGGGAATTGGGGGCAGGGAGGGGAGCAGAGCAAGCCTGAGTGCAGCAAGGGTAAGTGGAGCAGGGCTAACACTGACTCCAAGTGTTTCTTTAGGCTTTGGTAAGTATGCAGTGTTAGCTTAAATGGTTATATGTTAAACTGAATTTCAAACTGAATTATTAACTGTATTTTAAACTGTATGTTTGCACTAAGTTATAGACTGTGTTATGGGCACAAAGTATAATTTTCTGACATTCTTAAAAGGATATAAAATTAAAGCTGGGATCAGTTACAGATGAAACAGGAGAAGTAATGAAATGCTATTTTATAGATTTGAGTATTTCTCAAAATAGACTTTAGTTTGGGGGGGCACTAACTGGAGAGTATTATGCAGCTGTTTCTTCCTGGTGATGTACTCATCAGTACAGTGGTTTGATTAAGGAAATATACAGCAGAATGTGCTAATGCACTCACTAACATTTGTTTAAGTTAATGCAGGTAAGGTATTTTAGTGTCTAGACACTTGGGAGTTAAGCAAGTACATTAGTGCTTAGTCTCTTTAGTTGCAGAACAAGTGTTTGTAGGTGCCCAGTGCTCAAGAGAGAAGTTTGAAATTTCCATTGGTTGATATGGGGGGCAAAGACCTGCTTGACCTGATGGGTGGTTTGGATTACTGAAAGACAAATAGAAGAAAAATGTAAGAGAGCATTAGGTTAAGGCAACACATACTGTATGACCAGTCAGATTGGACTTGGTTTAACAATAATCAATAACAAATACATCAGATAATGGTTATTCCTGCTTCAGCACCTGATAACATAAAATCTTTTATTATGGCAACATACAAAAATAAAATGTAAATAATATATAAAGCACTTCTCTACTAAATTAAACATGATACATATTTAAATACTAGTCAATGCAATTAGACAGAGCAGTTAAATGCAACATGTGAAATAGCCCTTCTGGCTCTATAAAAGTAAACGAGAAAAACAGAACATATCTACTTCCATATGTGACAGCAGTTCATTAAGCAGAATTATGTAAAGGCATCACATCACAAAGCATATGAGAAGTTTAAAACTTAAACCATGGGGCAAAACTTTTATAAAGAAAAGTTAAAAATCCAAACTAATACTCTGATATGACAGAATGCAGATTCATTAAACAAGGGTAGATGCTACTTTGCACAAAATTACATGTATTTTTATATTATGTATAATTTGTTATAATTATTTAACGTGCAGATTTTTTTTTGTTTTATTTTTAAAGATTGTAAAATTATTGTTCTTAAAATATTTTGTAATAACCTAAAACTTTTCTCACCAAGACTCTGTTGAAAACTGGCTTCTACCCAATCAGACTTCCCAGTAATCAAATGTCAATAAACAATAAATAAATAATAAACAATGTAAGGATTAAATATAAAGTACTTCAGTGTAACAGATTTAAGTGAGACGTGTAGCCTGATGAGAAAATGCAGATATTTACAAAATTACAGTGTTTAAATTGTAGATTAGTAAAACAAAAATCCCTTAAAGTTGTGATGTGTTCTGATCCAGTGTTTTGATTTTGGGCAAGTTGCTTTCTAAAACCCATATCACATCCCATATTAGCAGACTATAAAATAAAAATAAGTATATTCAATAAATGTGCAATTCTTTGCAAACAAAGTCTAACTTGCACAGTTTCAACAGACATAGAGAGCAAGTATAATAAACACTGAAATGCCCAAGGCTAGAATTATGCAGATGTTACTAATTACATTATTTTACAATATTAGTCTTACTACAGTTCAGATGGCATAGTACAACAAGTCAATATATGCAAAGTTTGGGAGAGGTAGTCATAGTCCTGGTATTTGTGTCTGTGAAAAGTGCAGCTACACCTATATGTAGATCCTAGTGCAAAGCGATGCCTACTTTTGTAAAATGCTTAAAGTGGTTAAAATAATGCTGTAGTTATGTGGTAACTATTATATTACAATGTAAAACCACGACTGACTTTGGATTTTTCAGATGTGGGTGAGCCCAGTTATGTGCAACTCCACCAGCAGTATTGAGAGTCAGTCAAATTGAGTACCACCCAGTGTAGCTATTTATGAGTTCTAAAAAAATATAAAGGGGTTTTATGCATTACCTATAGGGGTGTCCTTATGTTCACATCCTAATTAAAGAAAAATGGAAAAAAAGGAGATATAAAAGAAGGAAACACATAAGGAACATATCAAGAGGATGATGTTAGAAAAGTTGGGAGAGAAAGTAGCTATATTTTTCATTTTTTTTTTTTTTTATTTATTTAAGAGAGAAGTTTGGGATGGAAGTAGGGTTGAGGGTATTGGACAGAGGATTAGGGAAGGAGAGAGTTGAATAGGAGATGAAGCCAAGCCCATCCACAGGCTGCAGGGCACAGATGCTTCCATTGCCTGATGGCTGTACGGTAGAATACCCTGATGTTGCAGGGGTGGAGGCCTGTGGTTGCTCAGTGGTCAAAATAAACTGGAGCAACAAGTCTGAAGAAGGTACTGCATGGGCTAAAATTTCTTATCCATTGCCCACTTCACCACATCCTCAACTAAGTCCCAAAGGTCACTTGATTCAAAGCTAACAAGACTGCACCACATCAGGGTGCCTACAGGACTGGAGCCACCACCCCTAACCTGTAGGGACACCCCTAGGTGGGCGACAGAAAATGTTTTCTTACATGGGAGGGATATGGCTGGGCTGCTCCTGGGATGCCTGTGGAAAAATAAACATACATGAGAGAGAAGGAAGAAAACCTCAGAGTACTGCATAGTTAAAATTAGAAAAAAGAGAGCGGGAATAAGAAAATGGAAAACATAAATTAATTTATAAGTGGTATATCAGTTTATACTTCACTAGTAGTGCTTACGTATCACCTAATAAGCAGGTGTAAGACATGAAATGGTAGAACGGTTTTAAAAAGAAAAAGTGTTCTGCAAAATGATACTGATAACCGCATACTACACAGGTAGAATGGTATGAAGTTATAACACATATTACAATGAAAATATGGTTGTGATAAGCATCAAATAATCAGGTATAAGATATGAAAAGGTAATATATTTTATATTAAAAAGATATCGTGCAATATGCTAGTGAAATGAATTGTGCTGGAAAAGGGTGCTGGTAAGACATTTTTTTCCTGTGGCTATATTTCATTATACCTATATCTGAATGATTACATAAAAATGAAACATATTACTATATCCAGTTCATATTCAACAGAATGTTTTGCTTAATCATAATAATTAATTTCCCAGAAACATGATTAATTTTTGTATACTCACCCTTAAAACTGTAAAGCGAACGGAAACCAATGAAAACAAGAAGCGGATAAAAACTTAAATATTTTACTTAGCGCTTTAGGTAAAACTATGCTTCACCTTCCTCAGATTCTTCTTTTGCAGCTGTAATTTGCATTGACTTCAGCTACAGAAAGCAGAACCAGCATGCAGCATGGTTGCTGACCTATCATATAGGTATAGGTATAACAATATCTATATATGCTTACCTATCATATAGTGTATGCATATTTATATCATATGGTTACATTTACTAAACAATTCAACATGACTTTATACAGTAAATTCAAATTCTTGGAAAAGAAGAGTATTTCTGTTTACTATGTGCATTCTGATATGTATATATAGGTTCCTATTACGTTGTCAAATCCTTGAAACTTCGAACCTGAGAACTTCGAACTCAGATGTTCGAAATTTCAAGAATTCGAACGTAAAAAAAAAATAAAAATAAAAAACCTAAAACCTACCTAACTGTTGCAAGCAGAGGGACAAGCCCACATGCACCCACCCACACCTCCTACAGTGCGGTAGTGCGATCTTGGAGTTGGTATATTTAAAGAGCGTGCAGGGGGGCTTGCCCCCCTGCTTGCAAGACTTTATTCTTTGTTTTTTTTTTGTTTTTTTTTTAGCATTCAGTTGTTTTTTTTGCTTTCATATCCAACTCTTCCTAGATTGTTGGCCATCTTGTTTGTGCAAGCAAGTATTTTCTAAATAATGACAGTCTTACAAATGTTATTATATTAAGAAATGGTTTGTTTCCTATAGACCACAATTTAAGTTTTAAAAACTTTTTGCTTGTAATGCAAATTACTGAAGTACCAAGTACTGTATATCATTAGGTATATATGTACAAATGCATAAAGTTAGATTTATGTACAGTATAGTACAGTATATATTTATATATACATACACACACACACACACACATATATATACATATATATATATATATATATATATATATATATATATATATATATATATATATATAGATTCATTTTATAATCTCGAAATACTGAAATATCTAATTTCAGTATCTCGAGACTATAAAGCCGAAAATTCACAAACACCACAAAGCAAAACCATGAATGGAAACAAAACACTACACCGCACATACAAACACAAATACACCTACCTCCTGAAACTACAACAAAGCAAAACAACACACATGAACACAACAAAACAAACACACACACACACCTACCCTTGCTATAAGCAGGGGGCACCCCCCACACCCCCTCTACTTTTATATATTAAATCCTAGGCCACACTAAACACCAAAAGACAGAAAACCCACCACCACACATTCTATACCCCCTTGCACTAACACACATCAGATATATACAAACACTACCACTCTCAACATTGACACACTCAAACTCTTACTCATCTTCCCTAACCTACATCTAACACTCCCCAACACACTCACATACACACAAACACTCCCCAAAACCTTTAAAAAATATAACACTTATCTAATGCACCATCAGTATCGCAGGTTTGACATTTATGGGTTCGATATTCTGCAGTTTTGCACAACTGCAGATTCGACAATTTCATCTCGAAATACTGAAATTCGACATTTCTGTATTTTCAGATTCCAAACGGAACCCATATATGGAAATATATATATATATATATATATATATATATATATATATATATATATGGATCTAGGATGTTTGCTCGAATGAGCAAACATCCGAATCCATAATAACTGAACACACTTTAACAAAAGCCCTTTTATCAAAAAAGCGCTTTCGTTAAAGCATGTTACAAAAAAAAAAACAATACATTAACATTTTAGTAGGGGGGCTTCACCCCCCTGCACCCCAATGTGAGTGGATGTGGCACCCACACCCCCCCTACTTTAATATTCTCCATCCGGGACCACACTACAGTGGGGAAAAGGGAAATTTCCCTTACCCGCACCGTAGTACAGCCTCTACAACAGGCATACTTACGCAAAAGTGCTTCTTTGGTGAAAAGTACTTTTGCGTAAGTATGCCCGGCCGTTTGATTTGGTTTCTGACATTTGCTCGAATGAGCAAACGTCTGGAACCCATTTATATATAATACGTATATATATATATATATATATATATATATATATATATATATATTTTATATATATATATATTTTTATATATATATATATATATATATATATATATATATATATATATATATATATATATGGATCGTCTGCATTTTGTCAAATACCATTTCTTCAACAAATGCGGGGGAGTGGTTTAATGTTGATTGTAAGGAGAGTCGAGTGGAGGAAATGATGTGTAATGTTGAGACATTTAAGTGGGGCCTGAGGGATAAGAGGGTTTGTGCATGTGTATGTGATTAAGATTAGGCTGAAGGATGAGTGAAGGATGCATGTTGCATGTTTATGTGTGAGTCTGAATATTTTAGGGTTAGGGTCTAGGTTAGGTTAGAGGACAGATATACTGCTATTTGTGTATGATGTGAATATTTTGTATCTCAGTGTGTCTTGTCTAGTGGCAGTGTCACAGGAAGGTTTGTTTGATGGAAAATGTAGGGTTAGGGTTGAGTAAATGGGTATCATTATGGTTAGCACCCACTACTAAAATGGTACTAGTGGGCAGAACCCTGTGCCCTCTTTAATAATGAGTGTTAACCCTAATGTTGCCCCAACAAAATCTAGCCCTTCACCTTATCTTTATAAAGACCTTCCCATAACACTGCCATTATTCAGGTGAATTTGAGGCTGGATGGCTGACAGATTTGTGAAATCAGATGATTTCTGGAATTAGGAATATGCCCTTTTCGAAATATGGGATCTCAGAGTTATATATAGAATTATCAGGCAGTGTGTGGGGTGGGGTGGGGTAGAGGAGGCTTGCCACACTGAAAAAATTGCTTTCTACTGTGGTTTTTGTTTTGCATGCACTGAGACTTGCTTGGTGCATGAGTAGTAGCATGCGAACATGTCTAGTATTGACAGTTTTGTATCAACATTATGCACATCATAATTTGGGTAATTCAATGTATTTAAAGAGACCTAGATAGATAGATAGATATAGATTATATAGATATATGTACATACACATATAAGAAATTATATATATTTATGCATGTGCATACACATACACATTTGTAACCATATGAATGCATATTTACACATCTGTGTTTATTAATTTTTGCATTTATATCTATCTATATATGCATGTGTGTATGTGTTTGTTTGTGTGTGTGTGTATGTATCTATGTCAGAGTAATGAAGTGCCGAAACTTAGAAATTCATATGGCCGAGAACATGTGATCAATATTTTGGAACTTCGAAGATAAAAAAAAAAAAATTCTAAGTTTTTGCAGGGGGGCTCCCCCACATGGCTGGCTGTGCCCCCACACACCCGCTGCTTATTAAATACATCAACTCGGAGATCACACTACATTGCAGGAAATGTTAAATTTCCCATTCCGTGCTGTGCCATGATCTCTATTCAAAATGTTAAAAAAAGTTTCAAAACTTTGATTTATATGGTCCTGATGATATGACTTTTGCAGTTTTGAAACTTTGATAATCTGATAGATTCCTGTATATATATATATATATATATATATATATATATATATATATATATATATATACATATATATTCACATATTCACACACACACACACACACACACACACACACACACACACACACACACACACATGCACACACCATTGTATTCCAATGTGTATTTTTACTTACATGTAGCTTTATGTAAGATACCATTGTACTATTACCCTACAATTATTTTAAAATCTGTGTAAGTCAAGATAAAAAAGAAAAATGTTAAAATACTTGCCACAGAACACTGGACTTCTTCCCTTAACTGCAAATCCCACTCAACTAGCTGGTCAGGCTTGTGCATCTGCATGTTGTCATACCCTAGCTGATACTGGCACCCAGAACAGGAGATCCCTGTGTGGGATAACAGGTGTTCACCCAGCTCTTTCCCATTGTCAGTTTTCTTCCACTCAGTGTTGCCCACTGCATTTTCAATTTTCTGCAGGTATGACTCCTGCAAATGATAGTCTGTGATCTTGTTAGACAAGCTGGGAGAGTGACCTCATGCTTTCTCAGGTACTGCCTTCTTTAGAACTACCAGAACCAAAGTCAGGAATGTAACTGCAGGGCTGAAATTCAGATGGTAGGAACCCATACTAAACTCATGAAACCATATAGAGGTTTTATCCATGGAAATTGTAGAATTGTCAAGCTCGTTTTATTAAATGATTTGAAACAGTGCTATAGAGGTCCATTTTTAATGAATACATACAGGTGATACAGGTATGACAAGGGAAATCAGTGATAAATCACTTATTTTGTTATTACATGGCATTTCCTCAAAGTAAGTAATTGCTAGGAAGGGATAAGGTGTGGCATATTCTACTAGATGCCTATGGATTAAGTTTCAGTGAATACACAAAATCTCCACACTATCACTCAACAATTGCTGCATCTAGTAGAATAACAGCTAACTGGAACCAACCTGCTTCTCAACCCCAGAAAGACCAAGCTTCTCCTTTTCCTTCCAAAAAACCTCAATCCAGCTAAAGAAAACTTCACTATCTCATCCTTAGATAATACAACTATCACCGCATATTCCATCACCAAATTGCTTGGCATTATTATAGACAACTATTTAAAATTCGACCTACATATCTTAAACTGTATCAAACAATCCAATTAAAAACTTGGTCTTCGATACCACAACAACAGATATATACTTACCAAATCTAGATATATATACTGGCTCAAACATTTATTCTACCATCCCTGCTATATGCTGCTCCCACACTTACTAATTTCCAAAATAATCTCTTAACCAAAGTAGAAATCACCTACAACAAGACAGCCAGATTTGCAGCCAGTAATAGCTACAAATTCAATCATTGTATATCCATGAAAAGCTTAAGATGGCCTGAGCTCCACCACATGCTTCAAATATCACAACTACAAATAGCACATAGCATCCTAAATAGTCTCAACTCCTGCCCTGCTCTTACATAAATAATTGTACTCTACACATCCAATCGTGACCTCAGAAGCACACAATACCTATGTCAGGTGACCAATCCAAACAAAAATATTGGAAAAATACTTTGCAGTTATTCAATTGCATACCCATGGAACAGACTTCCATTGTCCCTTTGCTCCACTATCAAAAGTGGTGACTTCAAAAAGCAACTAAAAATTAATATTCAATATGCACGGATCTAGACTTGTCAGGAAATAACCTAATGAATGTTTCTTCTTCTCTCAATTAACATATCTGACTGGTATCTGCTATCTAAACTGTCTACACATATTACTCTCTCTTCAGTTGGTACCTATGCTGTTACATGCATCTTTGTTGTACTATGTCATGATGTTTCTCTGAATTGTATATTACATATTTTTGATTTTAGGTATTGCAACATTTCTTGTATATAACTTAATGCTAACCAAATTTCTCAAACATATTGCTAGTGCATTCTGAAATTACTGCACTTCTGCCTTGTAAATATTCAGTTGTAGACTTCTCTTTCTCTGTTTTTGTTCTGCGAAGTATGTTACAACTTGAATTGTTAGGGTTTTCTTATTTTTGAATTACTTTCCTGGATCTTTTCTCCTCAGGTCTCCAATGAAAAAGGGCTCTCCTGGCCCAGTCGGACTACCCAGGTTAACAAATGTAAAAATAAATAAAAAATAAATAAAATTATACTCCAAGATAAATGGTGATTTACTCCATATTTCTTTTTAAATGCTCTGAGATACTTAGGTTTGCTGCATGTATCCTATATGCTGCCACACATTAATGTGGCCAGCATGGCTAAAGACAGCTTAAGGGCGCCAGAACTGTATTTATGTCTATGAGACCAAATGCACTAATGCATAGCACTGTCATTAAAATAAACCAACAGAGCTGAGCTTCATTTACATAAGAAAAGTGTAAATGAACCTGAATTTCCTTCAATAAATGTTAAGCCTATCATATTTATCTGCAGACAGGTAATTTAGGTGGCAAATGCTATGGGACAGTTCAAACTTTTTAAAATAAGTTAAAAACAAGTATGCACTTATAAGTTACTGGCAAGCTATGAAAATTTATTTTAATAGATGTAAATGTTAAATTCAGTTGATATTTGTTGACGATGGCAGGAGTTGTGAAATTGAAGTTTCATTTACTACAGGTTTTCATGTCAGACTAATGTGTACAGGACATGTAAGGGAAAGGCCACTAAACACTTTCTGTCAAGTTTTGATAAGCATATGACGAATGTGGAAATGCTTGCTGTAAAGTTTACTGATACAAAAGGTTCACAGGACATTATTGTGATTTGAAGTCTGCTCTACTTTATTTCTTTGAATGTAGTCTTTTGTCAGGATAACTCCATGAAACATTTACTATTGCTCTAGTTCTAGTCAGTCCTTTTTTTAATGATGGTATGATTTTGCTTTGAACCTAGATTTCAACTATTTCCTTTTCATGGTGCTGCAAGCGTGGTTTGGTAAATTAATTTAGTTGAAAAGGAAGAGAAGCATGCTTTCATTTTTTTACTACAAAAGTGATGAATGGGTTGGATTTTTGTGGATCAAGCTTCATTGGGGTTAATCATTTATGTGGTTTCAGGTGAATGCATGCTGCAGCAATAGGGATCAAGACAGAGGCAAGACTGTTTCAGCCCTGAGGTTAATTGCATCCTCATGGGGGTTTCCAGAACATATGGCTAGCACCTCTTTGGAAAGGGAGGAGCAGAACCAGCTGAAGGAGCAAAAATGCGTAACCAGGTAATTATCAATATAATTGCTGCTGGGGTTACCTATTACAACTGCGAAACCGCAGTTGAACAAATACAGAAAAGTCGACACATATTGAGCGAACCATGAATCACCGAACGTCCTGAAGCATGAAATTCGAAATATTGAATCGTCATAGTTGGCCCTTCTACAGTATAGCTCCTTAAGGTAAGTGTGCAATAGTTATGGACCTTAGGGTTACGGTGCAGGTTAAGATAAGTGCATACATAGTAATATATGAAAGCTTTAGTTTAGGGTTAGAAGTAGGGTTTTGTTAAGTGTATGTATGTGGATTATGTATTTTGTTTGGGTATAGCTCCTTAACATAGTTGAGCAATAGTTATGGACCTTAGGGTTAGGGTGCGGGTTAAGGTAAGTGCATACATAGTAATATATGTAAGCTTTAGTTTAGGGTTAGAAGTAGGGTTTTGTTAAGTGTATGTATGTGGATTATTTATTTTGTTTAGGCAGGTAGTATGTAGCGGGTGGTAGGGTTGGACAACTGTGCCGAATTGACATTTTGAATTTCGCCGTTCAGGACATTCAGTGTTTCTGCAGTTCGCTCAATATGTGTAGACATTTCCATATTCACGTATGTGAGGTTTCGTGGTTATAATATAGACCTGCTGCTGGAAGGGGGTGGAACTGCCCCTTGTCACAGTGTAGGAAAAGAGCCAATAATATGATGAGGAATAACTCCTCTCCATATGGGGTGGTGACTATGGCACCAATGAGGATGGCACAGGCATAATCAGAAGTGGTGTGGACACTGGCAGTTACTCACCTCATCAGCATCCACAGACATCCATTGAGGAAGGTTAACACATCCACCATAACATATTAAAAAATTATGAAGATGACTTCAGAATTTAGTTAATTGCTTACATGTAACACATATCACCTACTATCAACATTTGAACCCTCATTTTCTGCCAATCATGGAAATGAAATGATTGTGCATGTTAAGTGTCCTCCAGACCTCATTAATCAACATTCAGAATTGTGCTGCAGTGTCTCAGTAATAATATAATAATTTACTCTTTCACATGGTCAGCAGTATAAACAAGCATGTTACCTCAGCTCGCACAAGTGGAAGATGCAAACAGATGAATGACTGTTGATGATTGCGATGATATCAGGTAATACCATCTATGCCAGGATTGGGTCAATGCTTGTGTAACATATGCCAGCATAGCTAGCAGGAGTTTTGTAAAGACTTTTATGTCATTTGACTATCACACTGATTTGTAAAGTTGCTTGTGTTAAAAATGCCTCAACAGTGGATCCTGTTGGACAGAAAAGAGATATACATGTATGTCAAAGAGTATTATTATAACTTATTAAATGTATATGTTTTAACAGATAATTCTGGAAAGGATGAAGTTAATTTCAGTCCATTGAATTTTGAAAAATAGGTTGAAAATTAAATAGGTTGGTTTAGGCCATAAAGATTTATCTTACAGGTCTGATTGCAGTCAGAGACAAAAATGTCTTGGTAAACCAGGACTAGAAATCTTACTTTATTGTCCTTAGGGGTGAAATAATTGCTTCCCTGGAAGGGTGGAAGTTTTTGAAATTGTTCTTATAACTTTCAGATGCTGCAACAGATGTTAGCAAAGCTCTGGGTGTGTATTATACCAAAGTCAGATGACCAGATGTGATTTCATTCTATAACAGCACTGAAAAGATTTTTTTTTTAGATATTAATGAGAACTATTTTGGAACTCTCACAACAGCACTTTGTTTTTCAGAACCTGTCAGGAAAGATCTCTCACAGATATCTTACTTAACCACACACCTAATCTTGTCTTGCTGTAGTAAGTAACTTGAATAGGGAAAAGTAATTCTTTAGTCAGTCAGGAAAATATAGTGAGATTAATTAAGTACTGTTTTTCTGCATCTGTGTAATTTAACTCTGGTGTTTATTATAACTAGATATTCAGTATTCTCATGTTTTCTATTTTAATAATTATTATTAAATATTTATATACCTTTTATTGTGGCTGGTCTTTTAGAGAATACTTTTAATATCTTAAGAGTACTTTTGCTTAGCTTAGTGACACCGTGACCGCTCCTGAAAGCTTTGCTGATTTGGTCAAACTCTACAATTTGTCTTAGTATTAATTTTACTCAGTATAATTGTGTACCCTTGTAAGAGCCTTAGAGTAGGTGACCTGTAGCAGTGTAATTACCTTATAGTCAGGGTAGAGGGGACACAGCTGGTAAATCTGTGCCAGCCTTTTCCAGTTGTGTGTGCGTGTGTGTGTGTGTGTGTGTGTGTGTGTGTGTGTGTGTGTGTGTGTGTGTGTGTGTGTGTGTGTGTGTGTGTGTGTGTGTGTGTGTAAAAATCAAATATCCAAGTGTGTGTGCATGTGTGTGTGTGTGTGTGTGTGTGTGTGTGTGTGTGTGTGTGTGTGTGTGTGTGTGTGTGTGTGTGTGTGAGACAGTTAATTGGAACAGGGACACAGAGCTCCAAAGTGTTCAATGTGGAGTCTTGTTTGGGGTCTGTAGAGAGACTGAGAGTCCAACCCCAGGTCTGGAGGGTGCTCCACATGTGCTGTTAAGGGAAATTGTGGTTAGTGCAGAGAGCTGTATCTGAAAATACTGTGTGCATCCATTTTTGTTCCTAGTGGCCATCTCTCACCAGTGTCAGTGGTGAGGATTGAGGGTCCTTGATTACTGGCCTGAAGTCCTGTGGATCTACAAAAGGAATACCAGGACATTCTTCATATTGATCACTGCTGCAGTAGCCTTAGCCTTAACTATATGAGGTTATATCTTGCCAAGGATATATCAGAAGGCCAGCTTTCAAAGCTTCAGGACACCTTTCATACATCCAAACTGAAAAGCAACTCAAGCTGAGCTGATTAAAAGACAAGTTTGGATATGAAGCCCTGTAGAGCTTTCCTGGTGCTTTTGAGGATCAATGGTGGGCTTGTGCTTTTCTTAGTTGGGCAGATAAGTTCCATTTGGGGAAATAAAAATCTTACATTTTCTTATCTTTTTACTGATGTTTTGTTACTTTCCTCTTAGGAGCTTTATGTTTTAATGGATTGTCTTGAGACCGTAACATACATTTAAATGGAGCAGTCATTTCTGTCAGCATAAAAGTAGTGTTATCTAACTGAAAAGGTATATATTCTGTGGAGAAATTGTGTTTATTTTAATGTTGTGGGACTGCCATGCTGTTTTCAAAGTCATTTTTACTGTGTGTGTGTGTGTGTGTGTGTGTGTGTGTGTGTGTGTGTGTGTGTGTGTGTGTGTGTGTGTGTGTGTGTGTGTGTGTGTGTGTGTGTGTGTGTGTGTGTGTGTGTGTGTGTGTGTGTGTGTGTGTGTGTGTGTGTGTGTGTTTTCTGTCATAAATAAATAAATACATTCATAAATAACAACTTTTGTGGACTGGTAGTTTTACTGGCATTGTTGCTTATTTTCCTCATGATAGATGCATCATTTTTGGCTTGACCATGGAACAGATTGTCAGTTCCATGGTTGGTCATTCTTCCAGCAATGAAAAGGAAAAGGTAAGTGAACAGCCTTTACCAGCACAGCAGCCTAGCTGAAAATGCTTGGAGACCATTTCTGGATAATTCTTTCCTAAAACTTTTTGTGACAGTGCTCAAACTCAAAATGATGTAATCTTACAACCTGTTGCCTCTTCTTCCTCTTTCAGGTTTACTGGTAACACTCAACTTAATAGATGTTTATTATCACATTCCTATTCATCCAGACTTCGGGCATTTCTTAAAGTTCTGTGCATCTGTCACATTATCAGTTCTCCTCCTCACCTTTGGACTATTCACTACAACAAAAGTGTTCACAAAGTCCCTCGGTCTAGTTATACCTCATTGCTGGCTACAGGGTATCCACATTTTTCCATTTTTTATGACTTGCTTATCTTTGCAGAGTCTTTTTCAAAATATCATAATTCCTCTCTTGGGTGAGCAATCTCTTGCAAAAGCTGGAATTCCAAAAGAACATTATAAATTATTTCCTGACTTTCTCACACAGGATTGTATTCCTGGGATGTCAATTAGACACTTCAGTTCAAAGAGCTTTTCATGCACAGGAAAAAAAACAGATCTTTATTTAAATATATTTCTAAGGTTTTCCCCTCAGACTTCAGTCTCTGAGAGGGAATTCCTCGGGATTTGGGTCTAATGGCATCCATGATGCTCATGATTCCCCTGGCAAGACTCCACATTAGAAAGATACATTGTTATCTGAAATCTCTTTGGTCCCAGCATCAACATTTTTTATCTTTTCAGATACCAGTACAGGGGGTTTTCATAAGAGAGATCCCTTGGTAGAGACAACATATATCCTTATATCAAGGTCTCTGCTTCTCCATCCCTGCTCCAAAGCAGTCAGTCATAAAATATGCTTTATACTTTGCTTGGGGAGCACTTTCAGGAGAAATAAAAGTGCAGGGGGTGTAGGGCACCAAGGGCAGATGCAAGCACAAAAATATCAAGGAAATGCTGGTCCTGATCAAGACACTCAATTCCCTGAACCATATTTGGTCCATGGGACATCTTCAAGTTGTTACAGACAATAACACAATGATGTGGTACATCAACAAGCAAGGGTGGTCCTGGTCATTCCCCCTTTGCAGACTAGTGATGTTAGGTGAGATATAGCTTCACTGTACATGCATCCTACATTCTATCAGAGTAAAACTGTGTGGCAGACAAGCTGAGCAGGACCGGGGCAGACCCTCACAAATGTAAACTACATCTAGGGGTCTTCCAAGATTTGCTCATCTGTGTGGAATACCTCAAGTACACTTGTTTGCATCCTGTCTTAAGAATCAACTGTCAAAATTATGTTCCAGTATTGCATGCAATAAGGGCTGGAAGACAGATGCCTTTTCTTTTCTTTGGACATGAATATTCCTGTATGCCTTCCCACCCTTTTCTCTAATATCCAGCCAGGGTACATCTGAAGATTCAGAAAGAATCCCCCAAGATCATTGAGGTGATTCCCTTCTGGCCCAGGCAACTATGGTTCTCTCTTTTTTGGAAATAGCCAGGGGCAATTACCACAAGCTTCCTCACGCAATGGATCTACTTACACAACAGCAATGTTTGATACACCCTGACATCAAGCATCTTCAATTGACTGCCTGGACAATCCTTAATTCCTTTTAGGCACCTGTTTTCTGAGGATGTGCAGCAGGTACTAAAGGAGGGAAGAAAACCTGCTACTATGGAAGAGGTTTTCTAGTTGGTGCCAACAACATAACCAGAATCCATTGAGGGCTAGTTGTTCTCTGGTTTTACGATACTTGTGTGAGCTACTTTCATATGGACTTTCCTATTCCTCTATCAAGGTTCATTTATCAGCCAAATATCTGTCCATGGATTTTCAGCTTTCAAGACAATTGCATTTCAAAATATTCTTGACAATGGTTTTGTATAATAGGCCTCCAAGTAAACTGGCCACCCATCTTTGGGATCTTAATTTTTGTCTTAAAGAAACTGACACTTAAATTAGCTAATCTGGCTAACTTGAGGTTCTTAACATGGAAAATAGATCTATTGATTGCTCTGAAGTCTATAAGAAGGGTATTTGAGTTGCAAGCTCTTCTGGTGAGTCAGCCTTACCACATTTTCCACAAGGACAGGGTTTCTTTGAGAATCAGTCCTTCTTGTATGGCTAAAGTAGCATCCCTGTTTTCTTTAGCCAAACTACCAATTTCACCACTTTCATTCCTGAAGACAAAAATGAGGGAGAAAGGATAATCCATACCTTTGATGTCCTTAGACAAATCAGGTACTATCTTGACAGAACTAAATCTTTCAAAATATTAAATCAACTAGTCATTTCTTGTGAAGGAAAGAAGAAGGGACACCATGTATCAAAACAGACTGTGTCCAAATATCATTAAGGCTATTATTTTTGTTATACTCACCATGACAAATCTATTCAAGGCAGGCACAAGGCACATTGTACAAAGACCGTGGCTTTTTAGAAAGGGTTGGATTCTAGACATATTCTAGAAGGTGCTACTTGGTCCTCTGTGCATACCTTTACACACTAGATTCCTTCTCTATGCCTAGATCATGCTTTGCACTCTCCAGGGTCTCCTGGAGCCTTCCTCTCTACCGCCTAAATTTAGTTAGCTCTGGTAGTCTACCCATATAGCTAAGGCCACTGCAGCAATGATGAATATGACGAACATGGTACAGTTGTATAAACTGAGCTTACCATAACGGTAAATGTTCGAATGATCACTGCTGCAGTAGTCTCTTCCTTCCTCCATCTCCCTTGTTTTTTTGTGTGTTTCTTATGCCAGGACATGGACATTTATTTTTTTGATATTCATACTCTTGTCCTTTCAGGAAAGCTCTGAAGGGCTACTCATCCGAACCTGTATTTTAGTCAGCTCATTAAGCCTTGAAGCCAGATGACTTTTAAATCCTTTGCAGGATATAACCCCATATAGCTAAGCCTACTGTAGCAGTGATCATTCTAACATCTGCTGCTATGGCATGTTCATTTTACACAACTGTACTTTCCTAACTGTGGATTTACTTGCTGAGTACCAGGATTATTTCTGTGAGTGTATTTAGGGATTACAAGGCTAAAGCTGCAATATCAAGCCTGTGAACTGCAAGGAATTACTGTGTTTGAGTGACATTAAAGTGGACAGACAAAGACAGAGCAGAATCATAATTCACCAGACATAACTTAAACAAAAGCACATTTGTTTTCTTTTAAACTGAAAGTGATCATCATTTTGACTTTTTACACTGTAACAAATATATTATAAATGTATGTGTATGTAAAATGTATAATTGTATAACACTTTGCAAAAGAAAAACTGCAATAACGGTGTTTGAACTTTTTAAATTATTGCAACTATGTAAATCAAACACCCTCCCCCAGATTTACTAATCTTCCATGTAAGACTAAATTAGTCATGCATATTACTGAGTGTGCGCTGCCTCAACTCTAAAGCTTACATGGAGCGTGGATGTGTGTAGGGGGCGTGTTGGACTGCCGAGCAGTCCAAAAATCCATGCCCCCTGCAATGAAGAAATGCTGCAACTTCCAGTTACATGAGCGAGTCCACACACATGTGTACAATGTAACACTACACTCCCCCATATGTTAAACAACTTACAAAATTAAAAATAAAAATTATTTTTTTCTTCAGATATAGCTGGCCGTAGTTGCATGGGTTTGTGCGGGTTTGCCCATTGCTTAGCTACAGTTAGCAGCTTAGACACCAGAAGAGGATAATAAGAAAAATATATGCAAATTAAGCAACATAGCAATAGCGTAGTGGTTAGAGCCTTTGTACAAAGAGGAGGCATTCCCGGTTCAAGTCCCACTACTGCCCATTCCATTTTCTGTGGGAAATCTGCATACAAAAATATTTCCTGACATTCTTTATGTCTAAGTTTTGTAAAAAGCATTGAAATGTTAAATGTAGTAGTGAACGAATTTTATATATATATATATATATATATATATATATATATATATATATATATATATATATATGTATATGAAGGTGAAATGGTTATGCATTCTGAGGCATGAGTACCCTATTTTAAGCAATATAAAGCACTGCTAAGCACATTTTACCAGTATTGAGCGTATTTAAATACAATTGCGCATAACTGCGCATCGTGCTAACCAGCGCAAACTAGCGCAACGTCGGGCAACATCGGGCAAGGTTGGGCAACGTCGGGCAATGTTGAGCAACATTGAGCAACGTTGAGCAACGTTGGGCAAAGTCGGGCAAAGTCGGGCAAAGTTGTGCAAAGTCAGGTAAACATGCTCACACCTGCTTTACTGTTCCTTAACCAGTCAGGTATGCCCAGCAGGAAAATAAAAAGCAGTGACAGGGCACAAACTCAGGATACTGTGCACTATAGTCACAGTACTTAACCACTAAGCCATGACAGCATTTCACAAACATGCACTTTCAACAGACACATATCTATCAAAGGAATTTTAAACATTGCCAACATCAGCTAAGCAGGCGTGCCTTCAGCTGAGTTTTTCCTAAACTGGCCAATCACAAATAATTGCGGGAAATGAGGCATATTTAAGCTCCTCAGGTGGGAATACTTGCTATAACTGGTTGTAGCTTCCTTCTGCAGTCAGCATAGCTGGTGTTGGTGAAGGCACTCGATTTACAGTGCAACACTGGGGCATCCAGGAGTCCAAAATTATGGTTTGGCTCCTCGTCCAGAAACATGAGGAAAGACTCCTGTGGGGCCAGTACCAGGGTACCTAATATAAAATGGAGGCCTGGAACAGTCTTGCCAGTGATCTCCCCAGTGCCACTGGTATTTCTTGGACTGGTGAGCAGGTCAAGCACCATTATTCTGACTTGAAGCAACACAGGGGGAATGAACTGCACCGATGGATCCAGGAATCTCATATGATGCTTAATGCCCCATTACTGAGTAAGTAGCCATTGTATTAAGTAGTTAAGAATTGCTATGCTTGTCTATACTATGGATAGGTATGTCTTAATATCACTGCATTTACATCATAGCTGCAGGTAACCAGGCTATGAACCTGTAAGCCCATGAAGATAGGCTGCAACAGCTGTCATGAGGCAGGTTAATAATTATTTTGCATGTACTGTTATATAAAATAAATGAGAGAGCCTTCAAAATGTCTTTTAACCCAATAATAATCCTTTAATAAATGTATGATTCATGGAGTGCGTCTGTGTCATTTTCTTTGATATGTTGTTGTACTGCTGCATTCTACAAATAGTAGTGTTGTATTAAGCAATGTTAACCCACACTTGGGTAGGCCCAAATAACGTGGATGAAGGGAGTGCCAGTAGCTTGTACGCATATGTACAGCCCTCAACTGTTGGTTCATGGCCAGCATGTGCAAGTTAATCTGGCACATGAGTAGCTTGGTATTGTGTTCCCCAGAAATGTCAGTGTGCTGCCAGAAATGTAGGGAGCTGTTAACATGTAACTGATACTTTCACCTGAACATATCTAGATAATTATATGAAAGTAGAGCTGTCAGTATACCATCTTAGCAGTAGTGTGTGTGAGCAACTCTCAAAATATGTTGCAGTAACATCTGCATCTTGGACAGTTTGTATGTAAGATACAGCTCATGTATATAATGATCTAGCAAAATCCAGTTGCACAATATAAGGACATTGGGTAGTGTAATAATACAGATAAGGGACATATAACTGCAGTTAATAGGAATGTAGTGAAAACAAGAATGATATATAAGTTAATTGAGCTATTTTTTTCCACCCTACTGTATATGTATAAAAAATGCAATTCCACACCTCAATCGGTATGTCTAATCTCAAAACATTTGTTGGGACATATATCCTATTGGTTTATAAATATCTGCATTTATTTCTATGCATGTGCCTTGTTAAAATACCACAATATTGGTGGCCTGTTGCCATAAATTCAACCTGCATGCTGCTGTAATGTCCACTATTGTTCTATATATGCATGTGTCATGCTTGCTTTTCAACTGTTGAAAATCTGGTGTGTTGGGTTAATGGGAATACTTCTGCATGCTGTTATAACTAATTGGCAATGCTGTTGACTGTTACTAACCCATATCTTTATTAAACTCTCCAGAACATAGTTCGTATGGGAAGGCCGGTCCCAGCAGACCCACCTGTCCCACCTCAGCTGGCCATGGCACCTGGCACCAGCAGATCCAGTGCCCAGCCTGGGACCTCCTCCTCCATTGACCCTATGCCACCTTCAGGTGGAAGCATTGCAGGGGATGGGGCTCGGCCCCCCTGTGCAAATGTGGGCGGAGAGGCACTAATCACACTTCATAGGGTCCGGCTGTGGTGCATAAAGAGATTGAAGTTTTGTTTCAGAACCTCTATGCCAGCTTGAGGCCCGAGTGGTGCAGCCCACAGGTCAGCCTGCCCCTCCTACACAGCACCCAGCACAGCCACCTTCTGGGCTGTGAAGGTGCAGTGGTGACTGCCCATGGGTGGGGACCTCAGCCCTACTGTTTCCATCTGGGGGCTCATGGGCTTGTGATTTCCAAACATCCCTCCCTGTCAAAGGTGTTCACCCACTACATGTCATATACCGCTCCTGTATGCATCTTGTTTGTCTTGTTTGTTTACCTCCCCAACCTACCTCCCCAAATATACCTACTTCCCCTACCCCACATTCCACTCTCACCTGAAAAAAAAGGGCAATCTGCTCCCAAAAAAAAATTTATGCCCCATACATAGCTGCCCATTTTGCACACATGTCCACTGGACACATGAAATGTTATTTAATTGGCATTACAGCATACTTTGTTTTTCTCACCCCTCTCTCAGGGGTTGAAGGGTTCATATCTATCTCCAAATTTATTGCATATGCACAGCTGTTGCTGTTGAAGAAATGGGCAGCTATGGACCTTCCCTGCACCTGCCCTGCACATCCCAATCTATTTTCCATACTATTTTTCCCTCTTTGTGCCCCTTTTTCACCACTTTACTATCTCCCCATTTTTCTTTTCTTTCAAAGAAATTAGCGCGGGGGTGAGCGGGAGTAAGCACTATTAAGCAGTAGTGAGCGGGTTTGTGCGGGTTTGCACTTGTTTGCTAAGCAATATGCAGCATTGCGCAAACCCGTTCAAACCTGCTTACAACAGCTTAAAAGTGCCTTAGTCACTCTGTATGTGAGGGCCCTTGTTCTGCTCAGGAACAAAATAAAACACATCTGTAAGTCTCGAACCCCAGACCTTGCACACACTACACAACATAAAGTACCACTAAACCACAGTAGATATGCATCAAGTTGGTGCTTAAATAATTATATCATGCATCAGAATGAGTGAATGTAAAGGAAAATTAGGAATACCATACCACACAACTTGTTCTGTGGATGTTGACCAACAGTTGTTGTGGGATTACATTACATTACATGACTGTGATAAGAGATGCAGCCATTCTAGCAGGAAATAATGTTACACCATCACTTTACAACTCCCCACAGTATCACAGCAGGACAAACACTGGCATATCTGTTTAGGGCAGAGGCCATACCTATCAACTGTCCCTAATTTTCAAGGATGTCCCTGATTTTGACCCAAATTTTAGCTCTGTCCCTCTGAGTCCCTCCTAAAACTACTGACTTTGGGCAGAAAGGTGGTGAATTACACTTAATGAATAATGAAAATAATTAAGAGTTAGACACTTCTTTTACTTCAGAAAAGGTGTATTAATTCATATGCTCTGATTCTCTCAATGTTTCAACTTAATGGCACTAATAGTTTAAAGGTGTCCCTGATTGTCCCTGACTTTTTCTTGACTTTTCCCTGAGTCTGTTCAAATATGTACCTGATTGGTTGAGAAGTCTGGCAGAGGCAGACACACAGAGGCATATTAGCCTTTCTGCTGTTACACACAGCACAAATAGCTTTGGAAGGAGTTTTGGAAGCATACCCTTATGTAGGAATACAACACTGAAATACAAATGGATGTAGCCATGTACTGGTAGCAACCATCTGTAAGAATGCCATTGCTCTATTGCTGAAAAGACCTGTGTGGTGCACAGACAACAAATAACAGGCTATTCTCTGGCTATCATGTGGATAGGTCCACAGTTGGGAGTTACACACACAGACTACATGCCTTGATAAACTAACATGTACTCAGCAACCCTGTAAGTCCAGCAAGATAAAATCCACACAATACTACTTATGCTGTCTGTACTTCTACAACTAGGGTTGCCAGGTTTCTTTGCGGCTAAAACTGGACTAAAGTCACGCCCCTCGCATCACACATAACTCCATCCATTCCCACCCCCTCTCCCACCCATGCCCCACCTATTTTGTGACATCACAGTGACATCAGCTGATGGGACCACCCACTTTGATGACTTAAGCCATACTTAAAGGGGAGAAAAGAACACAGGCGGCACTAATTGCACTGCTAGGCTGCTGCAGATGTAAGTACCAGTATTGATGAAAAGTGTCAATATGGTGCATTTTTCTCCAGTTATTTATTTTCTATGTTCCTAAACCTAATTATGGATGATCCATGGAGATAAAAGGTCAAGAGCTAGCAGCCTGTGCACATGGTGGTAAATCTGATTAAAAAATTCCAAAAGAATATGTAAGCAGTTATCTTTGCTATTAAAAAATTCTAAGTTTTGATTTACCCCATAAGATCATTTAAGTCAATAACATCACTTTACTGCTCATTCAGAAATGATGATCTTAACATTCCCTTGCATTTTGAAAGTTCTGTCAAATACTGTTTGTACTGGGGCGTGGGACAGGTACTCAGTTGTTCAGATGTAACATATTTTCCGTTTCGTACTTCGGATTAGGAAGTTTCAGTCCTTGGCTGCGCCTGTATTGGGTGGGGGTCAATTGAGCTAAGTGTTACTGCCCCTAGTGTGATATTTCAGATGCTAGCACTTAAGATCTTGCACTGGGCCCGACTGACCTCCCACTCTTTTTCTTTACATGTCACATATGCAAAAAATGGGATAAAGGGGTTGTGGATGAATGGATTTCTAACAGGTGACATGTTTTATGTTACTTTCAAAGTATACGTCATAATCTCAGAAAAGCACACATACTTTAAAGAGTTTCATTAATGTTTTTCTATATCACGCCAAAGTTGCGTGTTAAAACTGGTAACTTCCTACAACAATGCGCTCTAATACAACTTTACGAAGATGCAGACTGGACCGCTATGCAGTTGTAAAATGGCAATAAGACTGAATGAAATATGACTCAAGCCTCTAGATCTAAGAAAGATGCACGTAGGAAAAGAAATCACATGCAGCTAGCACACTTGCCATTTTCTGAACATGGCAACAGAGATAGTTTTATTTTTCAATGTGGTCCCTTGCGACAGAATCAAGTGAAAGCAAAATAATGTTGGGTAACTGCAAGTGCCCAAAAAGCAAGACGCACAATTTGTTTCATGGAATACGGTTCAACATAGTAGATGAGGATAATACAAATCAGGGCGTGTTAATTGCTAGCAGTATTACACTGCATGGTGAAGTTCTAAAATCAGTCTGAGTGTACTACAGTGCAACACTGGGCAATGTTGGCAGAGTGCTTAAGCATTTTAAATCTTGCTATAAGAATTCTATTGTCACTGCTTGGTAGTTGGTAGGATAATGATAGCTAAAGAAATACCGTTTTCCCACCGTGGAGTACTGCCTTCCAGTGATATCTCTACAATCCGTATAGCAGAAAATAAAATTTGTCCATTTGTATTACATCACTGCCACTTAAGTTAATGTATGTACTGTCTAAACTATGTAGCTACCAGGAATACTGAAGTTAAAAGCATTTCATTGTTGTGTAGTTGCTATTAGTGTATCGTACCGCTCCCGTTAGAGCTGGATACATTTACTTTCTCCTCTCCTCTGGCGGCACAAAAAAAAACTGGACTTCATGAGTTTAAATTTTTTAACTGGACAATTTGTCTGAAAACCGGACAGTTCGGTCAAAAACCGGACAGCTGGCAACCCTATCTACAACCCTACCCAAATGTAGAATATACCTGTGTGTGCAGGGTCTACCAAGGATGTAGGTAAGCATACTCACTGTACTGAAATGTGTCTAGTTTCTCTGAGCAGCTTGTGCTAATGTCAACACTAAAAAAGCACAAACTGTTTAGAACTGAGTAAATGAATATTCACAGTATAGCAGTTCACAAATCAATTCTTGTGCCAAGGGAATACATCTCTATAACTAGCTTTTTATGGCAGTTAATTGTAACAGTTGAAAAGAAAGTACATCTTTCCATGTATCTTGGGGTAGCATTGTGAGGGGTTAGTACAATTCTACACTGACAAGTGGGTACTGAAAGCAGCAACATTAGGTCTGAGTACAAAATGTAAATCTCTGGCTACACCCCTGGCTTCTGATATAAGAATTATACCAACCTTCTAACTTAAACAATGATGTCCACACCAAACAGGGATGCTCTCCATCTGGGAAAGATGAAAGGGCCATGCCTTCATGAGTCAGCAATTTATAGTACTGGATTGCTATGACAGTGATTACTGCAATTACTACACAGCAGGCTGCATGCAATTAGCAAATGGTGGCCACAAATTGGTGAAGATGCCATCACATGCTCATGTGCAAATTCCTACAAAAGCAGACTGCAATCTCTGCCAACAAACTCAATCACTCTATTGCAGGGACTGACAGACAGAGAGACAGAGAGAGACAAAGAGACGGAGAAAAAAATATATTATCAAATCATACAAAGGAAAGGTATGTGACACATATGCATTTACTGGCATTTAGTAGATGTTATTGAAGAATAGTCTACATAATGTGAAACATTCATATGTGGCAGCAGTACTTCTTTCTGCACAGATGTTCTGCTTAACTACTGCTATAGACAATACTGTGTGTACCTGTGGGCAGTGGGACATACCTGTGAAATGTTTTGCTCAGCATTAAATGTCAAAGATCTGATCCATGTTATCTGTGTTCTGTACAGTAGTGTGGCCAATGGCTGTTGGGGGGATTAGCGCTGACATTATATAAACATGGGTGTGACAGAACAACACATGCATGATAGTCATATTAAAGTGTAGCTTAGCATTGGCAACTGCTATAGCAGTCTAGTATGCTTATCTAGCATCTGTTGCCATATATACCCCCTAATGTTAGTCTGTGTTCATATATGACACCTCTTTGTGTTGCAGCAAGGCCCAACAGTTCAGCTGTGAGGTCCAGGGACTTACAACAATGTGGACCATGCGTGTGTATGCCACACACATACAGAGAAATATATATATATATATATATATATATATATATATATATATATATATGTGTGTGTCATATAAATTCACATCTGTATATGTGCATAGAGCAGGGGACATATTGCAACTGTTTGCGAAGGGGGGAGATATTTATGTTGGTAAAGGTTAATATGTGCATATTTGTATGTAGGTATTAGTGTGTGACAAACAAGACAGCATACAGTGCTGGTATATTACATGTGGTGGTTAAACACTGTGGGTGGTTTGTTCAGTTTGCAATGTTGAAGCCAGCAAGGCCTGCTAAAGCTACCTGGGCTGTGAACACCTTCAATGCATTTATCCCAAGACTGTTCGATTTTATTACATTACTGTACACCTTACATCCTTTGTATAATTGATATTCTCACTATGAAAGGTGAAATGTATATGTGCCTGTATATATATGTATATGTAGACAAATGGATGTGTATATGTATATATACATATACACACACACACACATATACACACACACACACACACACACATATATATATATATATATATATATATATATATATATATATATATTTATATATACTCATACACACCTACATCTACTTGTAGCAATAGATTCTCTGTACTGTTGACTGACTGTGATGGTCAATATGTTTGTGAATATGTCAGTAATATGTATCTGTGGGATAGCTTAGTGGGAAACTGTTTATGTTATGGTATTATGGGTCCTTGCTTTGATCCTAGAAAAAGCTGTGTATTCTGTTGCTAGGCAGAACAAGTGCTATTGCATACAGTGTGATTAAGTCCCTTGGTTTTAACTAGTGTGTGTCATTGGATGCTAAAGCACTACATCTATGATTATTGATTGGTACCAATGTTGAATGCAAATCCTGTCTGTACTGTAGTACTAATTGAAGCTCTGGGCCTGTACAGCAAAGTATGGTGTATGTCCACATTGCTTGCATCCACTGTTTTGTGTGGTCCCAGTATTCATCACAGATTACATTTCTCAAGATTAAGGTTGTGTAAGTATTGACACACAGTACTGTATAGTACACACTGAAAGCTTATCTGGGTTGTCATACCTTTGTGTCCTGTAATTATGCCTGATGTGTGTGTGGGTATGTCTGTAACATGTCCTTTGACATATGTGTGGTAATATATATAACTGCGTATCTAGCAACAGTCATAGTGTACTACATCAGTATGTGACCTATATTCCCAATTGTGCACATATTTTGACCACAGGTTTGGCATTAACAAGTTGTGTGGTATAATAGTAATAAGTTTACTGGACCTTACACTGATTGTGATGGATGATATATTTCTTTACAAATCAGCTTGATGTATATCTGCTGTGGCTAGGTGGTGCATCATGTTGCATACAATGTGCCAGGTACTCTTGTATAGTCTTATATAGTGATTTTATTTTGTTGCTGTGCAGAACATGGTTCATTAGATAGAGAGTGAGCAAGGCACTTTCAAGCAGTTGTGGGATGAGCAGTGATAAGTGGCAGTTACAGTGTTTCACTCTTGGTTAGCTTATAGGTTGCTATATATGGCAGTTCAGTGATATCTGTACTGTATAATGTTAAATGTGCCATATAACTTGCTCAGACATATTTTTGTATTTATGTCTTCCAGGGATCATGGCCCACCACAGGAACCCAAGTTACAGTAGGGCTGAAGAGGATATCATCACTAGCAGTATGATTCAGCACTACCGTCCAATGTTTTCACGAACCAGCCAGGACTAGCAGGAGCCTACTGCAATGTGGCAAGATCTTGTCTGCAGGGTCAATGAGGAAGGCCTGCATAACTGCACATATGAGCAGGTATGCCACCACTGCAGTGATCTTCTCAGACATGTCCGTCAGCGTGCTGCTGATATGCGTAGAGAACAGCTTGCAACAGGGGGTGGTGTTAACATCCATCCCCCCTCACCAGAGTGTAGGAGCTGCTCATGAGCCTGGTGGCACCTGTTTAACAACAACAGCAGCAGACATGCACCATGATGGAGGTTGGAGCCACCCAGCAAGCACACATGGAGCATGCAGGTAACATGGCATATCTGTAGACTACTGTTATCTGTATTGGTAGATCATGCATATGTGAGATGTGGACTGTGTCGATCAAATATGTGGAGCCTGTTGTTGTGCAATACTGATCATTTGGAACATAATATGTAGTCCTGTGAATGTAAACTGTTGTTGTACTGTAAGATTGCAAACACACAGTAGCAATGCCACAGTTGTGGCCACTGACAATCTGTCTCATCTCTATGTAGGTACCTCTGGGGTGACATCAAGGCAGCGGACAGATGCTGGTGAGTGTGTTCTACATTTATTATTGTAAATAAAAAGTGCATGTCATAGTTAAGTTGTAGGCCATGTACACATGTAAAACACCTACCCATAATGCATGATGTGCATGTTTGGTGTAAGAGCACGCACATCTCACTAATGTGATTAGCTGCCTCAAACACATGCAGTACTCAGACCATCTCAAACAAATGTGGCTAGACTGTATGACCATTGGATAGGCACAGTTGATACTCAACATGCACATAACATACACATCTCTGTCATACACAGAGCATTTTAACATGCTACACATAAAGGATTCCCAAACCCTCTGTAAAGACACACTCCAGTATCCAAAATCTCATCCACACATTACACATAATATATCTGAGGGGTAGAGGCCTATCCTGGGCCATTTAAACACTCTGCAACACACTACACATTCATGTCAGGGAATGCTCCTTATTGGCCTCCTTACAAACTCACGTAACAACTTGTTGTGAAATGGTGAATTTAGCCAAGGTAGTACAGTTCCGGCATAGCATGATTTGTGCTGGTTTGTGAAACATTTGTAGTCTTGAGTGACCACCTGATGCTTCATGATGATGGCCTATGGTACTATACCCAATCCAGTTATTGTAACCACAGTACTAGACATAGCTGTCATTGCTACACACCATAACGATGCATGTGTGCAACATATGCACCTCTAAACAGTATGCATACCAATCACCATTTGCACAACTGACACATATATGTCTTGTGATGCTATTGAGTGGCTAGGTCATATGACACATACTGGGTATGTGTAGTGTTTAAATATGCACTTGTGTTTTAGCATTCCTTGTCATGGATGAGACTGGCATGTCCACAATATGATCTACACTCACCATAAGTAGTGCACATTGGGTATGTGGCCGAATGGTATTCCATCAATTATCCATGCACCACTGATGATGTTGTGTGAATAGTCATCATGCATGTGCTAAAAATGTGTCCACAATTATTTGCTAAAGACACAGAGGCTGTAATCAGCATTAGATACCTATCTGACACAAAGATTCAGCAATGGTATGTACACCTGTGAGTTATGGTGCACAGTACATCACAGGGTTATGAATACCTGCACAGCAATGTTGTGTCCATGTATGCATTGTGTTCCAAGGGGAGGGCCATTACTTAATAACAAAACACATGCATCAAAGCAATGTATAATGTTAGTAACAAGGACTGACTACACTTGCACTGCATGTTGTTGAGCAACACATGTCTTGCATGCTGACATGTGTGATATGACTGTTTTGCTTGTGATACTGTACCCCACCATCACCTGCTATTGTGTATGTTCTGTGATTGCTGGTGTTGTGTGTGTCTGCTTTTGGGAGGAGTATAGTTTTGTGTGTGCACGTGTGCATGTGTGCATGTGCACATGTGTGCATGTGCACATGTGTGCATGTCTGCATATGATCTGAAGTCATGTTCAGGTCTTAAAGTGCATTTCCTGTTTTCCTCTCACAGGTGGCAAGGTGGGGCTGGTTCAGTACAGCAGGGAACCCGATGTCACTGAGACAGACAGTGATCATGAGGATACATGTGTTGAAGCACAGGCAGGTTTGTCAGGGTCTGTTGTTGGGCCACCAATTGACAGTACACATCTCCACCCCATCCATGCACACAGTCATACTGCCTGTACATCCATCATCATCATTGCCCTTAGCTGAGGGACAGTGTATGGTTGGCACTGGCAAGAACAGTGCAGTATCTATGGCACATGTATCAGGACATAGCAGACATAGCCAGATGTCTGGAACAATACCACATAGGCAGATGCCCAGGGGTTCTCATCAGAGCACTGCTGGTCATCATGCCCCTGGCAGATATGCCACACCTGTTTCTACCACACGCATGTTCCAGGCTGTCATGGAGGCACAGACATGAATGGAGAGGTACACCAGACAGGGGCTAAGGGCACAGAGGGCTCATTACACCTCTGTAAATAACAGTATCCATGACCTAGCAATGCCATACATAACTGCACTGAGGTCATTGATAGACGTTGGGGTGAGACATTGGATGTCCTCCACAATGTCATGTCCATGTGTCAGGACAGTGCGGGATGGTTGAGACATCGACGTGGATGTATGCCAGCAGCATCACCAGCTGGAGGTCACCGTGGATGTCCAGCAAGTCACAGCCGCTCCCGTAGTGCCAGTACCAGCCCCAGCAATGTTGGGGGGGCTGTCCATAGACCGTCCTAGCAGACCATGTGCATGTGGCTCTGGCCAGTCCCAGCAGGGACCTGGATCCAGTGGACATTTGTCAACCTCTTTGGATAGTACCCAATCTGGATTAGTACCTGATACTGTCTGTAGCACCCCTGCAAGGCACAGGTTCCATATCCATGGCCAGAGACGGTGATCTGTAAAGCCTGCCAAGTACAGTCTGTAGCTGTCTCACAAATCCCCGTATATGGCAGCCACATGGTAGTACTGTGTGCATGCAGACACACATACATAAACCAGAAACCTAGGGCAAACACATACCCGCACATTTGACATCAATATTGGCCCATAACAGTACTCATGGCCCTCACACACACACTCACAAACACATGTTGATTGTATGGCTCAGTGTAGGCCTCTGGCAAACCAACGACACACACTGTGCATATGATGAAAGCTGTGCCACCTCCTGTCATCTGTAACATTGATGCAGGAACAGGCTAACATGGTGCTGATGCACAGGGTGACTTTAATAAAGTATAGCAATGGTTGGATGTATAGCATGGTGTCAGCAGTAAAGTGTAATGATATCCTTGAAGGTGTAGCTGAACAGGCATGATGCATTAAAGCTGTAATTAGCAATGTTGTATTGTTTTCACTAGTGTATATTCCAATTATGTTTTGTTTCCCATATGCCACTTGGCTGATGTGTGTAGTTGTGTCAGCATGCGTTATACAGTGAACAGTAAGTGTGGGGTGTGTGCAACACAGATTTGCAGGTGTCCATTTGTGAACATGGTGGAGGTGCACTGTCTGCATGTACATGCATATTGGACACATGGGCAGGGTGACATGCCCTGTATTGGCCAGTGTTAACACTCCATAGTTTTTATTTGTGGCCAGTATGCATTGTACTACACACATTTTGGAACTTGAGTATGCATGTGTGTGTATGGCATGAGTTGACACTGTGCTGTGGGTGATGCTGTTGTTGCTATCTGTCACTGGTTTGCATTACTAAGGTTAACACTGTCCCAGCTGCATAATCCTTTAGTAATGCACACTGTTCACCTACAGGGTTGCATGGACCGTGCTATCACAAACACAAGAAATTCTCACTTATACAGTAAAAGTGCATTAGTCTCATGGACCCCTGCCATAAACTAAATATATAATAGAAGGTGTGAAGCTGTACCAAAAAAGAGTTACATACCAAAAAGGGATACCCTCTCTGGTCAGTATCATTGGGAAAATACAAGCCCTCATTAAACATACAAGGCAAGCTTCAAAATACAAAATGGCAAGGATTCCAAAGACAACACTAAATCTTTTTTTAGTGTTGTTTATAATCTACAGGGGAAATCTCAGATTGGGTCACAGTTAATTTAAATGGTCACAAAGTACACTTATCTGACTGACATTACCAATTTCTTGTCAGACAGTTTAAATGTGGATTTCACCACCCCGTCGTTACACAAGGGCCACATTTCCAGACCTGAAGAATGTAAAACCTGATGATTCACAGACACTCTAGTTAAAACATCTCTTTACCAAAGTCCAAACCATAGTGGCAATGGTACTGGACAGTGTCCCTGGCTGTGTTATACACAAGCTGACATATGAAGTCACCACTCACCTAAACACTCTGTTCAGATGCAGCCTCTATACAGGTTACATACTTGTGGAATGACTCACGGTGATGGTGTTCACAGTCCACAAGGGTTGAGCTACAATGTCTTCTTCTTCTTCTCCTTTTGGATGCTCCCATTAGGGGTAGCCACAGTAGATCATCTGTTTCCATGTATTCCTTCCCCCTGCATCTTGTGCTGTCACACCATCCACCTGCATGTCCTCTCTCACCACAGCCATAAACCTCAGCTTAGCATTCCTCTTTTCCTGTTACCTGGCGGCTTCATCCTTAGCATCTATTTCACAATATACTCTGCATCCCTCCTCAGCACATGTACAAACCAATGTAATATTGCCTATCTGGCTTGGTCTACTAACCTTCAAACCTGGGCTGACCCCCTAACATACTTATTCCTAATCACACCCAGTGCAAATGTTAACATAAATTAATTAAGGGTAGAGCTACAACAGATCCTGGAAACTCTCACCCTATAAACCAGACAAATGTTATCTGGAAGGCTATGGAGCACAGCATTATGGAACTCATTAACAGAGACATTATGAACCTGCAAACACTGCCCGATACCCACTTAAGTTCTCTAAAGGCCAGATCATGGTTCCTACACCCAGTAGACTTCAAGCCAGTTAACAAGGCTATAGGTGAGGGAGGGGAGGTCCACACAGCCAAGCTATAGCTCACCAGCAATTCATAACCATCCCACATTCTGGTATTATACATAACCTCAACAGACTGACCATAAACGATTGTTAGATGACGGATTGACAACTGACGCACAGATGTAGGACACATAGTTACATTTACAGCCTGTATGTACAATTCTATGCCAGTAATACGTGGTATTCACCTGCACTCAGTCCTGGGACCACTCCTGTTTGGTATATAGCTTTTTTAGGTACAAGCAAACACAGTAGGGATATGTCTGCCCACGTTTGATGAAAATGCATACAGTGGGCTATACTTTATTCTCCAGATGACACACACATCCTCCAAAAGGGTATCATAGAGACAGATACCTGGTGTCAAACTCATGCTGTAAAGCTATAAGCCAAAGAAAGCATAGTTATCCACTTTTAGAAAACAAAGTATCCCCAGAGTACCACATAGGTAGTAGCCCCCAAAATGTGGAACAGGTACTAATGTATACATAGAGCCATGTGTTTAGTCATCTCTCCTTTGATAATCACATTACCAAAGGGTTTTGGAAATCTCTCTGTGGAGCACATAAGCAATAAAGGGTTTGCGTGCAGATCCACAGAGGTTGTTGCACACCTATAA
Organism: Protopterus annectens; assembly: GCF_019279795.1. NCBI lineage: Eukaryota > Metazoa > Chordata > Ceratodontiformes > Protopteridae > Protopterus > Protopterus annectens. The sequence continues at coordinate 55,594,841 of NC_056746.1, forward strand.
TGATTAGTCATCTTTGCCAGACTTTGCTTGTTTTGGAACAGGATTGAAATATACCTCAAGCATAAACCCTCACTCACACTCTTCAATAGAAATGGGGATGAGTAGATGTGAAACAGAAGACTTTGCCCAGGGTTCACTGCAGTGGCTAAGCTTGTCACAAACATACAAAAGTGACCTAAGGTCTGGAAAGCGCCAGCACACTCTGACAAAGATAACAAATGCTTTCATGGAGAAAGCAGAGTACCCACCTATGAAATAATTGAGGTCACATGTACGTATATAGCTTTGTCCCACAGCTACCTTACATGTGTTATGCACATGCAGTTGTCACTGTGATATGTCATACACTAGAACAATAAAAACACACTCCACATTGACAATCAGTGTCACACACCTGGAACACACACAGTTAGCAAGTGTGGGATTCAAACTCCTATTGAACTACATTACGATACTATAGCAGTATGCATTTACACAACACGCTATACACAGTATTGGAATCTCACTTTCCCACAGGTATATTTGTAGAATGGTGACATCATCAGACTTGACAAAGATGAGTATATCACTTTTAAGGGGTGTGAGTAATCTCCAAAAAGGTTGTTCTCTCCCCAGGAAGACACACACACACACTCGGCAAATGCAGAATTCAAATCTTTACCTACCTACATTATGATACTACAGCAATACACATTTACACAACGCGCTCTACACATTACTGGGATTTCATCTTCCCACAGGTATATTTGTAGGATGGTGACATCATCAGAATTGACAAAGATGAGTATATCACTTTTAAGAGGTGTGAGTAGTCTACAAAAAGGTTGCTTTTTCCCCAGGGAGACACAAACACACACAGTCGGCAAGTGTAGGATTCAAACCCCTACCTAACTACATTATGATACTATGGCAGTAGGCATTTACACGACGCACTATACACATTACTGGGATTTCATTTTCCCACAGGTGTATTTGTAGGATGGTGACATCATCAGACTTGACAAAGATGAGTATATCACTTTTAAGGGGTGTGAGTAGTCTCCAAAAAGGTTGCTTTTTCCACAGGGAGACACACACACTCACACACAGTTGGCGAATGCAAGATTCAAGCCCCTACCTAAGTACATTATGATACTGCAGCAGTATGCATTTACACAACGCGCTGTACACATCATTGGGATCTCATTTTCCCACAGGTGTATTTGTAGGATGGTGACATCATCAGACTTGACAAAGATGAGTATATCACTTTTAAGGGGTGTGAGTAGTCTCCAGAAAGGTTGCTCTCTCCCCAGGGAGAGACAGACACAAACATACACAGTTGGCAAGTGCAGGGTTCTTAATCCAAACTAAGTACTTCTTTACACTTCAGCAAGCAATATGGAGTTACAGGGTGCAATACAGACATTACTCGCTGACAGTTTGCCCAAAAGTTTTTTTCACATTTGGTTACCTCAGCAGGCTTATCATATGAGGTGTATTGTGAGTGTATTGTATGCATAGGTCATGATCATATCATATATGTGTTGATGCACCACATGCTGGCACACACAGGGTCAAACTGGTGACTAAGCTCTGTCAACCCAATAGTGGACAATACAGTCAAGAGGAGTAGGGTCATACAAGCACAACACCAACAGTCTCACATAGACCCACAATATAAGCACCAGCAAAACACACATAAATACACATTACCATACTCGGAGAATACAAATATTAATCTGAAACAGAGTGATTGTCCTGCTAAGCAGACAAGCAAGCAACATGCACCTCAAAGCACACGCCACAAAACACATAATACACCAAAGCAGTGTGCTTCACAACAAGCCCTATGGCAAAACAACATACCCAACGCACTAGTAATAGGTGACTCCATAGTCAGGCACACAGATGTTCCACTCACTAGGCTGGACAAGGGGAAGGTTACTGCCAGTTGTCTGTCAGGTGCTATGATCCACCACATAACACAAGTACTTAGATCACTCCAGAACAGGTACATATGTGACGCGGTCTTTGTACATGTCAGTGTGAATGATCTGAGACATATCTCCCAGGACAACATGACAAGAGATATATAGTAGCTGTATGATCATGTAGCCCAGGCTGGTATGACCCTGACCTTGAGTAGCATCTTACCTTCACCTACATGATACTGCAATTTACCAGAAAGATGATAAACTTCAACAATTGGCTGAGCTTCTGGTGTCATTCAAAGGGTATCCAGTCTCTGTCTGCCTGGGATGACATGATAGACATGCCTCATTGCTTTGCTAGATATGGTTTGCACCTGTCACCACTATGCTTCTGAATACTGGCCAAAGCTATTGCTGTCCCCATATTACCTTTTTTAGGCAAGGCTCAAAAGTTCATAGGTTCATAGGTTCATAGGTAGGTACTAGGCTATCGGCCCTGGAACTATACAAGCCCAGCCTAAAAAGGTACCCTGGCTTTTGCCACCCAAGAAAATTATTTTCCTGTGCCACTGTTGAGCAGAGCCACAGAGGTGATACCCGGGGTGAATTTCCCATCCAATCATCAAGAGTTTTCTTGAAGAGTGCTAATGAGGAGCTTTGTTTGATATATATATATATATATATATATAGGTAGTTTATTCCTGAGTATGGGAAGTCTCTGGGACAGGAATCTATCCCTCCGACATGTTCTGTTTATTGTGGTGACAAGGTTTAAGTCCCTAGAGCGTGTAGCTCGGTGGGATTGGGATTTCTATAAGTGGAGCATGTCCAACAGCTCTGGGTTTGACATAGCTTTTCGTATGTTAGGCAGAGATCACCTCTGAGTAGGCGATATGTGACGGAGTAAAGCTGGATTTTTTTGAGACGGTCTGTGTAGGGCATCTGTTTCAAGCCGGTAATCCTCTTTGTGAGGTATTTCTGTGGCCTTTACAGTTGTTGTAGATGTCTTGTGAGGTACATACCAAAAGGGGCGTTGTACTCTATAATGGGTCTAATGAGTGATGAGTAGAGGGGAACAATGACTTCTTTTTTTCTGGATGAGAAACCTTTTGTGATGAGGTGTGCCACGTAGAAGGATTTCCTGACTACTGTGGCAATGGGATTATCAAAGGAGAGACTACTGTCCACCTGTGTCCCAAGGTCTCTTATCAGACTTTCGGTGTTAAGTATACTACCGCCTATGTTGTAGTTCATGAGTACAGAGTTTTTATCAAAGGGGATGACAATGCACTTTTTGGCATTGAGCTTGAGGCCATTGCTTTGACACCAGGCATCTGTCTCAGCAAGGCCCTTTTGTATGATGTCCACATTGTTAGGAGTTTCGATTATGGCTCCTAGTTTGCAGTCATCTGCATACTTCATTAGCCAAAGACCTTCTGTGTTAGCCCGTACTTCAGACAAGTAGATACCAAACAGGAGAGGACCCAGGACTCAACCCTGTGGTACTCCACTTGACACTGGTCTGAAGTCGGATTTGGAGTCTGCTACTTTCACAGTGTAGGTTCTGTCAGTGAGTCAGTTGGCAACCCATCTTGTGACATAGGGATTTATACCTAGTTTAGTGAGTTTATCTATAATTCCAGAGTAGAGGATGGTGTCAAAAGCCTTGGCAAGATCTAGATAGGCTGTGTGAACCACCTTACCCTTGTCCATGGCTTTGGTGACTGCTTCAAAAAAGTCTATCAGGTTTAGGAGACATGATCTGCCATTTACAAACCCGAACTTGGTGGGGTCCAGAGTTTGGAGATTACCAATGTTCCATGATGATACGTTCCATGGCCTTGCAGACCAGGCTCATCAGGCTACTGGGGCGGTAGTTCCCGGGGTCCATGGTGGCTCCCCCCTTGTGGTGTGTGATAACCATCACCGTGCGCCATTCAGCAGGCACAAAGCCTGAGGTGAGGCTATGATTGGCCATGGTACTTAGGTGGGGTGCCAGTTCGTTCTGTAGTTCATGTAGAACACAGAATGGGATGCTGTCTGGTCCCATGGATGCTGTGTTCCTGGTTTTGGAGAGTGTGTTTTTTACCTGTGCAGCCGTGATTACAGGAACTTTGCATTCTTCTAGTATTGAGATGGGCTCTTTAAAGGGTGAGAGGTGGGTAAAGTTAGCACTGAACCTATCTGCCAGGATGTTGGCAATATCAGTTTGGTCTGTATATTTAGTTCCATTGTGCTGTAACTCAGAGCAGATCTAAGTGTTGCCATTGAGATTATTGACATAACTATAGAATGCTTTGTGGTTGTCTTTATAATCAGTGGCAATTTTGTTTTCATGACTAGCTTTGGAGGATTTTATCAGGGATCGCAGCTTCTTACTGAGGCTGACCAGGGAGCTCCTACACTCATGGGATTTTACTCTCTTTTGCAGCAGTTTCTTCCTTCTGTTGTACCGTTTGTTTATGGCAGGGGACCACCAGATTGGCTTCCTTTTTTTGGAGGATAGCATCTTGGTTCTGTTAGGGATAGCATGATCCATGCACTCATGTAAGTGCTTATAAAGTGCAATTGTGTAGTATTCAGTACTCATAACTGTGTTGTCCATCTGCATGGGTGTCATGAAGTTCACCACTTCTGTCTTAAGAAGTATGAAGTTGGCTTTGGAGAAATTTTTTACCATGGTTTCCTTAATGGGGGATGGGGGCAGCATGTGGATATCAAGGGTAATTAGCTTATGGTTGGATCGGACCAATGAGTCATTGACTTCAGGTGTGGAACACCGGTCACTCAGGACAAACCAAACCCCGTAACCAACACAAATAACCACAAAGTGAGCTAAATGCTACTTATTGCCAGAAGTCTCAGCCTCCAAATGCACACACTCCAGGCACTTCTCAGTATGGAGAATATTGATATCTGTGCAGTAACAGAAACCTAGTTCAAGGCTCCAGAGAGCACACCAGCACTACTAGGATACTACTCATTCCATCCCTTCCAGCATCAGAACTTGGATCATAGAACATAGGGTGGGGGTGTATCCATATTCATCAAGGATACCTACACCTCTCTCTACATCCTCTCTACAGGATATGTACCCATAGAATGTTGCACAGCAATGTTCTTCCCACTCCACAGGAATGGGGCCACAACAGACCCTTGACATTCCCGCTCTATGAGCCTGACGAGTCTGATCTGCAAGGCAATGGAGCCAATCATAATGGAAGTCAACAATAAAGACATTGGGAACTTCACACAGTTGATCACACCCAGTTTGGCTTTGTCAAATGCAGATCATGCCTCTTGAACTGGGTGGATTTCTTTGAGACAGTTACCCAGGCTATAGATGATTGAAAGGAGATCCGCACAGCCTACCTATACCTTGCTAAGACCTTGGACACCATTCCCCTGTCAGGTATCATAGATGAACTCACCAACCTGGGCATAAATCCATACATCACAAGATGGATTGCAAACTGGCTCACAGCTAGATCCCACAAATTAAGAGTTGCTGGCTACATGTCAGACTCTAAACCGGTAACAACTGGTGTCCCCCAGGGTTCAGTCCTGGGGCCCCTCATGTTTGGTATATACTTCTCAGAAGTACATGCCAACACAGGAGGGTTGTGGTTGACTAAGTTTGCTGGGAACTGTAAAGTGTTTGCCATAATAGATTCCCCGGATGAAACAGATATTCTCCAGAAGGGACTCTATGAGATAGATGTGTGGTGTCAGAATCATGGCCTCAAGCTCAATGCGAAAGAATGCTTAGTAATCCCCTTTGGGGAAAACAATTTACCCACAAACTGCAACATACATGTTACCCCCTAAAACTGACAAGGTAATAAGGGATCTTGGGACACAAGTAGATAGTCATCTTTCCTTTGACAACCATGTTGCCAAAGTGATTAGGAAATCCTATGTGGCCCATCTAATCAACAAAGGGTTTGCATCAGGATCAAAAGAGGTAGTGGTGGCCCTCTACTCTTAAGTCATCAGACCCATCATTGAGTACAATGCTCCATTTTGGATGCACTTGACTAGGCATATCCAGCAGCTGGATAAACCACAGAGTTACCTCACCAAGAGGATTACTGGCCTCAAACAGTTGTGTTATGCAACATAACTGGAAAAACTAAATCTGTTCTCTGTTGCATACCGCCTACTCAGAGGCAAACTCTGCCTAACATACAGAGCCATGTCCAACACATAATTGTTGAACATGCTCCATCTAAGGAAAACAAAATTGAGTGACACTACACACTCCAGGGATATGAACCTCATCACAACAATGAATACAACATGCTGGTGGGATAGAGTACCATCCCCAGAGACTTGCCTTACTGTGGAACAGAGTCCCAATGTACATCAGACAGAGCCCCTCACTGACACTCTTCAATAGGAGCCTTGATGAGTGGATGGGAAACAGACAATTCACACCAGGGATCACATCAACAGCTCCACTAGAAAAAAGCGTAGGGTACTAACTATTAGAACTAGGGCTTAGGAAACTAACCAATGGGGTGGTGAAAGCTGCACAACTTGCCTAGGCTAATATATGCCTTCGTGAAGATAGTCTACTACATACCTATGAACCTATGTGACAGGTGCATGTCTACAGATAGTAGATGTGTACTTCATTGCACAGTCATGTTGTACAGCAGGCACATGCACCACATACACCGTAATGCTTACAGATACTGGTGGCTATTATATACAGTGGGTGAGATGTGCACCTCATGTCTTTTGTTCCATTGGGATGTGTGCTGGGTGGAACAGTCCTGGATGGCTCCCTGTCATGGTCACCCTCTTACACACATCTCTGCCCATCCATCTTTGGCTTATTATACTGTGTTCCCCCTACATATATAGGTACATAGGTATGTAATAGGCTATCTGCCTGAAGGCATATATTAGTATGGCCAGAGTGTGCAGATATCACCACACCTGGGGTTAGTTCCCTATGCCTCTGTGTAGTAGAGCTGATGAAGTGATCCATGGTGTGACAGTTCAGTTTCACATGCACTCATCAAGGCTCCTCTGGAAGAGTGTCAGTGAGGGACTCAGCTTAATGTAGGTTGGGAGCCTGTTCCAAAGCAAGGGAAGTCTGTGAGTTAGTAATGTATCCCTTCATGTTCCATTTATTGTTGTGATGATTATATCCCTAGAGCATGTGGCACAGTGAGCTTGGGTTTACTTCAGATAGAGCATGTACATCAGTTCTGCATTGGACATGGACCTGTCTGTTGGGCAGAGATTGCCTGAGTAGATGGTATGCAACAGAGTACAGATTGAGTTACTTCAGTCTTGATGCATGGGGCAAATGTTTGAGGCCAGTAATCCTCTTGTTGAGGTACTTCAGTGGTCTTTCCAGCTGCTGAAGTTGCCTTGTCAGATTCATCGCAAGTGTGTCGTGGTACTCTCTGATGAGTCTGATGAATGATGAGTAGGGGGAACCTCCTTTGTCCTACATGTAAAGACTTTGGCAATTTGTGGGAACACATAGCATGATTTTCTAACCACTTTGTGAATGTGTTTCTAAAAGTAGAGATGACTATCCACATGTGTCCATAGATTCCTTATTATTACCTCCATATTTTGGGTGTTGGCACCTATGTGGTATTTGTATGACTGTAGCTCGAGGCCATAATTTTGGCAGCACATCTGTCTGACTGAGACACTTTTTAAGGATTGTTGTCCCAAACATCAATTATGACAACCTTTTTGCAGTCATCAACAAACTTTGATAACCATAGCCCTCGTGTGTTTGACTGTACTTCTGAATAGTATACACCAGACAGGAGGGGTCCCAGGAATGAGCCATGGGGGACAGCAGTGGTTACCAGCTTACAGTCTAACAGGGAGACCACAATTCATACCTTGTGGGATCTATCTGTGCCCCAGTTGGCAATCCATCAGATGACATAAGTGTTTATGCACAGGTTGTTGATTTTGTGGATACGACATGTGTGTGGGATGTTGGAAAAGGTCTTTTCAAGGTCTATGTAGGCCGTGTGGAGCTCATTTCATTGATGTATGTCCTAGTTAACTGCCTTGCAAACTGTCTAGCAGGTTTAAGGACCATGATCTGCCCCTTACGAAACCAAAATGGGTAGGGTTGGGTGTTTGTAGGCTCCCAATAGCTCTGTTTATGAGTTCCATAATGATGGACTCCGTGGCCTTGTAGATTAGGCTTATTAGGCTGATAAGACAATAGTTCCCATGGTCTGTTGTGCACCAACACTTGTGGAGTGTGCCAAATGTTGCTGTAACCCATTCAACAGTTTCATATTCTGTACAGAGGGTGAGTCTCAACAGACTGTTCAGGTGCAGGGTCTGTTTGTTTTGGAGTTCACATATGACACAGCCAGGGACACCAAGTCATCCCATAGACGCCATGTTTTTAGGTTTGGATAGAGCTGTTTAACCATTGTATATGTGATTTCTGGGTTTTCACAATCTCCAGGTATGGTAATGGGCCTTTTGTCAGTGAGAGGGGAGTAAATATGTATGAACCTGTCTGACAAGATGTTGGCAATGTCAGTTTTGTACATGTATTCATTTACACTTTGCACTAACTCAGAATATATATGAGTTTACATTGATATTTATGACATAGCTAAAGAAAGCTTCATGGTTCTCTGAGGAATCTTTGGCAATATTTTTGGCCATGCTTGGCTTGGATAATATTAGGAGTGCTCATTGTTTCATGATGATACTAATCGGAGATTAATTGATCTTCTTTGTATTTTAACTTTCTTTGAACAACTTAAGTACTTGTATTACATAGTTTGATTATGACAGGGGTCCAATATATTATATGGGTATGTTTTCATATCACTGTGTGCGCAAGGCAGGACTGGTGAATAGTGACGTGTCTGGAGTAAAAACTGCAACAGCCAGATATGTGTGGCCCACTGCTGTACTCAGACATGGCCTAAGTCTGTGAGCATGCCCAGTATGACCTTTCAGTATGTTGTTGACTGAAATTTCCAAAATTTGTTTAAGTGTGTGAGCATGCCCACTATGGGCATATATACTATATGTGTGTGAAAAATCAAGTTGTTTTTTACTTCAGGGCTCACCTTTGTGTTGTACATTGGCAGGAAGCACGCTGTGCCTGCAGGTCTTCCATGAGTCAGTTTGCATAGACTTATAAACATTTCTACATACAGGGGGGACATCTATTATTTGTACATTTCTACCCAGGGGGGCACACCTGATTGTTACTATGGGTGTACATAGGATGAGGGGTACACCTGACACTTATACACATTTGCTAGGCCTGCACTGCTATGTCAGGTACTCCATTTCACTCTGTACTGTTGCCTATTGCACTGGCTTGAGGCATACCACTGTGCTACAGACCTTAGCTTCCAATTACACGCATATTAGTTTGTGACTTCATAGCCTACCCAGCCCACATCACATTGCCTGGCCTGCTGTTATCTGTCTGCATAGGCCTGGGGGGGAGGTTACCCATATGCCTCTTCAGAGGGCATGATACAGCATTTGTTTGTGTTTGCATTTGTCTACAATTGTCCTGCTGGCTGTGACTATTAGATATGTGACCCCCACAACTGGTATGTGTGACTGACTTAAGTTGTGTCTGTGCCAGTGAAATGCTGTCATGGCTTAGTGATTCAGTGCACAGTATCCTGAGTTTGAGCCCTGCCACTGCTTTTTATTTTCCTGCTGGCCAGACCTGACTGGTTAATGAACAGTAAAGCAGGTGTGAGTGTGTTTATCTGACTTTGCTCAACTTTGCCCAACTTTGCCCGACTTTGCCCAACGTTGCTCAACGTTGCTAGACATTGCCTGACGTTGCCTGATGTTGCACTAGTTAGCACAGTGCGTAGCTACATGCAATTGTATTTAAATATGCTCAATACTGGTAAAATGTGCTTAGCAGTGCTTTATATTGCTTAAAATAGGGCACTCATGCCTCAGGTGGTGCTGCAGGGCTGCCTATGTCAGATGCACATAATACACTCCCTATACATGTTTGAAAACAGGTAGTGTCAAGTTAGGCATCCCTTTAACTGTATGTGCGAGTCAGAGTGAGGTGTAATTTCCACGGTTCCTACTGAGTCATTGTATGTGCTATGCGTTGCCTCTTTGCTAAGGCCACGGCATACTGGGCATGCCTCCTTCTGCCTACTGGGGCAGGCTCATGTTGTTCCTCCGAGTCACGCTGTGCCTGTGCAGGCCTTGGCAATAGTGGGGGGCTGTTTGGCCCTGCCCCATGCTGGTCCTGCTGCAGCTGTTTACACAGGATCATATTGTATAGCATGGCACATACCATAACAATTTGGGTACATGTAGTTGGTGAGTACTGCAAGGCTCCACCAGATGTGTCCATGCACCGGAACCATGACTTGAGCATCCCAAACACACGCTGAATTATATTTCTTGTTTGTGTGTGTGCTTCATTATGGAGTTCTTGTTCAGCTGTGTTTGCATTTCTGATGGGTGTCATCAGCCACGGCTCCAGTGCGTATCCAGCATCCCCCACTAGTTGACTATCAGGGATGTCCCCATTGGCAAATCTCTGGTACAGCTGTGTCAGATGCCAGATGTGAGAATTGTGATAGCTTCCAGGGCAGCCAGCACACACATTCATTATTATGCCCTGGGCATTGCACACAACCTGGCAGTTGATGGAGGGGAAGCCCTTGTGGTTGATGTAGACCCTGCCCTGCTCACCAGGTGGTGCTTTGATGCATATGTGCGTGCAGTCTGTTGCACCCACTACCTCAGGATATTCTGCTATTTGGTGGAAAAGGCGCATATTGCTGGCCAATGCCTCATGGGAATTGGGGAAATATACATGGTCACCGACATGTGCTGACATGGCATCCAGGAACTAGTGGAGTACCCTGGATGCTGATGCCTGTGAAATCCCCATCATATCACCAGTTGGTTTTTGGAAGGTAGGCCAACACATACCTTGGTATCCACTGGGATGGGTTCCCCTCTGTTGGTTCTGTGTGTGAGGCATGGCCAGCACAGCTCAACAATTTGCTGTAGGAGGTCTCTGTCCACCCTATAGTGCTCCACTATCTCCAGCTCATGTAGCCCCTGGTAGGTTACCCTGGGTCTGTACACTCTTCTCCATCTCCTCACTGTGGGTTGCTCAGCAGCATTCACAACATCACCACCCTCAGCACCTTGCACATGTTGGTTTATGATAGTAAGATCGGCCCCTAACATTTTGCCTGACTTAAGCTTTTTAAGCTTTCCCTCTTTGTATACTGCAGTGTTACAAGTTCTTGAAAAAAAACAGGGGGGAATGGTGTTTGTAGAGTTTAAAGTGCTGGGCTGGGCTAGTCTGCTGCCTTTGTAATTGGCTGATTCTGATATATTTCACCTGGCAGCTCTGCTGGTTCTCCTTGGTTAACTTCCTACTACTTCTTTTCCTTCCTTTTGCCTTTCTGTTTCCGCCTGGGGCAGTGCCGTGCAAACAATGGCAAACACGTGCACATGTGCGCACACAAGCACACACAAGTGCACATGCTATGTGCATGTTTGTAAGGAGTTTCCTGTCTTTTAACAGTGTGCACCTTTGGTTTGAGGTTTTCATATAGGACAACTGTAGGCATGCCTCTTGTAATCCTGAGCAACTCAGGGCAAACACAAGCCACTGTGCTCCAGTTAGCTTACAGCCTGTCTGACACACACCCTCATGATGTCACCTATATTCTAGTCTTCTACTCACCTACTCCTGCTCTTACACTCTTGGGACATGCCTCACATGCTGGGGAAAATTGGGATTCACTATCCCTATCCTCATTTGCATAGGATTGCCTAGTAATGCATGGTTACATCCCTCACTCTGAGCTTCCCCACCTTAGCAAACACTACTCAATGGCCATGTTGTCTTTAGCCTGCCATTCACCTGCATGGCAGAATTAGCTTTTTAGTAAAAATGCCTATTTTTGGCTTTTTTTAAATTATTTTCTTGTTTTTTTAAGCGCTGCATGTTTGCGCGGTGCTGCGCTATGCTTAAACATTGGAGATTGGGGGAAAAAAAGTTAAATTGTTATATTTTTAAACATTTTATAATGCCAATGGCCTTATATTTGGCCATTGGCATGCTTCCTCAACTGTATGCATCCTTTATTTGGAGCTGTCATAGCTCAGTTTAGCTATTTGCAGAAATGTACTCCGTTACCAACGGAGTGCATTTCTGCAGCTAAATCTAATCTTCCATGGACAGGTTAGTGTTTCCTGGATTGCAAATTTACCTCATTTGACCTCATTTGAATGTTTTTTAACAGCAAATGAGGTAATTTGCATACCATGATGCTGTCCGTGCAAGAGTATCTTTAGCAGCTCTCGTGCACGCCCCTGCTGGCTGTTCCTGGATAACACGGCAGACATATTGCTGGCATGAGCTCCTACACTCTTCTTGCACTCCATGCAAGCTTTTGTAAATCTGTGGGTCTGTCTTGTTTGAATTGTATAAGTTAAATTAATCTGAACGCACTCACCTGACCCGTGCCCTAACCCTAACTCACTTAACCCGCCCCTAACCCTACAAACCGTCGCTATCATACACTTACCTTACCCACACCCTGACCCTAACATCCATCCCTATCGCACACTTACCTTTACATGCAAGCTTTTGTAAATCCGGGGGTCTGTCTTGTTTGAATTGTATAAGTCAAATTAATCTGAACGCACTCACCTGACCCATGCCCTAACCCTAACTCACTTAACCCGCCCCTAACCCTACAAACCGTTGCTATCATACACTTACCTTACCCACACCCTGACCCTAACGTCCATCCCTATCGCACACTTACCTTTACATGTCAGTGTTCTCAGCATCGGGATTCTCAACTGTCTGTCTTCTCTGTTGTCGATCTTCTGGTGTCGGTGTTCTCGTCGTCGGCGTTTTGAGATTTCAGCATTTTCAGGTAGACCTATATATATATATATATATATATATATATATATATATATATATATATATATATGGGTTCTGTTCAGAAGCTCAAAATACTGAAATCTCGAATTTCAGTATTTCGAGCCCAAGAAGCCGAATCCACATAATAATGAAAGTTTAGAAGTGTGAAATTCAAAACCTTGAACCACTATGGTTATATATTCAAGTAAGTGTATTTGTGTGCTTGTGTGTGTGTGTGTGTGTGTGTGTGTGTGTGTGTAGTAAAACTGCGAAATTCAAAACTTTCAGTATTCGAGCTTTTAAATTTCGCTGTTTTTAGTTTTTGTTGTTTTGTGGATTCCACTTCTTGGGCTCGAGATACTGAAATTCGAGATTTCAGTATTTCGAGCTTCTGAAGGGAATCCATATATATATATATATATATATATATATATATATATATATATATATATATATATATATATATATATTTATATGTATGCATGTATATGTACATATCACACATGGACACACACACACCCTACTATCTTGCTTCCTATCCCACAACAAAACTATATTCTGTGGTCTTTTCCTTTATCCTCAATAACTATGTCAGGAACTTAATGCATGGCTAGATGAGATTTTATCACTCATCATAAAGTGAGTTAGAATTTCCAAATTACTCCTGTCAGGTTTGTCATTAAGGCTTTAGTTCTATGTGACAAATGCTGGAGAACTTGGACCACAGTGATGAATGCTTTAAAACTCTCTGGCTTTTTTTCCCAAACTGATGCACTCTTCAAGGGACTTTTGAAAAGTCTCACATTTTCTTGGGCTGGTGGTCATTGCAATTCTGGGGTAGATATCATGAACTTCATTCCACATGCTACTGATGTCTATAGATATAAATGTTGTCAGTTATATTTGATTCAGCCACTCTATATATAACCAAAGTAAAATTCGTCTAGTGACTGTAGCCTGAAGTAAAAAATCACAGAGGAACATAACTTTGATCTCTGTTTTCCATGCAAAATTATTGCTTGTGCAATTTCTGAGTGGGTGACAGAACTGATTCCTTTATTTTGGGAGATTTCTCCCTTCTTCAAACTAGTGTTACTCTGGAGTTTGGAGATATAAGTTTGGTGAGTACAGGAGACTCCCCCAACCCCCCCCCCCAGCAAAAAGCACTTAATCTTTTCACACTTTTGTGTTTCTGACATTATTTTTCATCTTTTTTGATCCTCAGGATTATGGAAAGAACCTTTTCACACTACAAGCATTTGGTTCCTCTGTCAAATGTGTAACTTCTAATTGCAGACATTTATTAGACATTTCTTCATGTCACATAAGTAACATTCACTTAAGACTGCACTTTTTGACTTATTTCCTAAAGGAATGTAAACACACCACAAAACGTTGAGCTCATAAAGGCAGAATGGTAGTTAGAAAATGTCCAACTGAAAAAAGATTGTGTAATACCCCTTTTGTGGACTGATTGTTTATTGTTTATTTAGTTTTTGTTGAGTGGCTTAGACCCACTGGATATATAATTTAGCTGTAAATTTGTCTGAACACTGTGTACTGTGCAGTGCACTGGGATCGCAGTGGATGTTTAAACTGAATGACCAGCAGTAACTAAACATGTATGTTTTTTCTTGTCTGAGCTGACATAAGGATGTTTTTAAGTAACAGTTTCTGTTTATTTCTTTCTTTGTGTCTAGTCCTGTGGCAGATAATAGTAGGCTGCACAGTCATGGAAGGCCTCTTTGAACCCTGTCTTCCTCATAAGATAATAGATCAGAATAATTAGGTGGAATTTGTAATTTCTAAAAATGGGATAGAGAAGGCACTTTTCATGATACAGTAAGGGAAGGTGGCATGTTTGTTCTAAAATAATTTTGTAAGTACTGTAAGTATATACCAGCAATAACATACGCATGACTGGCTTTGTTCGATCAATCAGGTTTTGCACTAGTGAACAAAAAAACACCAGTCATGAGGAAATCCTGCATTACCTATACCTGATTACAAGTTATTGATAAATTATAGCTCATCTCAAGATATTAAAATTAGCAATATTAAACTAAATTCTATATGTGTTTTATTTTTCTTTTAACAAATGATTAGCGGTGATTGCCACGCACAAGCAGTTCAGTTTTAAGGCATATCCCAAATGAGACTCAGATGAAGACTTACACAGCTCAAATTATTGAACCAATTATGTACACTTTGCTCAGTCTGAAAAGTAATTCAGTTCAGTCTCTGTCTGTTCTACATCTGGAGCAAAAATTAGAATCCAACATGCAGTTAAGTCATGTCAGCACTTTGCTGGGCTGAAAAATTTTCTTGCAGTTTGCGTAACAAGTCAGTCTACGTTTCTATAAATAAAAACTGGCATGCTAATGAACACTTGCTTCAAAGCCAAAGTAGAAGAAAGTTTAAAAGTGCTGTATCAGGAATTCGTTATCATCTGGGACCAAAACAGTAAATGTCTAATACTTCCAAGGATATATTACAGAGGTGAGCTAAGGAGAGAAAAGACAGTTTCCCTTCAGGAAAGCAAAATATTCATAGCATTAGCTCCACAACATTTGACTTCTGTAAAAGATATTCATTATTTATCTGTGGGGAACTCTGACCTACATTTCTGTTATATCAATTAATTTAAGCACTTTATATTAGATATTTTAGCATGAACATTAAAGAGACGTCTGTCTCTAAACTCATTCATAAACTAAATATAACCTATGCATATTTTTATATCTTAAAAAGTAATAAACCAAATGATAGACTATTTCAAAGAGCTTAAGAAAAAGTATACTATATATTTGCATGTTGAACATGAAATCAAATGTAGAATCTTGTTTATCCTTCTTGTAATAATTGGCATTTAAAATGGTGACCTTATGTTTCCAGGAAGAATTATAGATGTGATAATCTTTTGAATTACATTGCACCGTGACCTCTTTTTGGTCTATGTTTACCCATCGAACGAAAAGTTCATCACATGGCTACTCAATGAACACTAAGCATCAAAAGTCTGTTTTATCGAACAGTCAAATCATCCTAAAGAAAATTAGCAAACTATAATAGTTGGCAAACAAGGAACTACCTCACTGCATAACGTAAAATAAACAAAACCTTTTATAAATGTGCCCATTTCTCCACTGTAGTGCAATCTCGAAGTTAGTATATATAGTTGGGGTGGAGGGGTGCAGCCCCAACCACCGAGGTGGGGGACTGATACCCTCACACCACCCCTAACTGTATATAGGAACTCCAAGATAGGACTACAGTGGGGAAAATGGACAACTATTACAGTTCAGTGATTTTCTTTGCGATGACTTGACTGTTCAATAACATGAACGTCCAATGTTAAGTGTTCATTGAGTAGTCATTAGATGATGATTTCATTCAATGGGTAAACATAGAACTGACCTCCTTTTTATATCAGTGAGACAGAAATAGAATTTTTTTCTCACAAAGCTCTTACATAGCTATGGTATCTAGTACCTGCAGCTGCAACAGGTAGTGGTGCAAGGCATCAAAAAGATAGACATGGGCGAATTAATTCAGAGTTGCAGTAATCATGCCACATATTGATATATGCATTTGTGAAGAAGGAGCATTAATGGTCATCAAACTGAAGAGTAATAGTTTGCTCATTGTAGCCTGTTACTCAACCCTCATCCCCAGCCTGTGAAACTGTAAATAACAAGTACAAAAAATTAAAGTGCTCTAGAAAAAAATGGAGACATCTAATAAGAAATTGTAGTATGTATAGTCAGCATAGTTCTGAAGTGATTATGAGATAGATAGGCTTGCAGTCGAGGCGACAGAGGTCAAAACAGAGGGGAATAGAAACTGAATCTTTAATATATATAGAAAATTATTAAGGGGTGGGAGAACAGATATCACCTAAAGTGCTAAAAAATGTAATTGCTAAAAAAGTAATTACTGATTCGAAAGGCAATCCCAATATGAAAAGGCTCTGGCTGACTAAGTTTGCAGATAACTTCAAGCTATGAACAGTCATTCAATTCCAAAATGGCTTAGCCATACTGCAGGAATGTTTGTCCCAATTAAGTAACTGGCGCCAAAATCATGGACTGAAACTAAATGCCAAAACATGCATTACTGTATCCTTTGGGAGGTCATCTACTCCAGGGAACAACCACATTGACAATTTGTCTCTAAGAGTTGACCCAGTTGTTCAGGATTTGGGAATTTATGTGAATAGTGACCTAACTTTTGACCAGTGTGTCCATTGTTGTAAGAAAGTCCTTCTATAATGCACACATTATAAACAAAGGGATTACATCTTGATCTAGGGATGTCATTACCCCCCTTTACTCACCTTCATTAGGCCAGTCATTGAACATAATCCCCTCTTTGGCATGTATCTGTCCAGACATGTGCAAAAACTGGAATGTCCATAAAGGCATCTTCCTAAAAGGATACAAGACCTAAACAACATGTCCTACATAGATCAACTCAAAGCCCTGCGACTATACTCAGTATCCTATAGACTGCTAAGTGGTGACCTGTGTGTGTGGCGTGTAAAGCATGCACTGACCCATTACTGATAGATTTACTGTACATCAGCAATTCAAATGGCATCCGTAATACTCAGTCTAGAGATTAAAACCTCTTCTGCAACATCAACAGAATGGTTTGGAGGTAAAGATATATCCCGCAGAAGATATTGCTGCTATGGAGCAGACTCCCCGTCCACATAAAACAAGGTTCATCCCTGTCAATATTCAAGCTCAGCTTAGATCTGTGGATGGGAAAAAGAAAATGTATCCGAAGACTGGCCCCTGTACTACTAATAGACAGAGGTAGCTCCTTAATGTGTTATCCCATGCATGAATCCCCTCAAATTATCTATGGTATAAACTCAGTTTTAAAATGGCTCATAAGTGCAGCTGTCCTAGTACTATGAACGTAAAAACATATGAGCCTACAAATGGCACGTGCTAAAGTGAAAAGTAACTTTCATCAGTTATGTGTGGCACATTGCTGAGCATTATTATTATTATTTTTATTATTATTATTATTATTTAATTTATTCTATTCAATGACCAATCATAATCAACAGTATAAACAATAATGTATATATATTACATGTTTTAAAAAAGTAGATATAGTGCACTAGAATTTAGGCTCTTTTTTGCAGTAATATACTTCTTCCAGTGCATTCTACATGCAAAGCAGTGTTCCTAAAGGTCAAATGAAGAGATCTAATAAGGGTCTTATTCACAGACCATGCAGTTCTTTTGGTTTACTTGATAATCCTAACATATCTTGTTAGTTTTAGTGGTCAGTGTTGATTAATTTGTGACTTGTGTTTGATCAGGCTGTATAAATTATGTAAGCCGCATGTAAACATTTGATAATAATCTATTTATTTAACCACAAAGAATGGTTAGAGATACAATGAAATATTTTCTTTTTTTTTGTTGGATCACTAGTGATGTATTGCACACAGAAAGACTGTTTTTAATAATTTTTGTGATCACATTATCAGTGACACCTTTCCAGATGGGAGACACAAATTTACAGTATCAAATAATATTTCTATCATATGAAGTAACTTCTTGGCAGTAATAACAAGTAGGAGAAACATGCATAATGAAATGCAGTTACTTAGCTGGGGTACTATATCTGCTGTATTTAAATCTACACTTACTATAGGTCAGCTCAACGTGAAAACATAAAATACACTGCAAATTTCCAAATTTCCAAATTTATTCTCACTTCAAGGATTAAGAAAGAAATAGCGCAATGTGAAAGGTGAAGCCACACGATGACTGGCAGAGCACATGATGGGTATGAATTACAGGCACATTTAGTGAGGCTTCAAGGTCAAAATGTCAGTATTTGCATAGCATGCAAAAGAGCATGTGATGAAATGGAGACGAGCAGTATTATTATAATGAGGGTAATAATGAAAGCAAATGAGAGTAACCTGTATGGTGGAGTTACTCAGAAATGAATAAACACTGCAAGATAAGCTGAAACCACAAGTGCAGCCATAAACCATAAAATCCTTGTAAGTAGAAACAGAGACCATGTTAAACTGAATAGCAGAAATGCAAATAACTGAGGCTTTCCCTGCAACCGATAACAACAATCGTGTATGTTGTCACCCTCTGCGTTGCAGAACAATCCAATGGCATCTTACATTTCACCCCCTTCATGAAACAAAAATAGCGGACTGCTATTGTGTGGGCAGGCATACCATAGAGGAGGTGATACAGATGAGTCATCCCCACATGCAGACTCCTGTCAGTCATGGAACTCCTATTTCTGTGGACACCAAAGTATGTGTAGCATTGACAATGCTGGTTACAGAGACCTGAAAGGGAACAAGTGAAGATACTGTGGTGTATCCCAAGCATTTGTCTAACATATACTGTACTACTTTTTCAGTAGCATGTTACAACATGTAGACAAGCAAATGTAGTTTTCATGTACTACAGAGGAGACAAATGATGTTTTATGAAATATCCCATATCCATGAGGTACTGGCTGCCACTGTCTGCATGAACATTGTCATCATGCCTCCACATATTTCCCTGAGGTACTGCCTGCCAATGTCTCTGTGCACATTGCCATCATGGCCCCACCCTGGACACAGGAATAATGCTATGTCAACCATAATGGTTCAGCTCCATCAAAAGCTAAATGGTAAGCGATGTACAGGACATAATATACAGTGTGTCACTATATTACCTAGTAGTGCCACAGTTCCAACATCTGGCACATTTAAGAGTTACATTAGTGATTTCTGTGGTGCTATTTCCCCCACAGACATCTTATTTGCCAACTTGATTATGACCTGGATCATTGATTCATGGCACTAATATAAAACATTCAACATCATGTTATCACAACATCATAAAATGTACTTTATCACTGTTGATGACCTACTTCATCTGTTTAAAAGCCTCCAGTGGTGCCATGCAGCATGCTGCAGATATATGTAGCAAGGCATTTGTTGTGTGTGGAATGTTATACAACATGTTTACACACAAACAGATACAGCTGAATAGTGACATAGAGGGTAGGGACAGGGGAGGAATATGCCTGCTTCAGCAGTTAGAGAGGTGTCTGTTGAGGAGTTTGTGGATGATGACCATGCAAGGCAAAGAGACAGTATCTGGTTCACAACTATTGGTCAGATTAGACATGACAAAGAGAAGCAATGATCCATTTAATACTACATCCAGCGTATGCTGCACCAGACATGGAGTGGCCATCCTGTGAATCAGAATCAGTGAAGGCAGGACACAGTTGCCATCATGTGCACAGTTGGGAGGGAAAAAATCACAGACGTTGAATATGGGCACTGTAGACGATGTGGTGTAAGGATGTGGGGGGTCATGGCCTGGTGATTGTGGTGAGCTATAGACTGTACAGCCAATATGATATATAGGCAGGTGTAGGTGGTGGTATTTAGTGTGAGTCAGTGTGTGTGTGTGTGTGTGTGTGTGTGTGTGTGTGTGTGTGTGTGTGTGTGTGTGTGTGCGTGTGTGGGGGTGGATAACAGCCCCAGAAGAAGTTGCAGCACAGTGCTTGTGCCTCTATTACAGGTCCAGGGCACCTTCAGAAGGCATGTGGACTGAACGCTTCTGTACCCATCCACAGAGTTGGCCTCTGAGGATCATCACTGATATAATTGGTTCATAGGTGGTTACTGGGGTATTGACCCAAACAACATTATAAGCTTAGCTGTGTGTGCCCAATTTAACTTATTCACTCCAATGGAGCTCAGGAAGTTTGCACTGTAACTTCTAATGGGAGGAGCATATTTCTTTTGACAGAATCAAATGATGTATTCACATTTCAAACAAATGTTCATATCTCTAGAACCATAGGGGTTATGAAATAAGTATAAATAACAAACTCTTCAGCACAAACTATTTTTAAAGTAGTAGTATTCTTTAGGTTCTAGGTCTTAAACTGAATTTTATTAAGTCACAGTAAACACAGTAACTATTATGTTTGTAATAATTTTAAACAACTGACAATATCTCAGAAACCACTGAAGTTATGTACATGCTGTCAGCTGCATTTCATTCAGTTAGCTAAGAGCTTTCATATGAGTCTAAGGAGTTGTGTCTGTGTTACTTGGTTGTTAAGATATTTAGAAAAATGTGACAATTATATCAATATAAATTAATATAATAAAAACAATAGTTAATATCTCTTTACCTGAACTAGACAGATGTCAAATATTAATGCAGTTGAGTCTTCCACTGTGTAAGCTTTAAGATGAAATATTTTAAAACCTTGTACATACCATGGTTTTAGAATTATTGATGCAGATATGAACAAGCAATATTTGACACCTAGAGGCGTTAGTAGTAGGTAACTGCAGATGCACCTGGAGGCATCACTTGGATTTAGAGAAACCCAATATAAAGGATCTTGCTTAAACTCGAGATCTTAGTTAGCAACAACTGCACATATCTAAGAGGGTCATAGGTGACATTCCAGGCAGGAATTTGCAGTTTCCCATCCAGTCATCCAGGCTATGGTTAAACAGGGTCATAGAGGGGGTTTGTTTTGAACTGGTAGTCTATT
This sequence comes from Protopterus annectens, assembly GCF_019279795.1. Classification (NCBI taxonomy): domain Eukaryota; kingdom Metazoa; phylum Chordata; order Ceratodontiformes; family Protopteridae; genus Protopterus; species Protopterus annectens. Next base: position 55,616,234 of record NC_056746.1, read on the forward strand.
CCAGAAGAGTGGCAACCTCTCAGAGACATATCTGTCTCTCCAGCAGGTCCTAATTATGCTGCAGGCCAGGTTAAGGTCCCTGAGGCAGGTGCCGCTTTTCCCATTTGAATTGCGGATGTGCAGCATTTCAATTAGGTTTGGATCCAAGATTGCTCTGTAGGCCAGGCACAAATCAACTCTAAGTAATCTGTGCATTACTGAATACAGTGACAGTGCAGTCAGTCTGTCAATGTATGATATGTGCTGGAGAACCTGAATTTTCTTGGTTAGATATCTCTGAGGTCTCTCAAGTTGCTTCAGGTGCTTGGTAAGGTACATAACAAAGGGAATGATGTATTCAATTCTTGGCCTGATGAGGGATGAGCACAGGGGACTTATGACCTCTTTTGTTCTTGAGCCAATGCCTTTGCTAATGAGGTGTGGGGCATAGAATGCCTTCCTTACCATAGAAGACACATAGTGGTAAAAGTTTTGGCTACAGTTAACTTGCTTTCCCAAGTTTCTCACTACCAAGTTGTTACTTAGCGTATTATTATTATTATTTATATGATAGTCTGCAGGGATATAGTTTTTACTGAAGGGAATGATAATGCATTTTTTTGCATTGAGTTTAAGTCCATGGCTTTAGCACCAGTCACTGGTTTGTGTAAGTCCCTCCTGAAATATACTGACATTGTTTGGGGATTCAATGATTACACCTAATTTTCAGTCGTCAGCAGACTTAGTCAGACACAGCCCCTCTGTTTTGGCCTGAACTTCTGACAAGTGTATTCCAAACAATAGGGTGCCCAGCACTGACCCCTGTAGAACCCCACTGATGACAGGTCTGGTGGTTTAGGGAAAGTCACCAACTTTGACTGTGATCTGCTTTTGAGCCAGCTAGCAACCCAACTGATGACATAAGCGTTGATATTCAAGTGGGAGAGTTTAGCAATGATATTCGAATGTGGGATTGTACCAAAGGCCTTGGCTAAGTCAATGTAGGCTATATGCTCATATTTGCTTTCATCTATTGCTTTGGTGACATTTTCAAAGAAGTCCTCCAGGTTTAACAGGTATGACCTGCCTTTAACAAAACCATACTGTGTCGGATCAAGGGTTTGGAGATCACCTATATCCTTATTTGTAAGGTGAAACAAAATGAGTGAGGACCACCACGAAAAGCAAAAGGTTTTATTACATGTATAAAGGATGAGCGCTTATACGTACTACCAAGGTACGCTTCATCAGATCTCAAAAACATTCCCAAAACCTCACTTTTTATAAGACAACTAATTTTTAAAAAATCCTATAACCACTTTAAACATAATTATCTAATTAAACAATCATTCAATCAGTTCAAAACCATACTAGGAACTAAGCGTTCCTATATACCTTCATAAAGTAGTGCTCTTAAAATATTCCATTGAGCTACTAAATCAAAACAGTTAAAAACTCTTTAAAATAATAATATTAAAACAATAACGAAAATAACAATCACCAAAATGTGCTAACTTGATCTTAAATATCATATGAAATATGAAACATATTTCATATATCTATTTCATACATATATAAAAATACTAACAAAAGTCAACTGCATAGCTGTGATAACCTCAGCTATATCCTATATCTACAGCTACTTAGTTCCTTGAATACACATCAATATATATATCAATATTTCTGACTAAAAATGTATGAAAAAATACTAAACTAACCTATATAAATAATACAATAAAAAACTTATGGAAATACATGAAGATGTATACATGAAATAAACATGTGTTTCCATATGTTTATCATAACAGTATGATATGAAAGTCTCCTGATATATTCATGAAACTCATAATTATTAATAAATCAATATTAATTCATTAATAATAGTGACTAATTATTTTCAAAAAATCTAATAATATTTATAAATATTAAACTTAATAAATAATGAGATAAAAATATATAAAGCTTAAGCTAATAGCTTGTCCCATTAACCTTCCATTGCACTCATGCCCATAAAGGTTTAACTATTTTATCTGAGTCTGCGTGCTTCAAGAATAGGTTTAATGGTTATAAACTGATTGAGCCCTGGTTCCTGATGTGCTCATAACTTAAAAATCCATTGGAGTTCTATAGTCTCCAAATGGTTCATATTATGTCCCTCTCTTTTGTTAGGGGTCACCAGCTGTAATACCTTAAATTTAAACCTATGGCCTTCATAAGCCATTATGTGTTTAGCCAAAGCATTTTGTTGGTTCAACTTCCTGATATCATATACATGATTATAAATCCTGTCTTTAAGCCTCCTTGTTGTCATGCCTACGTAAAAGGCCTGACATTGATCACAAGTGGCAAAGTATATGAGATTAACATCATCACAAGAAGCAAAAAACCTAGGTCTAAACTCATATTCCAGTGTGAGATGTAAAAACACTTGAGTGTCATTAATCATTTCACACATATTACATTTACCACATGGAAAGGTACCAAAAGTCCTAAACCATCTCAGAGGTTGCCTAGTATCTAAATGCCCATGATCGATACATGATAACCTCTTTAAATTCTTACTATTCCTATAGGTGAAACTTGGTGTCTCACCTACTATCTTAATAGTATGATGATCTATAGTAAGTACATGCCAATTTCTACATATTATTTTAATAATTTCTTTATTATCATTGGTGAATCTAGTAATAAAAGTCACCCTAGAGTCATGCTTACTATTACTTAATCTCTTCTTTCTAACATACATCTGCTTACTTCTATTTGTAGATTTATTTAAAATTGAGTCTCTTATATTTCTCACCATGAAACTATTATAACCTCTTTCAATAAAGAGGCATTCCATAGTATCTGCCTGTTCATTCAATTTAGTTGGTTCTTTACATAACCTAGTGAGTCTAATAAATTGACTCTTGACTATATTTGGAAGCATGAATCGAGGATGCATGCTGTTGAAGTGAAGTAAAGCATTCTTCCAACATGTCTTCCTGAAAAGGGAAGTAGAAATATATCCCTGTGTATCTTTAGAAATGGTAATATCTAAAAAGTCAATATTAGATCTAGAGAAATCCATAGTAAACCTTACAAAATCAGTAGTAGATTCCAAATACCTAATAAACTCACTAAGTTCATCAACACTGCCATTCCAAAACAATAGTATATCATCTACAAATCTCTTATATAATAAAATGTTTGTATAATATACACTATTAAACAAATGCAATTTCTCCCAATGACCTACTAAATTAGCATATGTATTGGCACATGGGGTGCCCATTGCGACACCCCATCTCTGTAAATATAATTTGTGATTAAACATAAAGACATTATTAGATAAAATAATGTCTAATAAAGTGCACACTAATATTTGTTCATCATTACTAAACTCTGGGGTATGGTTCATAGTCTCCCTAATGGCTTCTAATCCATATCCGTTGGGAATCGAAGTAAACAAATTTGCTTCCTGAGTTGCTTTCTGAGCAGCTAAGTGCAAGTTAAGGACTTCTCCACTGGATCACAGGCAGCTACTGAGGGAAAATTTATCTACTACGTTTTTGCGTCTATAACCAACAATGGTTACCTCCAGTGAGTGGTAATGCACAATGGTGCATGATGATGTACTATGCATAAACATGATGAATGCAGGGGAACAGTTGCTGGTCACCTAATTCTGTGGAGCTGTGTTAAAACAATAGCAAACCCACACAAATGTGGGGCATATGTAACAACAGTAAGCAAACTGAATTAAACAATTTAACCTACAAAAATGCTCAAAACTGAGCCCTGTGCCAGCAACCTTCAGTCAGCTGAGCCCTAACTGCACTCAACTGCCACAAAGGTGCAGGGGCATGCTCTCCAAAAAAACATAGCTTGGTTTAGTGCTCAATTTAATAAACAGAACCAGATTCATCAGGTATGAATTTAATCTGTGCTACAGCAGACAAAAAGTGCAATAAATCATCAAAAACAATTTAAAAAAATCATCAATATAGAAAAAAATACAATTTAAAAGTGCAAAATGCAGTATTCAGCAGACAGCACAGAGGATGGTGTGCTGCATGCCTGTGAACTCCAGGATGTCACATGAGCAGGTTCAGCATCTACACTCCATTTGCAGCTCCATCCATGGTAGGCTGCAGCACCCTCAACACTAACAATAGGAATGGAGATTGTGGCTGAATGGAACACTGATTATCTTTACACCATCGCAGTACAGGTGGAAGAGGATAAGCCGCAAGAATGACAATGCCCAGAATGGATGTCTTCATACAGGCACTTAGAGATACAGATGTCCCACTGCGCCTCTCCAAAATGCTTCATAAATGGGCAAAACCATCTCTGAGGTTGTCAAGCAGACTGCATACATCACTGAGCATCTCTGCAATGGCTGTGATGTGATGATTATGGAAATACTTAGCTCAGGTGTGGGTCAGAGCACACCTGCACTACAAAATCAGGCCATCATGTTGTCCCACCCACAAAAGTTGCATGAGGTGCCAACACTATCAGGGTAAGGATCTTATGCCTGACACTGCTTATCCTTCCATCATGCCATGTGCCATTCCCTGCCACACACCTGTGCATTTAATTACCTATACTGTTATGACCACCACCATAGATCTGCTATTCCTAAAGGGGGCACTGTTCAGATTACCTGGCATACTGCCTGCACTACCCCATCCAAGTTCCATGGTATTGATTTTACATGGCTTACCCTGGGCATAATTCCCTTTCTCATACTCTAACTTATATTGCTGGCTGGCATATATAATAATAATAATAATAATATAATTATTAATAATATCTGTCAACCACTGTGTTTTCCCATGTTTAGACCTCTGGTTATAGCACTTGAATGTTAAACCATGTCTACAACATCATTTCTTGTTCCTTGGCCTTAAAACATTGCTGTTGAGATGTCTTGAATTGTGTGCCTCCCTGCTCTCTGACAGTGCACCACCTGAAGTGTACTGGACCATACACACAGGAAGAACGGCTGTGATCTATGTGTTCTTACCCCCTTATGACCTTCACCCTGCAATTTCACTTTATCGTGTAGTCTTTGAGGTTAGAAATAACCTCCATATTGGCAATACATACATAGCAACATTTTTTTTCTATAGGCACTCTTATGCCTAAATCTCAAGACAGACCTGCTAATTTTCTTTCCCTGTTGTGTCTCACTCTTTCTCACTATCTCTCCATTATATTTATTTCATGTTTGTTGTTTTATTTCTCTCCATTTGTTACTACTTTTTGCAGCGTCTGCCATATGCTAATGTCTTCACCTCACTGCCATCCTGCCCTGTTCTCTCCTGCTATGTTTCCAGCTGCCACCAAGCCTATCTTTGTCCAGGGTGAACAAGATCATCCTGTAGAAAGTGTGACCTGGTGAGTTCCATTGTGGCATATGATGGTCTGTCACCAGAATGATATTGCAGCACGTTCTGTGGATGCAGCAAATAGGCCATGATATGTTAGCTATCAGGAATGCGGAGTACGTTTTGATGATGATGGTGGTTGACATCTACACTGGCAGCCTGGAGAACATCCTTGTATAACTGCCAGAGTCACACCACTGCCTGGCCCTGCACAGCATGCCAACAGATTCTGTACAAAGCTGGGAATGCGGTCAAGGAGGGGGACTGACCACTGGTTGAGTTGCTGCCCTGGGCTGCAGGAAAGGCAGATATCACCCAGTTTTATACCCTATGACAGTGTTCACCTTCCTTCTGTTAGGTTCATAGGGTCATAGGTAACTACTAGATGATCAGTCTACAGACTATTACATATCTATAGCCAGCGACCAGTTTGTAGTACAAACCTCCCCATTACCATTTCTCATCCCTTCTGTTTGCCCCTCTTCTATGTATTACCCTCATTTTTGTATTAACACCTCCCCTATGAGTCTTTTTCTACGCTCTCTGTTCATTTAGTTTACACCCACTACCATCTTTATTCATTTAATTTTCCTTGTTATTCTGTGTGTCCCTCTGTTCGCTTGTCCCCATTTTTGTCATATATAGCCATTCCTCAGCATTAATTTGAAAAAAGAAGTGCAGAAACGTTGGTGGGAATCCTCTATTAACAATTCTGTTAAACTAATTGGTCATGTCAGGAGCCAGAGAATACAGTTTCAGACAGCAACTTGAAGTGATGCAACATTATAACAGATGGTGCAGTGGTACAGCAGTAGCAGTGTCATCTCACAGCAAGAGGTTTGCTAGTTCAATTCTTAGCTTGGGTGCCTTCTGTGCAGAGTCTGAAAGTCCACCCTGCATTTGTGTGGGTTTCCTCCCATGTCACAAAGGCATGCATCTGGAGTGCTTCTCCCTGGGCATCTGCAGAAAATTGGCTTTGTTCCTATTCTGATTTTCCCAGTAAATAAATAAAATTATAGAATTTTGATCCACAGTAATGCTTGAAGTATCAGAGAAGAATTGATCTGAAGATATTTCATTTTTTATGATCACACAATAGCAATGGAAATATCTTAGCCATATCAACTCACTCTTGACTAAAACTGTCCCCGGGATTCATGAAGCTCGGCGCAAGGCCGGCGTAAGGCCTGCGCCGGCGGTGCATGGAATATCCGGCGCAGTAGTGCCATATACATATTAATGAGAGTGCACCGGAATCACAGACACGTGCGTAGTGTACGTGAGCGAGCCCAGGTAGGATGCGTCTGGAGGCGTGTCTAAGCCGGCATGAGGTGAGCAACCTAATGTGCTGACAGCCACGGCCCGCCCACAATAGTAATGGCAGCAGCCAGGTCCCGTGCAGAATGAAACGCACGTACAGTACGCAACATAGTCCCGCTCCAAATTAACGGAGAAGCAAATAGAAGCTACGCAGGCATAAGTGTACCCGTCTAAGGAGCAAAGGAAACGATAAGACCGCCTTCGTCCCGCAATGCACTGTCAGTGTTTACACTCAGAGAAGGTGTACAGCCGCATGTCAGCGCGCCGCACCGACATAGGAGCAGCGACTAAGGTCACCACCTGTCCCACTTTGGTTGGGGCAGTCTCTCCATGGACAGTTGTGTCCCAAAAACGATTAGAAATGGCTGATGTGCTACGATTGTAGGACACAATGATATCCCGTATGTAATGTAATGGTAGCATGAATTGGTTATTTCTGTAACAGAAATACCAAAATGACACAATAAACAGAATAAGCAAGGAAATTGCCACAATAATAAGCAAATTATTTAGGCAAACAAGTGAATTTCTATGCTATATAGT
>NC_056746.1:55623953-55628953 GCF_019279795.1 Protopterus annectens
TCTGCTGTCGGTATCACCTGCATGTGTGCTTCCTGCACGTATTCCTCCTTCACATCGGTTATATATCTGCGGATGTTCGTCCGTGCCTACTATCCATTGGCATTTTGTCGCTGATAGTTACAGTGATTGTGGTCCTATATTTGGGGCGGACTGTATGCTACCGGTAGCCTCCTATTCGTGTGCCGCTTGCTTACGTCACGGTCGTGGAACACACCGCGGTATTTACCGGACCGTAAGTGTTCACGATCGGTGCCGGGATAGCACATTCGTATTTTCGCCGTACATGCCTGATGCTGTGTAACGTTGCCGATGGACCGTGTGGAGTCTACGTTATGGCCGCCATACCTACGGTCATGGTTTGTACATGCGTCCTTTGCATCTCCTGTTTGCTATGGCCCTGTGGTACACTTTGGGACATTTGCGCTTTGCATCATTTTACGTCGCCACGTGCATAGCCACTGAGGAGATGTCAGTACTACTTTGTGGGTACTGCTGTACATACGCCTATGGTTCCTGTACTGTATGCCTACGCCTGTTATTACACTCCGCCTGTGACATGTCATCTACATACACAGTTTACACTGGCACACACATTACACACACACAGCGGAACACACGACAACCTCACCTCACACATACACATATTGCCGCCATGGCTGTCAACCTTCTATTTCCAGAGTGGGGAACACACACAGTAGTAATGTGAAACAAATGGGCATAATGTGGAACACATAGTAATGGCATAGTGACAACTTCAGCTAAGTAGGTCATAGGTTGATTATGATATGCTGATTTACTTACAGTGAAGAACCTTTACTGACTTACTATGAGTACATTCTATTTACCAGGATGTCATTTATATACATTCCTAACAATGGATGTTTGAGAGACATTTTCAATGTGGAACTTGGAGGAACTGCGAGGAACATGAACTGTTTTACACCCCAAATGAGGTACGTTCCTCATAATGTCATACACTTCACTGGTATGCTTTCCGCCGCACCGACGGTTGAACACAATACCTACGTTGGCCGCATCGCGGTGGCGGCGTGTATCTCCGCACTCATATCCTATGGATATGACACGCACTTTATATGTAGGGTTGCCACCTTTTCAAATGGCCAAAGTGGGACATTTTAGTAGAAACGTCAGATTTTGCATGCCAACACATACCCACGGCCAGTACAAAGGACAGCGATTCACTTTTTGACGGAATACAAAGCTGTAGCATTACAGTTGCTTATTCTGTTTATTATCATATTTAGATGTTTCTTCTACAAAATAACTGTTTTCTGCAACTAATAAAGTAATTATGGGAAATGGTTTTGTCCTACAATCTCAGGACATTTGCCATTTTGTCAATGTTTTTGCAGGACACAACTGCCCAAAGGTGGACTGTCCCTCACAACGTGGGACAGGTGGTGACCCTACACATATCCCGTTACTGTACCGTGGACTGGTGACCATCCCGACACGCGGATATGTATTGATGCAGGTTAACATTTCCATGGCTGGCGTTACCTGCCCTGCCCACCCTCCAGGATGATCGGGTTGTCGGTCACTATGTTTAATATGTGGTGATTTCGTGTCTTACTTATCTGTGAACTTGCATCCCTGGGTTCCATATTACCCTGTTGTACTTTCTATCTGTGTATGCGTACATATATTTCTACATGTGTACTGATATGTATTTCCGTATCTGTGTATGCACATGCGTACATGTGTGGTCGACTTGCGGCGATAGTGGCAGCATATGGCTATGCCGTGTGCTGTTGAACCGGCGGCGTTGAGGTGTTGGCGCTCCATGCTCTGCTGGCTATTGGGTGTGCAGTGTTTGGCCGGTGCCTTTGTTGGAGTCACACACACGTCCGCACATACGGTACACATTACGGGCGGACATGTTTGTGTGGCGTCCATTTTACTGTGTGTGCAGGTCAGGAGGTGTCAGTCCATGGGGCCTACACTGTCAAAGTATGTGCTATGCGTTCCCTCTTTGCCAGGGCGTAGGCATATTGGGTACGCCTCTGTCTACCTACTGGGGCTGGCTCAGTGTGTCCGTGGCGCCGCACGCCCTGTGCTTGTGCTTGCCCTGGCAGTTGTGGCGGGCTTGGTGGCCCTCCGGCATTATGTCCCTGCAGCAGCTGTTTCTGCAGAATCATATTGTGTAGCATACAACATACTATGAATATGTGGGCACTTGTGCCTGGAGAGTACTGCAAGGCTCCACCGGATGTATCCAAGCACCGGAACCGTGATTTCAACATCCCGAACACACGCTCTATGATTATTCTCATTTGTGCGTGTGCCTCATTATGGCGTTCTTGCATGTGTGTGTGTGCATTTCTGATGGGTGTCATCAACCACGGCTCCAGTGCGTAGCCAGCATCCCCACAAGGTGACCTTGTGTGATGTCCCCACTGGCGAATACCTGATACAGCTGTGAGGCATGCCAGATATGGGAGTCGTGGTAGCTTCCAGGGCTGCCAGCACACACATCCATGATAATGCCCTGCGCATTGCACACGACCTGGCAATTGATGGAGGGGTATCCCTTGCGGTTTATGTAGCGCCTACCCTGCTCCCCAGGTGGTGACTTGATTTCTATGTGCGTACAGTCTATCGCACCCAGGACCTCCGGGTATTGTGCCACACGGTGGAAGCGGCGCATATTGCTAGCCAACTCCTCCTGAGATGTGGGGAACTTTGTGCTCATGGGCATGTGGTAACATGGCATCCAGGAACTGGTGTAGTACCCTGGATGCTGATGCCTGTGAGATGCCCATTATGTCCCCGGTGGGCCTTTGAAAGGTACCTGTAGCCAGTATTCGCAAGCTCACACATACCTTTGTGTCCACTGGGATGGGCTCCCCTCTGTTGTCTCTTGTTCTCAGGCGCGGCACAGCTCCACTATTTGCTGTAACGTGTCCCTGTCCACCCTGTAGCGCTCTACTATCTCCAGGTCTCGCAGCCCCTGGTAGGTCACCCTTGGTCTGAACACTCTCCTTCTCCTGTGAGGCCTCACGGTAGTTGTCGGCACCACCGTCCGCAACTCCGTCTGTCTCTGCCACATACCTATGCATCACGCCGACGGCGGCACCCAGGACATACATGTTAAAAGTTCCCCGTCTGTTTACACCCTACGGTGCGGCGTTTGGGAAATCGCGCTGTGTGTTGTGCGCATTCACATTTATTACTGTTGTGCTGTATACCCGGTGAGGTCATTGGGTGTGTCTGTGCGGCCGTATCCATGGATTATTTCCGTGGTTTTACGCTTGCAGCTGCAACGGTACTGCCTGTAGTGTTACATTACAGTTGCCTGCATTGCCTTCGCCTGGCATCTTACATTACTGCATCCTGCAGGCACATGGCATATGATGCATTTTATCTGCAGCCGCAGTTATGCTACCTCTGTACTTGGCTGTGCTATTTCGGTTCTTTGCTCTTTGCATTTCTACTACATCCCCTACTATCTTTGCACTCATATGCCTCCCCTTTCCCGTTCTGCAGGAGTCTGCATGCAGACTTATCAGCTGCCGGCGTTTGCCCTTCCTGCATTGATTGGTGTTAATTGCTCGTTACGGATCCATTTACACTGCTTCCGCATTTCCTCGTATTCTCCGCATTACCTTCCTATATCCCTGGTTGTTGCCGGTGAGGCCATCACATGACTGGTTTAGGGAACGTAGTCATCCTCGTGCACATGCATTTGTACGCGCATTCTGTACTCTCAGCGCATCTATTTCCTAACACGCCAGTCCTGATGCTGTGATGTGCATTGTACAGCCCAGATTTGCTGTCCTCCAATATCCTTCCTCCTACAGTGGCACACCCCTCTGTGGTTGACATGTATCTCATGTAGGCCACTCCTCGGTGTAGTACCGCTACGCCGTTTGCTCCATCCTTACGCTGGCGCCGTTTTTGCGATTCACTACTATCTGCCTCATTTGCATGGAATTGACTACTAATACCTGGTTACGGCGCCGGACACCGCCACCACTCCTTGACAACCATTGCGCTGGGGTTGCAGCTTTACATACATACTATGGTGTGTGGTGGCTGTGCAGCTGATTTGTGTTCTACTGCTCTTTTCGGACATTGTCATATTATTTCATTGCTTTACAACTTCTGTGCACATATCCCGGGGTCTGCTGTTCTTTCTACGACGTGCCATTTATGTCATTTTTTACATTTTGTGCATATTTTCTTTGGACATTCTCGGTGCCTTTCCACATTGGCATATTGCACCTATATGATACTTGACTTTGACAGCCTTCCGTTACTCCTCCGGTATGTTTGGGTAAATGTAAACCGTTTTTTTTTGGTTTACATTGCCGTGCCCTTACGCTACGCCTGCGCCACTTCGTGGATCGCTATTTGCCCTCATTTGCATGGTGCAATACCGCACACAGTGTGTTTTGCATACCTACGCCGGGGCCGGGGACGGTCCGGCGCACGCCGGTAGTGCACGTGGAATTCATTCATACCTGAATCGCTAAGCAGCCATATTTGGCGTTATAACGCCGACGCTATGCTGGCGCCTGGCGCAAGGTTCATGAATCCCGGGGTGTGTCTTTATCCTCACCCAACACTGCACAAATTATATCTGTCATAAAATATCTGCAGTATTATCAGTGAAGGGACTTTGTATATCAAAAAGTGGTACAGTAATGATTTCTATTTTTACCAAAAAGCAGGTAGCAAATATATGTTTTTACTATATTATATTATATTATATTTTTGATACAAAAAATGCTGGACTGGTGCTGATGCAATTGCTTATATTTTTTGTCTAACCCAAGTAATATGAAATCCAGGCTGGAGAGAGACAGATAAATGATACATTCAAATATTACCTTTAAAATTTCTCATGCGTTTTAGTAATATTTGGTTCCGATCAGAAATGTGAAACCCAATAGTGTGTGTCCTGGCCACTTTGAAAACTAAGCTAATTCCAACACTAAACAGCTAATTCTGAAACTCTGTTACAACTTTAAAACATT
>NC_056746.1:55633953-55658953 GCF_019279795.1 Protopterus annectens
TTTTCTTGGCATGAAAAAAATGTCTCATGTTGTCTCATTTGTAATCATAACTACCACAGGGGAAGGTATTCTTTTTGCACAAATTGAAGATGGCCTTCATTTAACAGTTACTGCATTCAACAAGAAAAGAAAATCTCTGCACAGCTTTATTGACAAAATTTTCAGGCTTATCATGATATCCCCCTAAACTTGAGCATTACTGTATCCAAACAGATAAGCCAAAATGACTTCCTCTTACCCAGAGAGCTAACCTTTTGTTAGCCACACTATTATATAGAGGATTATAGTTGATTTGCCAATCATAACTACTCATTATGTGCTCAAGACATGAATGCCAAGAAATTTACCTGGAGAGCAAAGCTCAAGGGGTAAATTTTGGCATCCATGTTGAGAGCACATAATTAAAGATTATAACCTGTAAACCAATCATAATTCTTTGTAGTGCATAGAGCTTTGTCCTCCCCATGTACTACTAATCACTAGGAAAAAAAATCACTAAGCGTTTTCCTAGCTTTCAAAGCTATAAAACACTTAGTGAGCACTGTCAGAGAGGCAGTAACATAGTTTGTTACATTTACAGTCACCATTCATACCTCTAAACTGTCTAGACTTTCAAAGTACATCAAGATTATTGCTCAATATTTTTGGCCTGTTCCTCATAAAAATCTATGGTTTTAGGGCAAACCATTGAGGGATTGAAGTCACTATATAATGACATGCATTTGAGTTTCAGAGCTCGTATCCTTCAGGAAATGCATGACAATATATCCTGTTATTCTAGCAACTGAGTTTGTTTGAGAAGTTGACACATTACCGGTATGGACAGCAGGCAGGCTGCTTAACATTTATTAAAGTCAGGTTGCACGTAATGCTGGCACTTAACTGGTTTGTCTTTTTCTAAATATTGGAGCATAATCAGCATGCTCCATATACTTCATAACTGATACACTTTGCAGCATTCTCACCCTTTGCATCTACACTGACTACTAAAATACCAGACTTTCAAATAAGATGTCAAAGGGACTGTGGTCAACTTCTACAAACTCCCTGAAATAAATAAAATGAAATGACCATAGCTTTTCAGTTCTAGGCCCCAAACTCTGAGCATCTCTTCTTGCAAACATTAAGGAAACGTGCTTTTACAACTACTTTAGATCCCATCAAAAAGTTCATGTCCATATACAGACAAATCCAAGTGCTCCTAATTTTGGCCACATCACCCGGTTCCCCTCTCTCACTTCATCACTCTGTTGTCTCTTTTCCTCTCTGACAGTGTTTTAGTATCCTACCCCAGGAGCAAAATATACCACAATGCACCATGTTGCTTATCTCCTTGACATATGGGAGCTAAGCAAACTTCATATATAGTATACATCTTTATAAGCAATGTTCATTTTCTAATTGATTGAATTTGCACATACTTGTCCTGCACATAGTGTGTCTCTTGTACTCCAAACTGAAACTGAAATTGCTCTGTTGTCATCAGAGTTCTACCCCAGTTAACAAATGCAACAAACAAACAAACAAACAAACAAACAAACAAACAAAAAGCTTCCACAAGTACAACTCATTTTATTAGCAGTTCTGTATAGAATATTGTAAAAGGATCTCATTACTTACTCTCTCATTATTCATTTTAATACACAAACACACACACCCATGCGTGCGCGCGCACACACACACACACACACACACACACACACATGCACTCTCTCTCACTGGTTTCATTAAGTTTCATTAACTAGTTCTTTTCTCTGTTCAGGCTTCAGCAGTATCCTTTACAACTTGCACTGGAGAAACAGCATTCAGCCTGAACTATTCTTCAAACTCAACTTCTTTGGAGACTTCTTGACTGTATAATTTCTCAACCCAACATTCAGAAAAGCAATGACCTTTTACTCAGTTTCTTATATTTCCCAGAAGTCACATGTATATTGTTGAGGCTTACCTGCCTCCTCGCTCTTGGGCTTAATAGTATAGTGTCCCAAATGTTGAGCAGCTTCAGCAGCCTCTAATATGGACATGAACCCAGCAACAACACAGCAAGTGGACTGAGGCCACAGTCTATATGCAATAAGATTGCTATGGTCTGCATAATGGGCAATCTAAAGCTTTATAGTTGTAAGGTTAACAGCCAACAAGCCAGTTGGGAATTATTATCTTTTTGTCTGTAAAGATGCTAAAGACAGGGATGACCTTTAATGACTACATTAATTTCCTGACAAATAGTATAAGTGGGTGGTGCGACCCACTTGATTGATTGCCAGATATGCCCTTTCTGTTGTGGAGTAGATAGTGTCAAAAAAGAGTGACCTTTCAGCTAATGTAACAGATGAAATGCTCTTTTCCTGTATCATCTGGGGAAACACTGCATAGATGCATTCCTTGGAGACATCATTATGAGTCACTAACTGTTTTGAGAAGTAAGCTATGGCCACAATAGACTTAGAACTCAGCAGACTTTTCATTTTCCTAAAGGCCTGTTTAACCTCAGCAATCCATTGTATTTTCAGTAGAAACATTCCTCAAGTTAGGTCAGTCAGGGATCAAGTGATGGGAGGAAAGTCCAGCATAAACATTCAAAAATAGCTTGACAGACTTAGAAAGGGCTTTATTAGCTCTTCTGTTGTAAATTCTGACTTCCTTCCACTTTTTCAGCCTGTGACTTCATTATCCCTCTGCCTGTTATATAATCCAAATAGTAGGCTTCTGGGATGTTTGACTTGCACTTTACTAGGTTAGATGTCCAACGAGCTTAGAGTAGAGTTCAGGATGGCTTGAACATTATGGGGATGACTTTCCCAACCTTATCAAGAATGTTAGTGGCATTCAGTTATGCTGTAGCAAACCTCTTATAGTGTCTTAAAATCTTGCTCAGTTAGTCAGTCTATTTAACTACATGGAACATGGCATATGAATTAAATTTACAGGTGATATTTAACTTTGTAAAATTGTAAAACTTTATAAACCAATCAAGATAGAAGGCTACAACAAAGGGACTTTTCCAGTCAGTTTGGGATTCTTCTATGGCTCCAAGATTAATCATTTTGTGTAGCTCTTTCCTAGCTGCTTGGTGTTGGGCTTTTTTGTTCCAAATGTTTGAAAATAGATGCTTTAAACAGGCAGTTTATACAATGTAATGGATTAAACTGTTTCTACCAGGCAACAGAGAATATGTCTGGTGTGGTATGCATATGACATTAGCTGTTTCCCTCCTTGAACAAAAAATAAAAACTAAAATAAAAAAAAAATGACAGCATCCATTTACTACTCTGTACATGAATGGGGTACCCCCATCAATAAGAATTTCTTGGGGAATTCTTATCTTAGGGACATAATTACTTTATGTATTTATTCTTTGTTGCCAGGTTATTCCTACAAAGCTATTTGCATATTTTCAGTGGAGATCTGAGGTGGTATTTACACCACTAGGTGAAATTTGGACAGGGCATTAGGAAACTTCCCCTCCTCTTTAGCAAGTAACAGTTCATACTTCTGTTCCAAGCTTGAAGGTTGCTTGGAGAAGCAGGGAGAAGGAATGGAGAACACTGAGAGTGGAATGAAGTAGATTTGAAAGGAGAAGCAAATTGTTGAGATTACAAGGAGGACAGGAGGTGCAGTGTGGGGATGTGATATCAGGAGGTCAGATGTACTTTACGGAACATACAGAAGGAGTGGAATTCCAGGAGGAGTTGAAAGCAGGTGATCCTTCACAACAGCAGCATGATATGTTATATGGAATAAAGGCTGTACCTATATTGGACTGGGAAGACATATTTCAGCAAAATCCTCTTAGGGAAGAAGATTCAACACAAGCCTCTATTGTAATAACCTTCCAGTCAGGAGGGTTGCAGAATGTTTACTTAAAAGAAATGGTAGACTAGAGTGAACCAGAGAGTGATATGGCAGCTTCGTGGGCTGAAATTATTGAAATGATACAGGAAGAGGAGGTGGTAGAAAATGCAGTAAAGAAGATATTGTATGTGCAAATAGTAAAAGAAGGAGAGAAATGAGTGGAGGAAGTGAACGAGATGACAAGGAAGAAATTCATGATAAGGTTAAGTAGCAAAGAAGAAATATGAAAAAAATACACCGAACCCACAGACATTGCCAACATTCTAGCTGACAGGTTCAGCGCAAACTCCCCCCCCCCCCACCAAAAGGGCAAATATCTATCCCAGCAGAGTGCTGCCCCCCTGACATCTCAGATGCTCAGGTAAGAGCCGCCCTCTCCAAAGCAAAAAACACAGCATCAATGGGACCAGACGGTGTCCCGGGCTGCGTCCTACATGAACTCCAAGAAGAGCTAAACCCAAACATAAAACTACTGTTCAATCTCAGCCTTACTACAGGATATGTACCCAAAGAGTGGCGTACAGCAACGGTGGTCCCTCTCCACAAAGGTGGTGCCTCAACGGATCCTGGAAACTATCGCCCCATAAGCCTGACTAGCTTGGTCTGCAAAGCTATGGAAAGGATCATCATGGACCTTATAAGTAAAGATATTGGGGACCTACAGACACTGGATCCTACCCAGTTCAGCTTTGTTAATGGCAGATCCTGCCTCTTAAACCTGGTCGATTTCTTTGAAGCAGTCACCAAGGTCATTGACGAGGGGAAGGTGGTCCACACAGCCTACCTGGACCTTGCAAAAGCCTTCGATACAACACCCCACTCGGGCATTATAGATAAGCTCACCAGCTTAAATATAAACCCCTATGTCACTAGATGGGTTGCAAACTGGCTCAAGGACAGAACCCACATGGTTAGAATTGCTGGAGCCATGTCAGACTCCAAACCAGTTACAAGTGGCATCCCACAAGGCTCAGTCCTGGGTCCTATCTTGTTCGGTATATATTTCTCAGAGGTAGAGGCCAACACGGAAGGACTGTGGCTGACCAAGTTCACAGATGACTGCAAACTGGGCACCATAATCGACTCTCCAGCCGATACAAGCATCCTCCAAAAGGGCCTCATAGAAACAGACAACTGGTGCCAGAGCCATGGCCTCAAGCTAAATGCCAAAAAGTGTATAGTCATCCCCTTTGGCAAAAACAAAGTGCCCAAAAATTACCACATAAGTGGTATTCCATTAAGTATGGAAGAAGTAATTAGGGACCTGGGGACCCAAGTTGATAGCAATCTCTCATTTGACAACCACGTGGCCAAAGTGGTTAGAAAAACATTTTATATAGCCCACCTTATCATGAAGGGATTCACATCTAGATCAGTGGAGGTCATCGTGCCTCTTTACTCATCCCTCATCAGGCCCATAATTGAGTACAATGCCCCTTTTGGAATGTACCTTAACATACACCTGCAGCAACTGGAAAGACCCCAAAAGTACCTCACCAAGAGGATCAAAGGGCTCAGACAGATGCCATATGCTGCCCGGTTAAAGAAACTCCAGCTCTACTCAGTGGCATACCGCCTGCTCAGTGGCGATCTGTGCCTGATGTATAAAGCCATGTCCAACCCGGAATTAATGGACATGCTGCACCTCAGAAAATCCAAATCCCATTGAGCTATGTGATCGAGAGACTTGAACCTCAGCAATGAAATAAATAGGACATACTGGAGGGACAGATTCATAACCCAGAGGCTCCCTTCACTCTGGAATAAAATCCCAGTCCAGGTTAGGCAGAGTCCCTCACTGACTCTCTTCAAGAGGAATCTTGATGAGTGGATGGGGGATTGTAGGTTTACCCCGGGTATCACTTCTGTGTCACTGTTAGACAGAGGCACAGTATACTAACCTTGAAAAAGGGCATAGCAAAATTAATTTAAAATGGGTGGCGAAAGTCAAACACACTCTGGCTAGGCTTATAAATGCCCTAGGGAAGATAGCCTAGTATGAACCTATGAACCTATGAACCTATGTCTTGAAAGACATGAGATTTGGGACACTCTAGTTGCACCATCAGGCACTTCCCTCAGAGACATAATAGCTTTTATTCATATTAACAGAGAGACTTATTGTGACATGTTGTTTGAGATTGGACAGTAT
This sequence comes from Protopterus annectens, assembly GCF_019279795.1. Lineage (NCBI taxonomy): Eukaryota > Metazoa > Chordata > Ceratodontiformes > Protopteridae > Protopterus > Protopterus annectens. The sequence goes on from NC_056746.1 coordinate 55,639,961, forward strand.
ATGGAATTCTTTTTAGAACAGTATGAATTTAAAAAAGACTGCAATCCTTAGAACTTGTATGTAGTGCAAGCATATCATAATGAAACAAAAGAGAGTTATTGTGCAATTCCGAATGAAAGTTGAAACGGAAGTGTTAAATACTATTTAAAGACTTTATCTAAAGACGTAATGACAAACAAAAATATCTGACAAAAGAGGTTTATGGACTGAGGGTTGGAAATGTGTGGTAATATTAAAAATCAAATTAAAAAAGAGGGCAGCACCATAAGAGTAAGAAAACACACTATTTATTGTGGCAACACAAGCAACATAGTACAAAGAATCGGACCGGTTTCAGCAACCCTGCCTTCCTCAGTATTATTTATACCTTGACTAATTATCATTTGAAGCAACATCACCCAAAGGGCTGTAAATCCAAAGACAGAATTATAAGTGGTCATTAAGTCCTGGAGAGAATAATCCCCCCAGTCTGATGATCCAACCTTTTTCTTTCTTATTCAACAAAGCATGACACCCGAATTTATTTGTCCTATCCCCTGAATCTTATCAATAACCATAAAATGAAAGCTGGCTATACTGTGAGTGAGAGCATGTTTATATAAAGCACTTGAGATCCGTTTATTCTGAATGTCCCTTAGACGTTCAGACATACGGGTGCGTAGTGTTTGTGAGGTTTGTCCTACATAAAAAGAGGAACTCGTATGGTGCTGGTCTCTTTTAGAATTTGTTTGCAGTGTTTTTGGCCTTGTGCACCTGCCATACCTGTGAGGGTTGCTTTTGGATCGGTAATTTTAAAAATGGAAAATGAAAATGTTATACATATTCCAAATTTGATAAAGGTAGATAACAACAGAGGTTTTGTTAAATATAGGGGCAACTGAAAACATGATTTTTTGCAGAAAGAATGATCACTCGATTAGTAATTGTGATAAAAGCGAATGTTTTATCTGTGGTAAGCCGAGGCATGAAGCTAAGAAATGTCATATGATATGTAAAAAATATGGACAAACTAGACATCTATGGGTGGACTGTGAAGAAAATATAGAAGATATTAAACAAGAACAAGTACAAGAATCTGCACGTGATAATGAAAGTATTGTAATGAAGGAACATGAAAAATAGAGTATTATACAAGAAAAAAAATAGTGACCAAAAAATGGAAAAAAATGAATGTGAGGAAGTGGTGCAAGATACAAATGAAGAGGGCTATGTAAACTGGCAAGTAGTGAAGAGGAAAAATAATTCTATATGGAAAAGGGTGAAAGAAAGAAAAAGAAAGTTTAAACATGTAACTGCAAAAGAAAATAAAAAAGGCAAAGGACAGACATGGAAGGGGAATATAATGTTACTTTAAAAGGAAGCTGAAAGTTTTAGAAAAAATGTTAATAGTATAAAGAACATTAAAAGAATTATATGCATATTAGAATGGTGTGCTTTACTTCACATGCATTAATTATATTACAAGACATGAGAATATTGACAGAAGAAGAAAGGCTACAAACAGAAAAAAATATGGGGTGGAAATAATATCTGGAATATGGGAAAGGATTCATGTCCAGGAATAGGTGTGCTATATCAGGAAACGATAAAAGTATTACATATTATGATAGTAGAATTGGGACGAATAACACTGATATATTTAAGGTGGAAAACATGTTTGCATAATTATTGCACTATATCAATATATTCCAAAGAAGGAAAGAGAGATATTATTTATATTACAAAGAAGGAAAGAGAGATAATATTTTTAAAATCCTAAATTATGTAGGAATAAACACAGAAATAATATTAGTAGGGGACTTTAATTGTGATTTAAGAAAAAAAGGAAGTGATGTTAAGAATGTGTATGAGATAATGAAAAGTGGAATGTTATATACATGGAATAACAATCACTGGACTTATAAAACAAATGACATAAAAATAGAAATTGATTATTTTCAATATATGACACTTTAAAAATTGTATAAGCATGAATAAAGGTAACTGTTTTTTGGGGTCATTTAGCTATATGGGTAGAAGTACAGGAGAGGGATGGATATATAAAAACAGGTATAGGTGTTAAGAGGTTGAATGAAAAAGATTTAGATGAGGAAAGTAGAAAAGAGATTAATAAATTATGGAATGATCATATAGGCATGAGAATTTTTTTATAAAAAATTGACAAGTTAGTGGATATGTTTTAAGGAAAAGCATACAAAGTATTTTTTATTTTTTTTAGAATATCAAGATATGAGGAGAAGGATACAGAAGCTAAAATATAGACAATTGAGTCAGGAGGTATTCAGAGAAGAGTTGAGAAATAAGCCATTTTTTTATGAGAAGGAGAAGAAAATATGTAAAATGAACCAGGGAATAATAAAAAAATGTTACAGAAACAAAGGTATTTTTGCAAGGAAAAAAGGAAGAAGTACCTCAATATCCAAATAAAATAATAAAAGAGAATAAGAGTATAATAAGGGAATTGAAGAATGCTGAAGGAAAGAGTGACTATGCAAGATAAAATACCTGAGGTAATAAGAAAAGTAGATGGAGAACATTTTTTTTTGTAAAAAAAAAAAAGAGAGATACAGGAAAGACAAAAATAGAAAGAAAAAATAGAGTAAGGAAGATTGTAAGAGTTTAGAAACAAATGTAAGTACAGAATAATTTAATTGAATTTTAAAATAACTTAACATGGAAAAAACTATAGAAATAGATGGCATTGAAACTTATATATATGATAATTTGGAAGAGTGGCAAAAAGTGTGATTTGTTGAGGTATTACATGAATGGTTAGAGATAGGAGTGGTAGAAAAATAAAGATATACTCGGCTTATGAAATCTGAATGGAGAAAGGAGATGATATAAGAAAGTGGAGACCAATAGTGTTGAATAACACATATTATAAGATATTTATGAAAATAATTAGTAAAAGGTTATCAAATAAAGTAAATGAATTGCTTGAATATACATTTTTTGTAAAAAAAGGAAGTCAGAGTCTATTATGGATAATGAAAGAAGTGATAGATGACATTGTAAATAAAAAGGTGAAAACTAAAGTTATGGTAGGAGATATGACTAAAGCTTTTATTAGAATACAATATGAATGCTGATGGGATGTATTAAGAAATTATAACATAACTGAAAACAAACTAAAAATAATTATGTCAGTTTATAAGAAAAATAACGTGAGAGTAATATTAAATGGATAATTAAGTGAAAAAATAAAAAATAGTGTGGAATAAGGCAAGGACGTCCTGCAAGTAGTATTTTATTTGCTATAGTTATGAATGTAGTTGTCAATAAAATGAATACAGTGTTAAAATTTCAGGTTATAAGATTACAGAAGGAATACAAATTCCAATAAATCTTACATATGCAGATTATATTGTGTTAGTTGCTAAGAATAAGGAGTGATGGAAGAAGGAATTAGGGAGCTAAACAGGTATTTAAATATTAATAAAGAAATACAGGTAGGAGATCAATGCAGACAGCAAGTACAAACAAATGTAGAAATTTATTTAAGCGCTTTTCGTCAGCCTCCAATGCTGACTTCTTCAGAATACTAAACACCATTAAAAAATAGGTATATAAATACAAATTCACTTAATTGGTACAGAAAATTTAAAAGGGTAACACCAGTCATCCATTTAGTTAAAAACACTCATCATTTTCCATTTATAAAATCGAGGCACAAATAATACTTAAAATTTTTCAATTAATATAAATGAAATAACGCATAATGATAACCCAGGTAATATGTATAAAAAGTGGTACTACCACTCTTATGAAATTGTTAAGCTGCTCCCATGACTATGTGTCTTACATTTTTCATCTCTTTAAACTAGCTAATTTTAACAGGCTACTGATCGTACAAGAATCATTAAGCCCTGGGAAGCTATAAGAATTCAATCTAATTTGCCAGGTTAACTCAAGCTCATCTAGTTTAAGGCTTCTTGGTCCACCCCAAGGGTTTACCATAACTTGATCTATCACCATAAACTTAAAGCTATGGTTTCTATTACTATCTACATGTTTAGCAAGTGCGTTTTCCAGCTTGAGCCTTTTAATAGCATATAAATGCTCAAACACCCTTTCTCGTAACCTCCTTTCTGTTTTACCAATGTAAAAGCACGGACAGGATGTACATCTTGCTAAATATGTTACAAACGTTTAATTGCAGTTGTATCTTCCTTTTAATTTGTATGTTGCTCTGTTCATTTGAAAGTTATTGATTTCATCCATACACTTACAATAATTGCAATTCAAACATTTACTCATCCCCGGGTTCCTAACCTGTATTGTATGACCCCTTTCTAGCATTGATTTGAGATTCTTCCCTTTCCTATATGTTACTATTGGGCCTTCACCCAATTTCTGGTAGATATCTGGAAAGGTCTTAAATAAATCCCAATTCTTCCTCAATATAAACAAACAATGTTTGCTGTATGCACTATAGGTGGTTATAAAATTTACTGAGACATTCATATCTACTTGTCTAACCCTATTAGTGACCTCCATTGTAACATTCAGAATATCTGGCACCTCTATTAGGTCACTTTCTATTATAGTTGTTAACATGGATTTAGCACTTAATAATGGTACATAGATCTTGTTCTGTCTCTTATCCACAACCTCTTGAATAAGTGTATCCAAAAGGGACTCTGGATACCCTCTATGAGAAAACATATTCTTAATGGTCTGACACTCATCCACAAAATTGTCGTCCAAACTAACCATTCTAGAGGCTCGTACCAATTGGCCCTTGATGACAGATTTTTTCTGGTGGAAAGGGTGGCTACTTGTGCAGTGAAGTAGCGTATTAGAATATGTATTTTTCCTAAAAATTTTTGCTGTTAATGTATTCAGAGCATAGTTTTTATTTAAACGTCTATCTAAGTATGCGATAGTATCGCTATGGTACATAGCTGTAAACTGAAGGAAGTTAGTTGTATTATTAAAATAATTCAGAACTAACAAACTATCGTTCTCATTTCCATTAAACAGAATGAAAATGTCGTCCAAAAATCGTGTGTAAAAAACAAACTTGCCATAAAAACAATTGCCCTTAAATACATATTCTGCTTCCCAGTAAGCCATTACCAGGTTAGCTATGCTCCCCCCACAGGGGGACCCCATTGCTACCCCTACCTTTTGCAGGAAGTACTCATTGGAGAAAATGAAATAGTTGTTGGACAGCACTAGATCTATAAGTACTGAGACCAATTCAATCTCCCTAGTGGGTGCATTATGTTTTTTGAGCATAAAAAACACCCATTCTAATGCTACATCCTGAGGTATACTGGTATACAAATCTTTCACATCTATAGTGAGAAAGTTGTAATTAGCTTTAAATTCCAGATCACCTATTTTCTCCAAAAATGACCAAGAGTCCTTGCAAATTTGGGTCTCATTGGCCAAATACTTTTGCAAGATAGCATCCACTACCTTAGCACAGGAGTATGTGGGTGATCCTCTACTGTCCACCAAAGGTCTCAAAGGCGGATCCTCTACATTCTTGTGAATTTTCGGTATATCAAAAATGGAAGGATATCTGGGGTAGAGTATTTTCAAGTAGTTGTATACTTTTTGGTCTACATTCCCTACTATGAACAAGTCTTCTATGCAGTCTCCAATGGCTTTATAAGCTCTGTTCACCTCAGTACGAGTAGCAGAACTATATGCTTCAGAGCTAAGTAACCTATACATCCTCTGTTTATATTCAATCATGCTAAAGACCACCAAACCACCACCCTTGTCTGGTTTACAAAACCTTAAGTCCTGCATTGAAAAAAATTGTAACATCTCCCTTTCCTCATTGCTTATATTGGTTGGATAGTTTTTACCTACTTTAAACATGTTGACATGCCTAATATCTAATTCACAACATTTTTCAAATAAATCTAACACAGGGTGCAAGGGGGGGTTATATGTACTAGACACATAAAACCTATCTCTGTGATCCACATTATATACATTCCCCATCAATACATTAAAGTTTAATTTCCTAACATAAGATTTAATGTCCAGTATAGTGTCAACAATATTCCATGGTTTAGATGGGATAAAGGTTAACCCCTTCGAAAGTAGATCAACCATATCACTACTGAATTCTGTGTCACTAAAATTGTATACTTTAGAATCCCCCACTTTATTCATGATAATGTCAGGTCGGGTTACACACACTTCCCCACAGTCAAGTGACGCAGCTTGAGAACAAACTACAGTCTCTCCATCATCATCATTAATAAGGCTGTTGTTCAGTACTTCATCCAGATTAAACTCTTTTGTTAGTTCTTGTAGTTGTTGTATGCTCGTTTTCCCTTGTACTGGGTTTGTTGGTAATTCCTCTGTTTTGGTCTCGCCCCTGTGAAGGGGCCCTGCCGAAAATTTTCATTCCGCTGCAGCGCATTGTTAACAGTTTGGGCACTACGTAGTCTGTTACACCACGGAGTGCCGCCACCTCCCTCCCCGTTCATCACCGGTGAACCAAAACCAGGGTTTATGTTCAACAATTCAGCCTCATTATACTCTGGTTCAAGAGGTTTTGTGATCTTATTAATACTAGTTTGATTCATCTGCCTAAGGTGGGTATCTTTTTTACCCCAAACTTGTGCTGGTGGTGGGATGGGGTAAGCAGTTCCCATACTGTACTCTTTGATATCTCTGTCCAACTTTTTAATTTTCTTAGTTTTTAATTTGAGCAAGTATTGATCAATACTAGAAAAAATGCGTCCGTACTCATATTTGTATCTCCCAAACTCAAAATGAGCTTGGATAAATTCATCCAGTTCAGTCACATACCGAGTTAACTCTTCCACTCACAAAGAATAATGTTTAATAATAGTTTCAATTAATTCAAACCCTTGGCGGTCGAATAAGTTAACTAGTTCCACATGAAATTCTGAGCCATTCTCCAACCCTGTCGGATATGAGGCTCATCTCAAACCTTTAGGTATAACTTTCCGTTTTAAGCACTCACGGAAATATGATATTTCAAGTTGTAATTTTTTTCAATTTGATAAGGTAAGCATCAAATAACTTTAGTTTATCAAAAATAAGGTTATCATTAGTACCATTACTTTGCTCATCAAGAGAAGTAGTTAAATTATTACCGACCCCACCAATTAGGTGGAATCCATTATTTAACCAGCAGGTAAATTAAGTAGGATTGCTTTTACCTTCCAAACCATATGGTTCATCTCTACTCCGCCAATTCAAAACATTCAGTTGTGGCGCTCTGTTTATAAATTCCACTGGTGATGCCTCGATGGTGATTACCGGTGGTTCAGTTACTTCTGTTGGAATTACGGACCCTTTCCCATTAGTAGTAGCTGTGTTTTTATTCCCTATATACTTCCCACTCGGATCTTCCATTAGTGGAGGCATTGGCGTCGTGTGTAAACTGCCATCTTGTTGCCAGCAAGGAAGAATTACCTCCATATCCAAATAAAATAATAAAAGAGAATAAGAGTATAATAAGGGAATTGAAGAATGCTGAAGGAAAGAGTGACTATGCAAGATAAAATACCTGAGGTAATAAGAAAAGTAGATGGAGAAAATTTTTTTGTAAAAAAAAAAGAGAGATACAGGAAAGACAAAAATAGAAAGAAAAAATAGAGTAAGGAAGATTGTAAGAGTTTAGAAACAAATGTAAGTACAGAATAATTTAATTGAATTTTAAAATAACTTAACATGGAAAAAACTATAGAAATAGATGGCATTGAACCTTATATATATGATAATTTGGAAGAGTGGCAAAAAGTGTGATTTGTTGAGGCATTACATGAATGGTTAGAGATAGGAGTGGTAGAAAAATAAAGATATACTGGGCTTATGAAATCTGAATGGAGAAAGGAGATGATATAAGAACGTGGAGACCAATAGTGTTGAATAACACATATTATAAGATATTTATGAAAATAATTAGTAAAAGGTTATCAAATAAAGTAAATGAATTGCTTGAATATACATTTTTTTGTAAAAAAAGGAAGTCAGAGTCTATTATGGATAATGAAAGAAGTGATAGATGACATTGTAAATAAAAAGGTGAAAACTAAAGTTATGGTAGGAGATATGACTAAAGCTTTTATTAGAATACAATATGAATGCTGATGGGATGTATTAAGAAATTATAACATAACTGAAAACAAAATAAAAATAATTATGTCAGTTTATAAGAAAAATAACGTGAGAGTAATATTAAATGGATAATTAAGTGAAGAAATAAAAAATAGTGTGGAATAAGGCAAGGATGTCCTGCAAGTAGTATTTTATTTGCTATAGTTATGAATGTAGTTGTCAATAAAATGAATACAGTGTTAAAATTTCAGGTTATAAGATTACAGAAGGAATACAAATTCCAATAAATCTTATATATGTAGATTATATTGTCTTAGTTGCTAAGAATAAGGAGTGATGGAAGAAGGAATTAGGGAGCTAAACAGGTATTTAAATATGCTTGGTTTATGTTTAAATAAAGACAAAAGCAAAGGATTTTGGGCTTAAGGGAAATATAGAAGGCATTCAGTTTAATGATGAGATTATAGCTATATTAGGAATAGTATCTGGATTAGTTGAGCATAGAGAGAAACAGTGGGAGAAAATCATTCAGAAATTGAGATATGTGTATGTTTTAGAAGTCATATACACAGTTTTATAAAAAGGGTGTCTCTGATAAATACAATTCTTTCATGCAAAGTAGCCTATTTAACAAGTGTCTAGGTATGAAAACGAGACAATGTGTATTGTATTTTCCTTTATATGGGGATCAAGGCTAAATCCAGTTAGAAGAGGGAATTTGTAAGTTAAGGAAGCAGAAGGGGGATTAAGGTTAATCAATTCAATTGTATACATGGCTTCTTTTAATCCTTCTAGAGCATTGGTAGGATTAAAAAAGTGAATAGGAATTTAATAGAATATATATTGAAAGTTAAATATAAGTTTTTCTGAGAGAGGATAGAGTTAGGGAAAAGACAGAAAAATCATGTGAGTGAAGATATAAAATAATACCTAAACAATTTTTTTATGGAATTGAATATAAACAATGTAGAAAGAATAGCAAACAATGGTATTTAAATATAATAAATGGACATTATTATGTTTTTCCATGGAAACATTTAAAGAATGAGAAAAAATGCTAATAAAATAAGAATTGCATGGTGTAAGAAAATTCATGAATCTGAAGATTTTCTGTGAAGATTGATAATACGTAAATTGACTTTTAAAATGAACATGCCCTATGAAAGAATACAGGAAACAGTGTGTAATTATTGTGGGGCACTAGTAACAATGGAACATGTGTTTCTGAATTATTTTAGAGTGAAGAAGTAATGAGAAAATATGTAAAATTAATATGTTGAAAGCTTTGCAAAGGTTGAATATTTAAATATGAGTATGTTTGAATATGAGTATTATGGCAATAAAAAATAAGTAGGTTTAATGAAAATTGATAACAAATATTCTATATCTTATGGACAATGTGGAATGAAAGACTCGATGAAGTGAAGTTTAATGGGAAATGGATATTATCTGAGATTTTGAAGAAGATGTGTTTTTGGCTGTGGAAAATGGTGGGGGGATGATTAAATCATTTGGGATAATATTGTATTGTATTTTACATAAAATGTGAATAACTGTAAATAATGTATATTGTGTAAATTATGTAAATAACATATATAAGCTGTGATAATCTATAAAGAACTCCTACTCGTTTCAATCGCTGCTGTTGAATCCTTTACATCCACCTTAGCTACCACCAGCTCAAGCAGGTGGGGCATCAGTTAATGTTTCATGCAATGGACTGCACCAGTCCCCTTATGTTGCACTATGGTGTCAACAATTGGCCTTCCTGGTGTGGGAGAAGAACCCACGGCCTTCTTTGCCAAATGCAAGTGTGATATCTGTTATGCCACTGACACTAGCTATGGAACTTGTAATACATCACTGACTATTGCTGCTAAACTACTAATTTCTGAATTAGTAATACAGTTTCATTACTTTGATAAGTTTGTTAAGAGGGTGAACGTCTGAAGGTTGTTGAGGATCAATGACTTTCCAAAGCTTGAGTCGAAAATATTATGACCAAACCACTTGTCCAACATGCTTTTGAAAGAGGTTACACAGACAACATTTTGAAAGGATAAAGGAATCTTATTCTAAACTATAGGAATCCATTGAGAAATTAAATTTCTTCTAACACTAATTCTACTATTGTTTATACACAAATGTTGTTAGACTGCCCTAAGGTTTTGTCTCAATTATAAATTTGCAAGTTTAAAATAATTAACAAACAAAACAACCCAAAGAGGATGGACAACAGCCTTGTAATATTCAATTTCTTTAATGATTATGCACTTTCAACCTGAATATAGTCTTCTTCTGAATCAATGCCAATGAACAAAATGATGAATTAAATAAACCCACTACTTGTCACTTGACCAATTACATATACATGATCAATTAACAATATAAAAAAATTGCTTTGAAAAAATGAAATGTAAAATAGATGATATTTACATTTTTCTGCATTTAAATATGTTGTTTATTACGTGGGATAATGTTTGTCCTGTGAAGCATTTTATATATGGAAAACTAACAGGGAATTAAACAAAACAAACATTAGTATGCAGTTAAAACCAAGAACATTGTTAATGCTATAGGAAACATTCTATGGAATGCATTTGGATTAGAAAGGTTTTGTTTCATGTTATAAATGTTGTTCCTAATGATTTTAATGGTGACAAAGAGGGTGAGTTGGAATATAGAGAAATTGAGTGGCAAGTTATGTTTAATTCATACACTTCACTATGTTTAAACAACAATGTGAATTATAAGGTGATTTTGAATAGGAATTTTAACTTAAAAAATGTAAATAGCAGCTATTTCATATTTCATCTTTTCAAAACAATCATTTATATTGTTAATTGATCATTTATATGTAATTGATCAGGTGACAAGTAGTGGGTATACTTAAGTCATTATTTTGTTTATTCCAATTGATTCAGACGAAGACCATATTCAGATAAAAGTGCTTAATCATTAAAGAGTTTGAATTTTACAAGGCTGTTCTCCATTCTCTTTGAACTATTTTGGTTGTTCAGTATTCTGTTCTTACAAACCAGAGAGAGACATTCACTTTTTTCAGATTCAAGATTTAAAATAATTCTCAGTTCATCAGAATGAAATGCTTTATAAGCTAGAATCAATTTTCCTCTTAATGTAAGTTAAACATAGATGTTATTCTTTTTGTAAATATTATTTAAACCATCTCTAAGCTATTTAACTGCCCCAAACTGTATATAGGATCCATACTATTTAACAAATGACCATTTCACCAAAAGTGAAACAGCCAAACACACTTTCACAAAAGTGCTTTTCAATGAAAAATCCCTTTCGCAAAAGTGTGCTTAAAAAAGATAAAAATATGGGAAAATGGCTGATGCTGAGATTCTAGCACAGTGGGGATAAGGGAATATTCCCTTTTTCCCACTGTAGTGCGATCTTGGAGTGAGAATATAAAAGTATGAGAGTGTGGGGGTGCAGAAGGCTTGCCCCCCTGCTATTTTGTTGTTTTATAATTTTCTTTGCACACTTTAGTGAAAGTGCTTTTTTGGTGAAAAGCACATTCGCTAAAGTGTGTTCAGTCATTTGCATTTCGTGGAAACGTGATTTTGTGCAATAGTCCTAGATCTATATATATATATATATATATATATATATATATATATATATATATATATATATATATATATATATATATATATATATATATATATATATATCAAGATCAGACTCCTCACACAACTTTGATTTCTCATATACATGTATTTAAGCATACAACCCATTACATTTAAAGCCTTGCTCACAGTAATATCCACTTGATTTTTGAATAAGTTATGTTCTGAGTCATTGTTTGAAGTAACTTTTTCAAGGGTAACTACTTACAGATAAAATGTTTTTTTTTAAATCTTCTACTTCCCTGAAACATAGGCATTTGTCCAGACTGAAAGAGATGCCAGATTCAGACACCAAATTTGAAATTTCCAACAGAAAGAGATTCATTACATCAAAATCCTTGCCACTGATCATAGTAAATCCTATTTTACAATCATTTGCATATTTATTAATCCATCAATGCTTGTAGAAAAAGAACCAGTGATGATACTAAAGAACAAAGGACCAAGGATTGAACACTCAGGTGCACTAAAAAACTTTAGCTGAGTCAGATGGATGATTTCTGCCTCAAAGCCATTTTATAATTTACTTATGTAAGGATATGAAATCGAACTTAATCATTGCATTATAAATTACATGATGTACCATGGAATCTAAGGCTTTATCAAGATCAATAAATTTTATCCCACAGGCTAAAACAGTATCACAGGCCATGGTTATCTGATCATAAACAGAGCTAAATTGGTAAATGTAGATCTTCTATGAAGAAATATTTGCTGCTGAAGTTTTATTACATCATACGTGAGGTTAAGTTCAGCTATACAGTTAGACAAACATTTTTCAAAGTATTTTCCTAAAACTGAAGTGATGCTAATAGGTCAATAGCTTTTAATATCAGATACTTTGCCTTCCTTAAAGATAGAGTTATTGAAGATTTTTCCATATTAAAAGAACTACTCTAGATCTAAGTAGAAAACGGAAAATTAAATATAAGTAAGGGCCCATTTCAAATTTAAATGTTAAATTTACATCTGGAGTGTTTCTCCCCACGTCTCTGCTAAAATTGGCTTCATTCCAAGTCAGACTTTCCCTGTAAACAAATGTCAAATAAATAAATAATATTTGAATTATGACACCAGGTATTTTATCAGGTTCCATTGATTTAGTACTTTTAATTTTCATAGGGACTTTCTTGATGTTAATTAAGGATATCCCAGGACCCAAACTATCAGATGGAATATGGAGGGGCTATGTCCCATAAGCTAATGCTCTAGCAGATATACTAGCAAAGTACTTATTAAACTTTTCAGCAATGCCCTTAGACCATGTCAGAAGTGTGCTATTGTTTTTCTATAGTAATTGATATAGCCAGAAATAAATGAATACAAACTAAATAAATACATTTGCTGTTAATCTCAACTAATCTGGTCTCATGACTTACCATTTCCTGCTTTATTTTAAGTTGGAACAACTATGTGATTTTTCTTTAGTCTGATTTTGTTGATAGAGGTAGGCCATTTTCTGAAATGCCATGAAAACCCCTTATTTTTGTTATATTAATTAATGATCTTATGATTTTACCACATTGCAATTTTTGGAATTCCTAAGTGTTTTTTTTTTCTTATGTACTACTGTTGCTTTCACATTATCTTATAAAATATTATCATGTTCTTAAATATTCTCACTATTAGAACTAAAGGAAGACTAATCCACAGAAATAAGTTCATTATGTAAACTAATTATTTAATTAATTACATATTATTTAATTATCTTATAAAATATTACCAAAAATGTGGTATCCATAAATGTAAATTAATTATTTAAGTAATTACATATTATTTAATTAAACAAATTAATATTTCCATAATTGTATTTTTATATGTTAAACCCTCAACCTTTGGACTAATTGTAACATTATGGGGATGTGATCTGAATCACTTAACGTCCCAAAACTTTAATCTGAGCAATTAAGTTGAAACATTATGGGGCTGTTATCTGAATCACTTAAAGTCCCAACATTTTAATCTGAGCAATTAAGTTATTAGCATTAAAGTCTACATTATCCAAAATAGACTTACCTCTGGTATTATTTTCAACAGCTTGATGAAAACCATAAAACCTAATAACTTCCAAAAATGTTTGTTCAAGTATGATTTGGCTGAAGAGCTTACCATTCTATATTTGGATAAATAAAATATCCCTGTAATATACCTTTTCTATCGCTATTAACTTATTTTAAGATACTGAAGAAATTGATGTTTTGAGGTACTCATGGAAGGGCTACAGTACCAAGTGATAAATTCAACAATAATTGCCTTCATGTAATTATTACTGGATATTAGCAAGGACTGAATACTTCTACTGAGTAGAACCAGAGCACCTCCCCCTCTACTGTTCTTATAAATTCATTTATACTTGAGACAGTCAGGAAATGAGAAGTCAAGTGATTTTAATCAACAATTATTAATATTTTAATTGTCTTGGCAAAAATTGTAACTCATTTTATTTAATACCTATGCTACACACCTGGCAAAATAGAATAGTAAAACATGATTAGAACTATTATTTACTAATTTGGTATTCTGGCACATACTGAAAAAGGAAACAAATATTTTACAACAGTTTTCTCCATGTCCATTGACATCCTCACCCATGTATAAAAATGGGAAAAAGGAGGCTGTGGATGGATGTATGGATGGATGGATGGATGAATATACTTGCACTGTAGTGACTTAATTATGACCTGTCCCAACAGAACATTCGATAATTATGAGTAAATAGAGAGTTGTTATATTTTAGGTTATGAGTAAACCTAACTGACATAGCCGTGTGTTGTAAACTGAGCCTTGAAAAAAATACAGTCTCCATAATGAGAGGATGAAATTATTTAACTTAAAGATATCTTGACCTGTTTTAGTTCCAAAGTTTCCAGAACTGAAAGTTTAATCTATTCAATGGAATTTCATAAAGGCCATTAGTTCCAGCATGGGTGACAATATGGTTGTATTTAACTTTCTCAGAAATTAGATTTTTTAATAATCTGGGAACTTGATTGATTATTAGATCAGATAACAATGAAACACTTATTATATCTATATTGATATAATGACATTTCCTGAAAGAATTCCTGAGAATAGGTCATCTAAGATTAGTTTATTTTTCAATGCTGGCCTTAATATGAGGGGATAAATGACCAGGAGGTCTCCTGAGATCCATTCCTTTGTCTGTTCCATTTTGTGCATCCAGAAGAGAGCCTATACAAGTCAGAAACTTAATATCACCTTCAGTATGGACAATATCAGACCTAACAGCAGCAGGACTTAGTTCAAGAATAGAACAGCACCAGACCACAATAAATCAGATGTATTACTATCATCCAAGAGAGCGTTAACAGCTCTGTTTGTCTTAAGTAAGGATAAAACCATTTCATTCTGTTCTACGTTCCTTTTTTTTCTCAATGTTATAGCTTTATTTTTTTCCTTGTCTACTTCAGTGTGTAGCTATTTCTCAAACAAATTTACATCAGGATGTGACTTTATTGTATCTACTTTTAAAGATGAAAGGTAAACTCCTTTGAACACAGGAAAAACCTCCAACACTCAAGCTTCAACGGGATGGTATCCACTTAAAAAATGTCAAAGTCTTCATACGAAAAAACAATTTAATGGATTTCTTAACTTAAAGTGCGGAACTTTACATACACTTTTTGTCAGGGCTCCTGCCCCAACTTCTTCAGAAAAAAGACAAATCCGTCACTAACCAACAATCAGTTTTATATACAATTAGAATCTGTTAATTGATAAATTGGGTCAACTGTAAAAACTGCTAAAACTTTTAAAGAGGCAACAAGGCTAAAACCACCAAGGGTCAAAAAGCAATAATAAAAAGCAAGAATAAAGAGCAATAGATACGCTCACATTAATAGTACATAGATAAACACATTTGTATTTGTATTTTGTTTTACCAGTAGAAATGAATTAATTAACTAATTAAGTATTTTTTCATTTCTACTGGTAAAACAAAATACAAATAGACCTTATTAACAAGAGTTTATTTATTAAAGGTTGTTCAAAAAAGTGCTTACAAAAGTGTTTATCTATGTACTATTAATGTGAGCATATATATTGCTCTTTATTCTTGCTTTTTATTATTGCTTTTTGACCCTTGGTGGTTTTAGCCTTGTTGCCTCTTTAAAAGTTTTAGCAGTTTTTACAGTTGACCCAATTTATCAATTAACAGATTCTAATTGTATATAAAACTGATTGTTGGTTAGTGACGGATTTGTCTTTTTTCTGAAGAAGTTGGGGCAGGAGCCCTGACGAAAAGTGTATGTAAAGTTCCGCACTTTAAGTTAAGAAATCCATTAAATTGTTTTTTCATATGAAGACTTTGACATTTTTTAAGTGGATACTATCCCGTTGAAGCTTGAGTGTTGGAGGTTTTTCCTGTGTTCAAAGGACTTTATTGTATCTACCCTTATATAATTAGTAGGCATGACAACAAGTTCATGTATACAAATAGAGTCAAAATGACAAAAAAGTCAGAACGTTCAAAGTGTGGTAAACAATCTGACACAATCATTATTTTCTGAGCTGTGTGCTCATGAAATGAAAGTATATAAATGTGATTCCTGTTCCACTACCATTTTTATGGCAAGGAAATGAAAGGTAGACAACAGAAGATAAATATACTCTAGAATCAAAATATATGAAACAAACAGATTTCAGTATAAAATAATACAAACCCAAACTGCACAAATCTAATCACATCAAAGGTATTGCAAATCTGCACTAAAATATTTGCTAATTCTTTGCAGTCACAAAAAATGGAAAATTATATTTGCAACAATTCAAATGCACAGAGTTCAAAAAAGCACTTAAAATAAGGTTGTGTGGACTATCTAAAAATGTTACAAACCACCACTCAGAACTGCAACTATAAAATAGCTAATATATATATATATATATATATATATATATATATATATATATATATATATATATATATATATATATATATATATATATATAGATATATATATATATATATATATATATAAGACAACAAAACTTCAGGTTAACAATGTAAGCAGCTTTATATTCATATAGTCACGTAGATAATGAACTTTGCATTGACATACAATGTGAACGAACTGCTCAAAAGCATTCACTCAGGTGGATGCAATATCTAAGTAGGAGTGCCTATTGATTGTTTGCACCCTATGTATCAAAACTGTTCCACTAATCCATCAGGAGCTAATCATAAAAGATAAAGAATGTTCCCCACATCTTTAAAAAAGATAGAGAAAGCATGCAGAGGAATTATAACAAATGTGGAACATTGTTGGTGTACCTAAAAAGATGAAAGGTTTAGATGATGTGAATGTAAAAAAAATGTAAAAAGTCTCTCATGGAAGTAGGTCCAAGCAATGTTATCTATGCTACAGCAGATGTAATATCTAGACAGAGGTACCTGGTTATAGACTTAAGCATGCCTAAAATGATGTGAAGTTGAACTCAAATAAATATAAAGAAAATTCAAAATGTCTCTCAAGGAAACTCGTCCACAAAAACCTCTAAATCTTTTGCAATTTGGAATTTAATCTTCTTAGGTGTACTATATAAAGCAAGTACATACATCCAACAGAAGGACGTGTGGATGTGATTGGATGAAAGTTATACTGAAATGCAGTATTGATATCAGTGGGGTGTGCAATATTATCAAAGACAATTGGAAGATTATTTTTGCTGATGCAAATATAAAGAAGATTGTAGGTGATGCACCCTCATTTATTTTTAAAAATAACATGAATTTGAAAAGTCTGTTGTGTAAGGATGTGCTCCCTGTAAGACGAGCCAATATATCAAAGAAGATCGACACATATCCTTGTGGGCATTGTAAAGCCTGTGAACATATCAGCACTGAGAAACTGTTCCAACATCCAATCACGCATAAGATATATCACCCTTATTTGCATGCTGATTGCCTCACTAGAAATATGGTATACCTTGTGAAGTGCAAAAAAATGTTCATCTTTTTATGTGGGCAAAACAAATCCGATTTTTTAAATTTATTCGGCGTTTCATCAGTTTTTTTTTTTTTTATTTAATTAATTTATTTATACATTAAAGTTTTTGTTATATGGTTTACCACATGGTGATCTGCATGGTCGTTTTTGTCATGATCTATTCCTTGTACCACAAACGATCTTCAGTTCTCTCTCAGATTGTTTTTGCTTAGATGTTTAAAATGTTGTGAAGTTGAACTCAAATACATATAAAGAAAATTCAAAATGTCTCTCAAGGAAACAGGTCCACAAAAACAACTCTAGATCTTTTACAATGGCCTTTGCATTTACTCTTCTTAGGGGTACTGCAAAAAGAAATTTTGCTGCCTAATCAGTAATTACTGAAATGTAATAATGCCATTGCTATATTTCTGTGGTCCCACAATGTGTAATTATGCATACCCAAGGGATGTCTATGGTGGTTAAGTGCATCACTGTATTGTTAAACCATGGGTCTGGTGCTGTCCTTAGAAATCTAGTCTAGCTGCACAATATGTTTTATGCGTTTTATAACACTAAGGCAGTAAAATCTAGACTACATCTAATTTTCTGCCTTATCAATTCCTAAATCACCACCCATAATATAGCTGTGTACTAATGTCAATACAAGTGTTATAGAAGGCCATGAAACTAATAAATTGTTTAGGATCTGTTATCTCTATTTTGTTAGCCTGCAGATTAGGCAATGTCATAGCTCAGAGTGCGGTTATTCAGTGAGAATGTTCTGTTCCTTTGATTGTGATTCTATTCTTTTTAGATGTCATCTTGCTCTGCTTAACATATTGTGCTCCTTCTGGGTTTTCTTGAAATTAGTAAATAATTACTTTCATCAGTATACTGACCTAAAGTGGTGGCCTTGGCGTCTATAGATACATATACAGATGTTTGCCTTTCATGTAGTGCATCCTCTATAAAAGGTAACTCACTGAAATAATTTTCTTCTGCAAGGCACACTTCTATTCCCTTTCTGTACTGTGGCAATAATCTTAATGCTTTCACCTTTAGAATCATTTTTCCATTTCTGACTGGCCTGCTACTTTTATGTAGTGGACAGAACCTTAAGACATGGTTAATATATCTGTTTTCCATCTTCCTTCAGTAAGACATTCATTTTTTTTTATCTTCCTGTTTTTACATCCACTTTCCTTAATGTTTTCATGACTGTAGGTCCTTCCATGTCTGTCTCCACTCTAATCTAATGTGTTACTTTAATTACTGGAGTCTTTTGGCAGGATTCTGTATCAGATTTATATAATACTTCCACCAAGGGG
>NC_056746.1:55663953-55753953 GCF_019279795.1 Protopterus annectens
AGTATCTCCCCAAAAACTCTGTTATCTCAGCAATAAGTTGATATTTCTGGATGCTGTATTTGTAGAATGTGCAACACATCAGTAGGAAAAACATTTGTAAGAAGTACTGCACAAATTAGCAGTGCTTCTCTGTGCATCCAGTGAATGGAACTGAAATGTGACAGTCCGGACATGGGAGTTATAATCTCAACAACTGTGCCATCACAGTGCCCTATGGAACTGAGATGTGACAGTCCAGCCATGGGCATTATAAACTCAACAACCATGCCATGACAGTGCACTATCGAACTGAGATGTGACAGTCCAGCTATGGGCATTACAATCTCAACATCCGTGACATCACAGTGCACTATGAGGAAGATTTAGTTTTAGAAGAAATGTATAGATATTCAAGGAAGGATAAATAAAAACAAGTGTTTTTTTTTTTTCCAGTAGTCGTCCATTAAAGGGTGTGTTCCTCGTTGACAGCTTGTCTGTCTTTGAATCACCTTGTGATAACTTGTAACTAGCTATTTGATTTGTTTCTGGTATTTTTTCACTTTTGGCTGAACGAAAGTATGTGTATGCATTAAAAAGACTGAGTCTGTAATTGTAATGACAGTAGGGAGGTAGTCCAGTTTATCTGAGTTGGGATACAGACAGGTAAGCGTAACAGAGAATTACTTTGCTGCAGTAAGCTGTTTGATTTGTTTCTGGTACCGTTTCACTTTTGCCTAACTAAAATGTGTGTTTTTACATTAAATACACTAGGACTGAAACATACAGGGAGGCTGGAAGTTAGATTATTTTATTGGCCAAAGGGCTTTTTAGTTTTTTTACTCATTTTTCTTTGAGTTTATAATGCTCACCACACGGTGGCATTTTAAAGTTCCTTAAATATATACAAGCAACTTAAAATTAAATATTTTATATAAAAGTTTGTGTAACTTTACTCAGTACTCAGTTGCTCAAACAGCAACTTGTCTGTGCACTGAGGAGCACTCTCACATCACGTCAGTCATACATAGCCCAGTTATAGTGTCTACCCTCATAGCACCCACATTAACCTGCTGTACCACACTTTTGTAGATCATATAAAAAAAGACCTTACCCCATGGATGGGCACTTTCACAGTATTTCAGCTGGGAGCGTGGTAGACATTGTCATCCTAAGATAAAAAAGAAATTGTCTCATGTTCACTGACAACCAATTAATCTTTAGAGAAATGGATACATTATGCATGAGAGACGTAATAACATAATGCCACGAGAGGCAAGACTGTTATACAAAAGCATTCAAAATAACAATCAGGTTGTTGGTAACTTAAGCAGTACTGCAACAACACCTAGACCAGCATATGCTGAGGCACTTAAAAGAAACCTTCCTAAACCTCAAAAACCTCCAGGACAAATCCATAAAAACAACCCTCAGCAACCCTAAAAGTACTCCACCAAAACAGCACCCAACACATCACAAACAGCTACACCCTTTGAGCACTAAACTCCAAAGCCCATAAGTGAAGCCAACACAGTACCTATTATTTTAATCATAGGAAACTCTATTGTGAGACATAGAGTTACCCCATGCACAATGCTGAATAAGGAGAAAATCACAAGCAGTTGTCTATCAGGGACAAGGATCACCAAATCACCCACACATTCAAGTCATTAGACTATAAGTACTAGTATGACTCAGTCATAGTCCACATGGGAGTAAGTGACCTGAGACATACTGCCTGGACTGTATAAAGAGAGAGGCATTGGGAAGCTCTCATACTATGTGCCCCTGGCTGGTATGTGCCTAGCTTTGAGCAGCATTCCATCTTCACCAAAGTTAATGCAGTAATATGAACAAAGGTGACTGACTTCAATAACTCACCTAGCTTCTGGTGTCATTCTAAGGGGTACAATATTTGTCAGCATTGGAGGATATGGCAAAGAAATTACATTGCTTTGCCAAGGATGATCTGCACCTGTCTCTTCTAGCCTTTTGAATTTTTTTAAAAACATTATCCTTCTACATAGTGCCTTTTTCAGGCAATGTAAAATTGATAAACTTTCTGATGTACATAGCAAAATTAGCCCAGGGTTACTACACAATGCCAGGAGCCTAAACAAGAAGCTCCACTCCCTCCAGGGTCTCATCAGCCTAGAGAATGTGGACATCTGTGTAGTTGCTGATACATGGTTTAAAGCTGTGGACTACTTTCCAGCAGAGCAGGGCTACAATATTTTCCATGCATTCAGACCAGCTATTGCAAAGGCAGGGACTAATGGTGGAGATGTCTCAGTCTATAACAAAAACAAACTCATTTAAAGACATGGCAATGTCCCACATCATATCCCTGCAAACTATAGGTCACCCTGTATGACCCAAGAAACCCATAACTCCTATTTGTACTTACTGGAGGCTCTCAATATTCAACCCAATACCATATTCATAGGTGACTTCAGCTACCCCACTATAAACTTTCACACACGCAATCATACAGACTTATTGATTCTTGGAATTTGTAAACACAAACACTTTGGACCAGAAAGTTCAAACACCCGCTAGGATTGCAAAAATCATTGACCTGGTAATCCTGGTACTCACAAACATGGCAGAATGCTGTACCACTCCAAATGTAATGTTCTGTCTGGTAAGGTCAGAACACAAAGCTATCTCCATAATAATAAAAAAACAGATCTGTGACCCTGGCTAACCCAAAACATTTCAGAACTATTCTAAGGTAAACTTTCTACTACCAAGTAATAAGCTGTGAAAACTTCAAGCCCTCCCCCAAACCTGAGAATAGACTGCTATTGCAGATTTGCTCACTGAAACCCTGTACAGTCATGTGAATAAATGCATAGATAAAGCTTTACCTATCAGAAATAAGCCCAGAACTAAATGAAAAAAAAAAGAATCCAAATAAAAAGAGGATGTGCTACAAAAACAAACAAGCCATAGCCAAGATTAGTAAGTGCTATGCCCAGCATAATAAAAGCACTCTTGTTAAATTAAACAAACACTTAAAAGGGCTAATTTAGTCTACTGAAGACAAATTTGAGGTAAAGATAGCCTCACAGGTAAAGGACAACCACAAGAATTTATTTAGCTATGTATGAAACCTCAAAGGCAGCACACAGCAGTGTACAGAACTGATTGTAAATGGAACCACCTATATGGAGCCAGAAGATAGAGCAAATTTAATGGCCGACAAATTCAACTCAAGTTTTACCCTCCACCACACACCTCCCCTGGTCGCCCCCCCCCCCAGGAAATTCCAACAAACAGCTCTCCCAGCTATCTATAGGAAGCAGGTCCTAGATGCACCCTGTAAGGCAAAAAATACTGCATCGATGGATCCAGAAAATATTGGAGTGTGCCTCATTTATATCCTGAAAAATTACCTATCAGGACCATGGAGTCACAGTTTAACCATAGCCTCCAGACAGGCTTTGTGCCATATGAATGGAGAACTGTGACATTTCCTTCAGCAGAATCACGGGCCATCAACAAACCCCAAATCTACAGACCCATAAGTCTGATTAGACTCATATGCAAAGCCATGGAAAGAATTACCATGGAAATGATTAATAAGGACATAGAAAACCTTCAAACACTGATCCAACCCAGTTTAATTTCTTCAAAGGCAGAGCATACCTACTCAACATGGTGGCCTTCATTAAGAAGGTCACCATGGCAATGGATGAAGACAAAATTGTGCATCCTGGCTACCTTGCCTGGATAATGCATATGATACATAACCTCACTCAGGCATTGTAAACAAATTCATGGATATAGGCATAAACCCATATATTACATGCTAGATAGCCAGCTACCTCTCAGATAGGACACATGAAGTTAGAATAGGCAGGATAACCTCCACAAAGAGGTCAGTCACTAGTCGAGTCCCTCAAATCTCTGTGCTGGGTTCGCAGTTTTCTGCAGTGCACAAACATGCCATTAT
This sequence comes from Protopterus annectens, assembly GCF_019279795.1. Taxonomy (NCBI): domain Eukaryota; kingdom Metazoa; phylum Chordata; order Ceratodontiformes; family Protopteridae; genus Protopterus; species Protopterus annectens. The sequence continues at coordinate 55,667,888 of NC_056746.1, forward strand.
GGAAAACAAACTATAAAATTATTGTAAAAACAGATTTTGTGAGTATGTAGCAATAATGCATTATAGGACCCTGTGTGGAGTATGTATAATGTTAGACAACTGTGGTTGCTAATGAGTCAGGGCCTGAAACCATGTAGTTTCCAGGTACTGTGCTACTGTGCACGGATCTGTATGCAAATGAGCTGGGGTTACTGAATAGCACAAATGGGTATCTGTGTCCACAGATTCCATTCGTGTAGGCACAGAACCATGTTGTTGTTCACAAAAGACAGAGCTGACATCAAAAGGGGGTGTGTCCACAAACTTTTAAGCTCGTTGATCGCATGCCATGCCTCTAAGCTGAGCAGGGGGCATGTACACTGAATGCTAAGCTGTGTTTAACTCTGAGGCTCGTGTTTTACCATGTTTGCATGTGTTTGCATGGTGCAGTGCCGTGCTGAGTATGACTTTCATGTTGGTGTGTCTACTGACTGCTAAGCATTGTTTATCTTTGTGGCATGGGTTTGCGTGGTGCGCCATAGTGCTCAGCAAGGAAGGCTGTTAAAAAAAAGGCTGAGAAAGCCAATGATATATTAATTACTGAAGAGTCCTGTTTCACTTAAACTAGGGCCATTATACCCCTTAATGATGTACTTGGCAGGTGGAATGCATCATAGGTAGCCCACCACACAGGCTACACCTAGACAAAGCAATATAAAGGTTGCATACACCCTGCAATTTGATTTTTCCCTCATACTCTGCACCACTGGAGAACACACTTGGGAGTTTTAACTGACAGGATTCTAGGGGATGCCACAGGTCTGCTACATACGTATGTACTAGATGCTGAGGTCAATGCAGCTGCTGCTGATGCTGATCATAGGCCTAGATTGTAAAAAAGTGTTCAGGGCCAGGTTAGCCTACCAGGTGCTACATGAGCTGGAGATTGTAAAATGCTACTGGGTGGACAGGGACATACTACAACAACTCAGTGAGCTCTGCCGACCTCAACTCAGACTCAGAGCCAACAGAGGGGAACCCATCCCAGTGGAAACAAAGGTATGTGTAACCCTTAGGATACTAGCTACAGGTACTTTCCAAAGACTGACTGTTGACATGATGGGGCTCTCACAGGCATCTGCTTCCAGGGTACTTCACCAGTTCCTGGATACCATGCTACCACATGCCAGAGCACAGTTATTTTTCCCACACCGCTGAGGAGAGATTCTGCAATATGCAACTCTTCTACCATGTAGCACACTACCTTGAGGTACTGGGTGCCATAGACTGCACTCATATACACATCTAGACAGCACCCAGTGAAGAAAGTAGAATTTATGTCAACCGCAAAGGGTACCACTCCATCAACTGCCAGGTTGTATGCAATACCCAGGGCATTATCACGAATGTCTGTGCTAGCAGCCTTGGCAGTTATCAGTGGCAGCTGGTGACTTCAAATCAAAGGGGGGCTGCAGGAAACAGCTGAATGGGTGGGGTAAATGGGAAGGGGTGTGGCCAACTAGAAAGTGGAGGAGCTATGCTGAAATCCACAAAAACTAACTAAATACGTTGCCCTGGGTGCCAAACCATCATTATGAGAGTCCAAGCAAGACAAAATGAAGTGTAGAAGAATAAAAATATTTCAATGCATTGGCTGCATGACAGCTTACTTAATATCTAGATGGAAACAAAAAGGTTGTGAGGCATGAAAAAATAAATTACTTTTTAAATATATTACTGGAATGCCAGTCAAAATCAAGTATAAGAAAAACAAGCAGCAATCAACTCAAACCACTTCTTGCACTGCAGTTCTAATTATAATTTATATTCAAAAGAAATATAATAATCCACCGGGTAAACACTTCATTGCTCTCAAAAAGAATAAAATATGGAAAGTGTAAAAGCAACAAAGGAGCAACCAAGGCAAAAACAGTCACTGAGATAAACAAAGTCACTGAATTCTTTTATATAAGATGTTTTTACTCTTGTGTTTATTGTTGGTCTGAGGAACAAATTATTTTATATAAGATGTTTTTATTCTTGTGTTTATTGCTGGTCTGAGGAACAAATTCTTTTATATAAGATGTTTTTACTGTTGTGTTTATTGTTGGTCTGAGGACAAATTCTTTTATATAAGATGTTTTTACTCTTGTGTTTATTGTTGGTCTGAGGAAGCTCTATGTGAAAGCACTTACCACTTTTTATGGTTCATTCTGCTTCAGTAAATAGTTTTATGGTAAAGGATTCAGTGACTTTGTTTATCTCAGTGACTGTTTTTGCCTTGGTCGCTCCTTTGTTGCTTTTACACTGTCCATATTTTATAATTTATATTCAGCTTTATTAAAGTACCAAGTAACACACTAAAAGTAGAAATCTCTGTGATGCCCCCACTTGTAAAAATGTTTCTTATCCAAAAAACATCTGCTGCCTGACAACTATCTATTTGTTTCATGGGGAAAACATGATCAAAGTAAAAAATGAAAAGCAAACAAGAAACAAGCTCAAGATACATTGCTTAAAGGATTACTGTACAGGTTATGGACCACACAATTGGCATTCTGTTTAGTTTACAGGTAAAGCCTGCAGAGATGACTGGAAGTCTCCAACAAGTGTAATGAGCTTCTTAAAATAATGTAATTCTGGCCGTTATTACAAATACTGTCATATGCATTTCAATACCCAAGGTTTATACATTATCTAGTTAAGTATTCTCTTAATGGCAACAACAGAAAGGCTTTCAATGTTGGCAATTCTTTAACAGTATGCTTATTAAAGCTTACTTGTATCTTATGATCTCAGACAAGCTTACCTGATGGTCATTAAAGCATTGCTACTTAAACACAGAGCAACAGGCACTTTGAGTAATAAGCATAAATCAACAGTACAAAAATATGACAGAAACCAGACCATTCTGCAAAATCAAGGACAGATGAAAAGCCACTGTAGTACTTGAGTCTACCTTGGATGGGGGGATACTCTGCACATTTGCACTGCATAACACATCCAGAGTCACACATGGGGGGGGGGGGGTTGCAACAAGTATGTCACAATTTGAAATGTCACTGGCTGACTGTGATGGCCCTGACACATTTGTCATACCTCTCAACCTCAGAGCAAGAAATCTGGACAAAGCCATACATAGAAGTGGGACAAAGGCCCAAAAATAAGGACACTTTTTAAATATTGCTCTTATAAACTTAGAAGCAGAAAAATGCACCAATATTCCAAGCAGATAGGAACATCAAACGCAGAGATGATAAAAAAAGTTTTCCTTTAATAGCATGTCCTGGTACCTCAGCAATTCGCCTTCAGTGGAACACCTCACCATACCAAAAACATCTCTTTATATACCATTAATCAATTGAATAATTAATTAATTACAACAAGAACTCATGAAAAAAAACCCAGCTAATGTCTTTAAGATCTCATGAAAATAACCCTGTCTAATGTCTTTCAAGGTACTTTTTAAAACCTTAATGAAAAGATCATTAAAATAGAGAATGATGTTATGGGGAAAAATAAATCAAAACTCAACAGGGACATAAGGGATTATGAGAAAAATGAAGTATACAACTGGCCACGCAAGGGATGTCGTCATCGTCAGAACACCAAAATGCGCATGCCCAGAAGTGAGGATGGTTCTTCATGTTCGTCGATGGAAACCACCGGTAGTCAGAAGAGTATATCTTTCGAAGATATTGGTATGGAGTGTTCTATTGAGGGTGTGGAAACCGCAAAAATTGATCAGAACGTCAAGAAGACCAACTTGAATATGCAGACCCGCTCACGGAAGAACCAGGGGAAGTCTCCTTTTTATTACAAAAATTAAAAGTAAGAAGTTTTGGTACTTCTCATTCATTGGGATTAGTTAGTACTCTTGACAGCACACTTGATAGCAATTTGGACAATAATGTGAACTTACTGGATATTGTGATAGGTGATGTGAACTGTGGGGATGTTTGTTCCCTGTGTTGCGACAATTTAAGTGTGATTAACCTTTCCAATGTTGTTTTGTCAAAGGATTTTTGCAGTGTCTTGCAAAAAGGTACCAAATTCATACCCACCAAACTATTTATGTTAGCAGACATTATTTTGGATATCAGAAAATTTGTTCGCAAACTGAATTTGAAGGTGTATTTTTCAGAACATGATTTAAATATGCATTCTGAAACATTAAATATTATTGAAGAGGATGATGAACTACTAAATTTAAATATTTACGACATTAATGATGAAATTCCATGTGAGAATGAAAATTTAAACAATGATGGAGGCATTCCAGGGGGGGGATTGTTTGGGGCAGGTTATGCACGCATTTGTTTGCCTCAGTTCTCTAATGACAGTGCCTTTATACCTCCGAAATGTTCCACACCCATTAATGCATTTGAATATGTGGTATGCGCAAGCACTGAAAGAGAATATACTGATTTTTGTAGAAAGGGTAGAGCATTTAATCTTTCTAAAAGTGAATGGCTTGCCTTAAAGGAATTTAGAACTAAATTAGACAGAGTGACTGTCAGACCAGCGGATAGAGGAGGGAATTGGGTAATTATGGACACTGTTAAATATGATAATACCATTGAAGAATTGCTTAGAGAAGATGTTTACATGAAATTGAACAATAACCCGCTGAAACAATACACAGATGAACTTGTTCAGTTGCTGGAGAGGGGTGAGAGACCGGGGTTTTTTTTGATTAGTGATGTTAAAAAATTGGTGGTGAAGGAACCAAGGCACCCCTACATTTATACAATTCCAAAAATTTACACGAGCATGGTCAATCCACCATGGAGACCCATCATCTCAGGGGTAGGTTCTTATATTCAAAGAGTGAACAAATTTCTTGATTTTCACTTTAAAAGTTATTTGCTCAAGGTATCTTCTCATGTGAAAAACACTGAGGATGTTTGTAGAGCACTGTGTGGGATGATGTGGGACAAAGAATTTTATTGGGCCACAGTAGATGTTTCATCCTTATATACCAATATTGACAAGTGTTGGGGCTTGGATGCCATGAAAAAGATGATGGGTGAGCGCCCTCGTACAATGTTTTTGCTGTCCCTGTTGGAATATAGTCTTACACACAATTATTTTGTGTGGAAGAAGGATTTTTGCCCCCACCTGTGCAGTTATATACATGGGTGAATTTGAGAAGGAGTTCATGTTTCAGAATGCATTTTTCATCAATAACGTTGATTTTTATAAACGATATATTGACGATCTTATTTTTGTCTGTATGGGAGAATCTTCTTTGTTTAATGATTTCATGCAGGATATGAACAGAAATACACATGGGTTAAATTTCACATTTGAATGATCGAGAGAAAAAATATCATTTTTGGATGTGGAATTTTGCAACATAGACCTTTCAGGAAACCCACCTCGGTTAATAACTTTTTGTATGCTGGTAGCATGCACCCTCCACATTTGATTAAATCATTGCCAGAAGGGGAATTCAGGAGGATTCTTAGGAATACTTCTGATTTCAATTTGTGGGATGAAGTTCTTAATGAAGTGTTCTTAAGACTTTCTTCTAGAGGCTATTTAAAAACAATGTTGTTGGGTATTAAGGACAGGTTATGTGGAGGAAAGAAAACAAGGGGTGGTTATCATAAACAGTGGTCAATGTCACATGAACAGGACAGATTATTCTTTGTATCTAGGTATTCTGAATTTTCATGGGTAATTGAGAAAATTGTTAAACAATTTTGGCATGTGGTTTGTGATGATTTGATTGTTGGTCATTTGTTTCCCAGGCATATTACTTTTTCCTATAGTAAGTATAACAATTTGAAAGAATTGTTAACCAGGAAGTTGGAATATTCAACAGATGCCACAAATGTTGGTATACAATGTTGTGGACGATGCTCTGTATGTAATAGGATTAGAAATTTACATGGAAAGAGGATTAATGGGAAAAAGTATCAAGCTTTTGAGAAATTTGATTGTTCATCACAAGGGGTGGTTTATATTTTGGGGTGTGATTGTGTTAAGCCACTTTGGTATGTGGGCCAAACTACAAGGAAAGTTAAAATTCGCATCCTAGAGCACTTTGGAGACATTAGAAGAAGCAACATGGATAGCCCTGTGGCCTCACATTTTGTTAATGTGCATAATGGCAATAGTAATGGATTTATTTTCAGTGTTTGGCCAGACCACATTTTGAGGTAGGCAATTTTAAAACTGAACTAAACAGATTAGAATATAAAATGATTTTTAAATATCATACCTTACATCTGAGGGGCATGAATTTAGACAGTGGCATTACAGTATGAAAAAGTCAATGTTTTATTAACTATGCATTAAGCCATAAGTTGTATGGATATGTAAGCAAGAATTTTTTTCAACTCTTGTAATCAGTGTTTTCTATTCTTTATTCTTTATTTTATTTTCATTGCTATATTGCATAATGTCATGAACTCTAAAACTTTGTCAGCTGTTGCACTTTAAACATGCTCTAATTGATTAATGATTCAATTGATTAATGGTATATAAAGAGATGTTTTTGGTATGGTGAGGTACCAGGATATGTTATTAAAGGAAAACTTTTTTATCATCTTTGTGTTTGATGTTCCTATCTGCTTGCAATATTGGTGTATTTTTCTGCTTCTAAGTTTCAGACTTTTGGTGTTTTTTTACTTTTTCTTATAAACTTAGAAAGATAATAGAATAGGTCTTGCATTAGTATGAATTTTCTGAAGGGTATGAAATCTGAAACTCAAATGTCTGTCATTATTTTCTAACTTCAGTCTTTAATGATTTGTCACTAATTTGCCAAAAAAAACCCACAATTTTATGAAAAATGGACCGAAAATGTGATGCAAAGATATAAAATATCTACACAATACAGCTGGGAACTTGTCAAAGAAGGGACACTTTAATATTAGTACTGCTAACTTGAGCAGCTGATAAAATAAAAGAATCTACATGCATTTCTGAAATAAAAGTAATCTATAACTCTGATTATTACACTTATTTCTTAATTGTAAACCCTCCATGTTTTCTTCCAAAATTGCTATTTTGCGGAGGGATTATTAGGGGGAAGAGCAACATTCTGAGCCAAAATCGGGGACGGATGAGAGGTTTGGCCATGCCTAATTCTATAAAGCAATTTATTTGCATGTACCTCTCAACCTGTTAATGTAATAAATCTGGATAAGGCCAAATATATTGGGGGAACATATAAACAGTACTAAAAATTGTTCTTGTATAAACTGAGACAGTTGATAGAACAACAGGTCTTACTTTAGCATGCATTTTTCTGAAGGTTATGAAGTCTGAAACTCAGTGTGTCATTATTTAATGACTTAATTCCTAAATGATTTGCCAGAAAACCACAAATTTTATGAAGAACAAACCAAAAATAAGAAGCAAAAATCTATTCATTCTTTGAAAATCTGGACAGTTGGGAGGTATAGTTCAGCTGAGGCTGTCTTTAAGTTTGTCGCCCTTCCCCCTCACAAAATCATGGTCGAATGGAGCCTCCCCCTGCAGCCATTCCAATGATCCATTACTTGGCTATTTCACTCCATTTACCATAAACACTAATGTGCATACTCCTTTACTTTTATGATGAGTTGGACTTCATTTGAAAGTTTTTATTTTGCAATTTACAGCACAAACACTAAGACATCTGCTAAACAAAGCAATGCAGTCTCACAATGAAAACAGACTTAGCATTAAAACTTCTCTGCCCTTGAAACTCACATTCAATGAAACAGCATCGAAACCCATATTCAAAGAAAATACATTTTGCCAGGGGCAGATAAAGATTAATTCTGAGCTGTTTTCAAATCATAGGACCCTTGCATATGAAACATACATGTGCTCTTTGATACACCTTCCTATAGTTTTGAACATTTTTCCAGTAAACAATGAAACAAAACACATGCACCAATAATGACAAAACTGCCCAATTCAGAACATTTTTCCAGTAAACAATGAAACAAAATGCATGCACCCATAATGACAAAACTGCCCAGTTCAGAACATTTCCATCATAAAAGTCTACTCAAACTTCTACAGTCCACCATTATCAGTAAATATGCATAATTCTACAGTTCACCATTATCAGTAAATATGCACAATCTCTGAAGAAGTAAAAGTCATCTAAATAATTCCACATTAAAGAAATATGTAACTAATGAAGAGGTTGCTGCTAGCAAACACCTTTATATTTCATGGTTTCATCGAAAAATAAAGTGTCTGTTGCCCTTGAGGAATAAATTGCCTATATTACATTAAAAAAAATGATAAGCTAGTAATATTGCAATAGGAAATGGATGGCAAACTGATAACAGGCTCATAGTTAGTATCTTAACTTTCTCAGTACGGCAGCATCTACCCTTTGTGGGAGTAGAACCCACATCCTTCTGCATCAAAAGCAAGTATACAAACTGTTGTGCTATTAACAATACGGGTAGACTTAGCATAAGCAGCACTAAACTTCTCTTCCCCTGCAGCTCTCAGCTCCTTGTAAAATCTACTCAATACTCAACTGCATCTCAACTTCGCAGCACAAGAAATCTGGAAAAAGCCAAAATGTATTGGGGGGCGGGGTCAAAAGCCCAAAAACCAGGGACACATTAAACATTGCTTGTATAATCTTGGAAAGTTGCTAGAATAAAATGCTGTGTTATCACCATACATTTTAATGCCAAGGTCCCTGTTCAAAACAGTCAGAGCAACATACCACTATGCCAAATCAGCTGCTTTGTGAAAGAAAAATGCTGTGTTACCACCATACATTTTACTGCCAAGGTCCCTGAGCAAAACAGTTAGAGAAACATACCACTACGCCAAATCAGCTGCTTTGTGAAAGTGAGGAAGACTGAAACATAAATGGCTATCATTTAATGAATTTAGCTCTCACCATAGCTGTCAACCTCTTAGCACAAAACACCTGGACAAACCCATTAATGAAGGAATACAGCCCTCAAACATATTCAGTGAATTCAGTTCTTGCCATAGCTGTCAACCATAGCACAAAAAGCCTGGACGAAGCCAATAACGGGGGAATACAGTCGCAAAAATAGGGACAAATTTCAAATATTCATCTTATAAACTTAGAAAATTGCTAGAATAAAAGGTTGTGTTACTTTGTATTTTCTGAAGAATATGAAGTCTGAAATTCAAATGCCTGTCAATTTTACTTCTGACAGAACAAAAACAATTTTCAGCTGAGGCCCAGGGAGAAATACTGCAGACACATGTCTTTGTAAAATGGCAAGACACCAGAGCAAATCCACACAAACACAGGGAGGAGATGTAGACTCCACACAGAAGGCACCCCAGCCAAAAATCAAACCAGAAAACCTATAGCTGTGAGGCAACAATGCTACCACTGCACGATCAAATATGTAAGGAATCAACCATTCAGAAACCTGAAGTCTGAAAATTCAAATGCCTGTCAATTTTATTTAACATTTGTTAATCAGGACAGTCTGACTTGGAACAAAAAAACAATTTTCAGCAGAGGCCCAGGAAGAAATAATGCAGACATGTCTTTGTAACATGGGAGGACACAAAAGCAAACTCACACAAACACAGGGAGAAGATGCAGAACCCACACAGAAGGCACCCCAGCCAAGAATCAAACCTGAGAACATGCAGCTGTGAGGCAACAATGTTACCACTGCACCATCAAATATCAAGCATTAAATATTTAGAAACCACAGATATTATGAGGAACAGAACAGATCAAATATGAGGCAAAAATCTGCAAATGTTTTACAAATGGTGGTGGGTAGGTAATCCAGGCCCTTAACACCTGCACCATTCAAACCTGAGGTATTCCCTATCACACCACCATGGGTTTGCTCTAGCCACCAGTAAATAGCAACTGTGGCATTTTATACACACACACACTCCCTTTGCCTGCTTACCTTGTTGCCGAGATTTCCAAACAGCCCCTTGCATGTCCAATCCAAATCTGTGAGCATCTTGAATCCAACCATTTCGTGATGACACCACCACACAGACTGCTGGGCATCTTGGGACCGAGATGCCTTTCCCCCTACCTAGACTGCTGAGAAAGCAGTCTGAGAGCATGCATGCATGTGCACCGGGAATTTACCATTTTTGTGTTTCTCTGTTGAAATTGTATTTGTTTTTTTAGGTTGGAGGGCTGCAGTCCTGCAGTCCTATAGCACGAGCCACCCCTGGCAGTTATCATGACTCTCATATCTGGCATGCATCACAGCTGTACCATATGTTTTCTGGGGGGAACATCACACACGGCCATTTACTTGGGGATGCCGGCTATGCACTGGAACCATGGATGATGACACCCATCAGGAATGCACACACACCCACTGAAGAATGCCATAATGAGGCACATACACAAACTAAGAACATCATAGAACATGTGTTTGGGCTTCTGTAGTCACAGTTCCAGTGTTTTGATATATCTGGTGGAGCCCTGCAGTACTCTCCAGCCACATGTGCACAGATGTTCACAGTATGTGCCATGCTGCACAATATGATCCTGTGGAAACAGCTGCAGCAGGATCAGCAAAGGGAAGGGATACACGGCCCCCCACCAGTGCCTAGGTCACCACAGCCACACCCACCGTGGGACTTGGAAGAGGAATGCCCTGAGATTGTCCTTGTAGGCAGACACAGGCATGCTTAATATGTCTTGGCCTTGGCCAAGAGACAGTGCATAGCACATGCACTGACAATCTAGGGCCCTAGGAACTGACATCTTACTCTGACTCGCATACACATTAGTAGAAATGATGCCAACCAGACCACACAACCTGTACCTCACCATTTATTGGGTGTGGACTGCATGCTTCAGATAGAGTTAGCCCTGAACTACAGATCTGTCAACTGCTGCATTCACAAGGTAAGTCACTCTCCTATGCAGCATATGTATGGACTGGCTGCATGTCTGTAAGGGTATATAGTGGGTTTTATATATATAAATATATATATATATATATATATATATATATATATATATATATATATATATATATAGATAGATATGTAATGTGGTACTGGGCTACTTGCACAGATCTATAGTGGGCTACTGGGCTCCTTGTAGAGATATAACAGCCACTTGGGACAGCAGATACTTTGTTGACTAGTATGTGCCCCATAATATCCACTAGGCCAGATGGCTGGAAACTTCACATTATTCCAGGGAGATGCCAAACTGTGGGGTCACAGGACAGTCACATCACTGTCTATGCCAGCAGAGCATAGGCTGGTCGTCCCTCACCCCAAACATATCAGTGTCCTCATACAACTGCTGTAACAGTAAGTCTGCAATGACATACCAGCAGACCAGACAATTCCTGCATGTTGTTGACAGTGTGAGGAATGAAACTCCTCCATCTGGTGGCTAATGTGGCTCCCTGGGCCAGGGACAGTAGCATGGGTGATGGTGCTGATGATTAAAATCTGGCAGCATCCAACATCTTTTGCATGTCAGATACTCATTTGGTGGTATTCACACAGACTGTCATAACTCCTCAGTCTGTTGCTGCAAGAAAGCTGGACAATGCCAGACTGAATGGGGGCACAAAGGGCCATTCCTACAGACAGATATTATACATGCTCTGAGTAACCAAGCAGGTGGCTGGTATAACAGCAGGCTGCAACAGGTCAGATTAGCTGCAGGATATAAAAGCCATCACTTAAATGTGTCAGTTGTTAAAACAAATCAATGACTGCTCTTTACAGTATAGTACTGGAAAACAACAAATGTATGAGGAACACGGCAGACATATGGGGCAAAATGCTGGACATTCTGCAAAAACATGCACAGGGAGAGGTATGCAGACTTTCAACCTGTGTGTGGTGTTACATCATGTACCCCAGTCATATCACATCTCTCAATCTCTTAGAGCAGGAACTCTGGCCAAAGCCATGAATAAAAATGGGACCAAGGCCCACATATAGGGGCAGGTTTTGAATAGTTGCTCCTACAAATGTTAAATGTCAGTAGAATAACAGGTCTTGGATTAGCATGAATCTCCTGATGTGCATGGAGTCTGAAACTCAAATGTCTGTTATTAATTATTGAATTCAGTCTTCACTGATCTGCCAGAAATTTGACAGAAAACCACAATGTTATGTGAAACAGACCAAAAATATGAGGCAAACTTCTGGACAGTCTATGAAGCTCTGTATGAGTCACATATTAAGGTCAGCAAACAGCTGAAGAATGCCTTGGTCAATTTTGCAGAACTGCAGTACTGTGGTAATAGGTGCAGCAGCCAATGGCCTGCAACACACGTACTCCCGGACTGGAGTACAGGTAGCTCTGGCCTGAGTCATTGTCATTACTAGCAATCACACCTTGCATGCTCCTACATTTAGCTAACTTGAGCTCAAGTCTGTAGCCTCTACCACCCAAAGATCTGCTATGTGGAAATATGTCTGGGCATACACACACACAACATTTAATGAGACATCCATGTTATACCCATTTATATAGATATGTTGAGTGGGGATGTACAAATGTTGCCACATACCCCAGAATTCTGGGGTTATCTGCACTTACACATCACAACAGTTGTCCGATGGAACCAGACCATAGCCACAATGGCACATAATACACTCACCCTCAGACCCATGTGCCTGTGGACTGTCACCCTGTAGACAGAGACACAGGTACACGTGGTTTAATGTACAATGGGTGCAATGCATGCATTGGACAGGTCATATTGTCCCTGACCACATTTCCACTTATCAAACTTCAAACATCCACATATAGCCAGACAGGTAAGTGTACACACATAGCAGGGATATTACCAGGTATCCCACCCCTAGGACACTAGATACAATAAATGAACTAAGCAATATCACTCTGCAGGCCACACATGCTGTCTAACAGAAAGCCACTTTGTGTACTTCACAAGTACTCTGCCTGCAGCAACATGTACAACTGACATAAACTGTGGTGCGTGCAATAAGTACTGTGAGCTGTAGTGTGTAATACTAGATAGGTAGGAGTTCTAATCTCATATCATCCAACTTTGCATGTGTGTGTGAGTGTGTGTGTGTGTGTGTGTGCGTGTGTGCGTGTGTGCGTGTGTGCGTGTATGTGTGTGTCTGTGTGTGTGTGTGTGTGTGTGTGTGTGTGTGTGTGTGTGTGTGTGTGTGTGTGTGTATCAATATATCCCCTCAAAGCAGTATGGACCTGCCCTTATGGGCTATCTCCATGCAATGGTATACATGTTATGGCCCTGTGACTGGCTGCTGGCTTCTAAAGTCCCTCCTCCACAAGGCCTATTGATGTCATCCACCTTAATAGTGCTGGCTGATAATCTAATAACAAATAACTCCATGGCACATGCAATAAGTACTACAAGCTGTAATGTGTAACAGTTGATAGGTAGAGGTTCTATTCTCACATCATTCAACTTCTGTGTGAGTGTGTGTATGTACATAAATCCCCTTGCAGCATTACAGACGTGCCCATCTGGCTTATCTCTGTGCAATGGTTATGTATTTTAAGGCCCTATGACTAGCTCCTGGACCCAGCATTGGCCTCCTTTACAAGGCCTGCTGATGTCATCCACCTTAAGAGCACTTGCTGACACCCTGATATCACATAAAGATCATGGCACATGCGATACAAACTGCAAGCTATAGTGTTTATTATTGGATAGGTAGGGATTCTAATCTTACAGCATTCAACTTGTGCATGTGTATATAAACATATCCCCTGACAGCACTGGAGACATGGCCATCTGGCTTATCTCTGAACATTGCTTATGCATTTTATGGCCCTGTGGGTAGCCGTTGGCCCTACATCACCCTAATCTACATAAGCATATTTGATGTCCACCACCATCGAGATTTGTATGTGCAGTATACCCAGGTGATGCATATCAAGGGTAGCAGACCTTGTCACAGGGTATGAAAGCATGATGACACTGACTGTCCCCATTGTACCTGACACAGTGTTTTACATCTATGTACCTAGTGAGCCATGCACACATACTGGCATACCTTGCTTGCACAATATTTCTGCTGTACTGCCTTGCCATCCTGTGTTGCTGTATTGCCACCATGTGTCCATAGTTGAACCACTCAGACCCCTGGGGCACAAACATACACAGGTCCATGTCATTCTGTAACACTACCACCAGTGTACCAACAGGCAACAAAGATACACAAAGTATGATGTGTAGTCAAGACACATACCAGCATACAGTACCTGTCATGGCAAACAACAAAAAACACAGCATAACACTACTGCACTACCCAAGCAGATATTAAGTAATATAGCCACTTTGTGCATCAGACACATTTGCAGGTCCCTGCATTGATGGCATGGATGGCAGAGATGTGGCATAGGTATCTTCACATGCACAGGGTGTGATGTGGGGGTGCCAAACGCCTAGGCTGTGCCAAACAATTGACAGCTGAGTTTGGTTTGAGTTTGATTTGAGCTGCATTTGGCTGTGTTTGGGCATTTATCCACCCATTAATTATGGCTTTGTCCTGATTTCATGCTGTAGGAGGTTGAACGTTATGTTAGGCATACCTCTCAACCATATACGGGTGAATGTCCATGAAACAGAGACATAGCCAGAGTACATCAAGTACATGCATGGACACTTTTGCAATGTTAGACTTATGTATGTGTGACATTGACAGACTAAAAGGAGGTGAATTACAGTGCATCATTTGATATTACAGAAATGTACACCCTTACTTAGTGTCACTATGTCTTATGTGTAATCTACTATCTTTACTACAACAGGTGACCATTGTAGGAAGGATTGACAGAAACGGAGCAGAGATATGAATCAAAGCACAGCCAGATGAGAAGCATGCCTGTAGGTTTTAACAGAGTATCACTGAAATTTCAAAATCATAGATCTAATACAAGCCTACTGTTGTAATCCATATTCCCCATACCTCCATCCTCTCATCTGTATCCTGGTTTATGGAGAAATCTAGTACATACCTGGGAGAGTGATGTATACCTTTTATTTAAGCATTTATCTGCAAATGTTTTGCACATACACAGTCTGTGTGAGTAAAACCACATACATATCTGCTCCCCATAAGCAGTTGCTTGACTTTTGAGGTAATGTCATGAACAGGTAATTGCCTCTGCACTAATCTGTGCCTCAGAATTGATAACTGCATCCAAAACAGCTCAATAGCCTATGACATGGCATCACAGTGCAATATATGAGGCCTTCATGTAAGCCTACAGCATCATATAGTGTAAGTACTAATACTGACCATTGTAGAGATGTATGATGTATGCCCACAGTTTTGCCTCATATGTTTTGTTAGTATCCCATGACAATGTAGTCATCTGGCAGTTCACTGGTCAACATTGTGGGTTGAAGTCAATAAGGGGTGAGAGACATGTGAGTGCCATACTCATCAGAATAAGCATGCTAATGCAGTAGCTGCTATTCCATCAACTTACTATCTTTGTAGGGACACACTGAAACATGCCCCTATCTCTGGGTCTTTGACCCCCCCCCCTTTATGTATGACTGTGTCTGGATCTCCTGTTATATGGGGTTGGGAAGTATGGTTGGTATGTAGCAGCTACCATAACATACAGCTGTGTATGCTCCAGGCTGCAGATGCTGCTGCAGCCTAGGACACATAGAGGGGAGTTTGAACACTTTGGATGCCAGCAAGCTGTATAAGTAACTGTGGCAGCAGTCGCAGCCCTGTCAGTACAGCAGAGACATGGTGAGGGTACCCTTTACAGTCCATTTGAGGCATGTACTTAAGGTACATCTGTTATGCAACAGTGCCAATAACACAGTAGTAGGCAACATATAGTTAGACTATACAAATATGTGCTGTGTGTTCCTACCTGCAGGCCTTTGACTTGCAAAACTGAGTGGCAGACAATTCAGTAGCAGTAACCCATGGGGATTAAAAGTGCATGACTCAGTCATTACTTGCTGTCTTCACAACAATGTAATTGAAGTGCAACACACTGGATTTGAACCCAGGACTGTGTGTGGCAAAATGTACTGTATGCAAGGCATTTAACAGACTGACCTACTGAGTCAGGGCTGCTGCAGGTGTAATTGCCAGATATATGTGCATACACACAGGGTGTGACACACGTTTTCTGCAGCCATCAGTATATGCATGGCTTTCAAAGGCAGTTGTTCTGCAGTAGGGTCCCAGTTGAACATATGTACTGTGCCACTGATGCCTTAGCATGTGTGTTTAAAGATGCTGCAGATAAAAGTCAACATTTATTTGTTATCCCAGGCCTCACATACTGCCATTATTATTTATTTGTCTGTCTACTGGTGTATTCTTGCATCAGGATTCCAGTATACTCCCATTTCTCCCATTAGGTTTAATTTCAGTCTATCAGTCGCAATCAGAAGGTTTTGCTTGAAGCACTAGTTTTAAGTAAGACCTGTGTGGTGTAGTGGGTTAGTGCAGTAGGCAGTAGTTGACAGGGGCCCGGATTCAGAACGTGACAGAGGTGATTATTTTGTACATGTGCATAATACTATGAGGAACACATAGATCATTTAGGCATGTTAAAACTCATTTAAGTGGATTTGCTTGGTGTGGTGTGACACCCCACATCGAGGCACTTAACTTAGCTCCATGCAAACCCACACTAAAAATGTAAAAGAAAAAGGGGTTGATTGGACAGTGGTGAAATAGTGGTAAACATGGGTAAAAACATACTGAAAAGCAGGTAGAGATGTGCAGGAAGGGTATAGGAAAGAACCATAGCTTTCCATTTCTTGTACAGCAACAGCTGCGCATTTTGACAGATTTTATGGATGAATTTGGACCCCAGAGAGAGGGGTGAGGACAACATAAATGTGTTGTCAAGCCTACTGCACCAAATTAGTTGTATCCAGTGGACATGTGTGAAAAATGGAGAGCTATGTATGGGGTAATGTTTTTTTCGTAGGACAGGTGCCCATTTTTTTTTTTTATAAAGAGAGAGTGGAATGTTGGGGAAGGGATATTGGTACATGTGGGGAGGTATGTTTGGTAGGAGAGGATGCAATTGCAGACAGACAAGACAGACAAGACACCAGACAGGGGAAATGTGTAACACATTAGGGCAATAAACACCTTGGATGGGGAGGGTATTGTGGAATCCTAGATGCATTTGCCTCCAGACACCAGCAGCATGACTGAGGTCTCCATCCATGGGCACTCGACACAGTTCCTTCACTGCCCTGACGATGACTGTGCTGGAGGCTGGTCACCAGGGCAGGCTGGCTCCACCAGGTTGTCCATTCTGCCCTCCATCTGGCACAGGTGATATTCATAGCTCACATGAACAATCCTGTGCACCATGGCCAGTAGCTGATCTTGGTTGGCTACCGCCCCTCTGCCACCACTCCCAGGGGGTGCCAGCCCCAGTCCCCTGAGGCAGCTCTACACAAAGATAGTACAGGGCCAGTGAAGGGGGCACCACTGACCTGGGTCCCAGATGTGCTAAGACGCAGTGCCAGGGCCAGTTGAGGTAGGGTAGGTGGATCACCGGGAACCAGCTTACCCTGATGTGTTGTGGTGATGGGGGTATAGCAATAAGTATAGGCCGGTTATGAACAAAACTGTTGTTAGTAATAACCGCATGCTAGAACATTGGAAATAACCCTTTACATTTCAATGCATATTATGTGAAACACAAAGCAATACATAACAGGACAGTCATTATATTAACAGCATAACAGTAACTGTTATGGCATAAGGCCGACAGAAAAGGCAATTCAGTAAGATATGTTAATATGCAACCATTTGCACTAATAAAACATATGCCCCAAAATACAGTTTAATGTAACAACATATGTTAATAGTAAACTATAACCAAAGAATAACAATAATAAATATATGAAGATAAGGTTGGGGAGAGATTGAAATACAGTCCATTAATATCATTATAGGCTGTTTAGTTGACAACAGTACTGCTATCTACTCTACAGGTCTGTCCTTTCTTTATGTGTAATACTGCCCTATAGCTGTTGTAGCACTTACATACCTGTCAAGCTATCCACTTGGGACAGTATGGGCCAAGCAGTAACAACTGCAGGTACACAACTACACAGAACACTTGCACATCAGGTGGACCTATATAACGACCAAGGTGTACTGTGGGCTGATATAGTGTTACTTTGCTATTTTCACAATCATGTCGATGATAAATCTGTGATAGAAGGATTATGCACTAGTATTTATATTATGTAACAGTGTGATAATTGAGAGACATGTATGTGTACAGTTCAGAGAGTAAACAGCAATCATGTCTTGCTTGGCAGGCGGGATAGAACCCAATAGCAGTGACTGCAGAGGACATCTGCATCAACTGTATTAATTGACTGCAGCAGCCTTTAGCAGACACTCCAGTCATACAGCTATACCAAAGATTACACATTTTATTTCTTTTTTATTATTTTTTATACTTATTTTCTTTATTTTATGCTATATTTTCACATTCCCAGTAATGATTGTAACAGTCTGCAACATCCAAACACACAATATTTTACTCATAATATGGGCTACCTCACCCCTTTACTTGCACTTCCTTTGGAGAGAATATCTGTAAATGTCACTTGACTGATACTGTAATATTTAGTGCTACATAGCACTGGAGTTGAACCTTGGTCTGTGTGTGGCAAAGCATATTTCATACAGAACATTTAGCAAACTGAGCTACTGAGTCACTTCTGATTGCTGACAGACTGATATTAGCCTAGCACTCACCTGGCACCAAAATATGACCTGGTAGTAGTAGTACAGTTTTATACTAGACTGCAGTGACAGTTAAACACACATGCATGAAATTTAAGCATGGCAGGGAAAAAAAGACTAAATTGGTTCTTTTCACCCCCAACAAGTCTATTTCTACCTCTCTACCCTTCTCAATCACTTCTACAAATGGTACTATCATCACCCCCCTCTGATCACACCAAACTCCTGGGTGTAGAAATTGGCAAAAACCTAAAGTTTGATGTCCACGTTTTACAAACCATCAAAAACATCCATAAAAATGGGAACACTGTACAGACACTAAAACTTTCTCTCAAAACAAGCAATAATCTCCCTAGCCCAAACCCATCTATTGTTCACTTGAATGTATGTGACACCAATCCTTACCCATTTCAGAAAACATGATCTTGATAGACTTGTGACATGTTACAACAAAATTGGCAAGTTCGCTAACAACTGCACCTTCAGAACCCATCACTGTCAGGCTCTAAAGCAACTACAGTGGCTAGAATTTCCCCAACTACTCAATTACTATCAACTAATCATTGCCTGCAATATTGTGAGACATCCCGATAGAACCCCAGAACTAAGTCATCTACTCACACCCTACAAATCAAATTGTCCCCTTTGCTCCACTGACAAATCACTCCTTTGTATCTCTAAGGCTAACAACACTACAGGTAAAGCACTATTCTCTCATAAGGTAGCTAAATCCTGGAATAAGCTTCTCTCTGCTTTATCTTCTGCCTACACTATTATGCTGTTCAAAAACGTACTTAAATTATACTTAATGAACTCCTGGCTATGTCTATGCATTACCTAACCTTCTCTGTTTCTACCACCCCAGATAGCTTCATTTCCAATTATACCTATTGTATTTTTCTACAGTATCAGGAATTGTATTCTCTGCTCAAGTTTCTAATAGTTATACTAGCTCATACTAAACTTACACTGATTCATTTTTAAGTAGTCTCTGTTCTGTCTCTATAGTCAGTTATTATGCTTATCTAGTGTCAATTTCTGTTTCTGTATCGAAAGTTGTATTTTTTATCTAGTGTCAAACATTTGTTTTTTTGTATCAAAAGTTGTATTTTTATCTGTTGTTAATTTTTTGCTTCTGTATAGATGTTCATATTGTTATCATATTGTTTAACTATTTGCTTTTCTGTACCGAATGTGGAGCTTTTCTCCCCGGGCCTACGCTGTAAATGGACATGTGTCCAGTCAAACTATCCCGGTAAACAAATGTAAAATAACTAAATAAATACCTAAAAATAAAAATGACAGAGATAGTAGGTAACCTATATATTACTACATAGAATGCAGGTGTACACAATACACTGCTAGTGTGTTAAATTATCTGTGAAGTCAACGAATAATATCCGATTATGGGTTATTGTTTGCAGTCTACAACTATTACACTGTTATACCTGACTGCAGCACTGTACCTCACAGCATCAATGCATATAGCTGACATGCAATGATGAAAACTAGAAAACCCTGATGTACACACTTTACCTTGGTGTCATTGCTCTTGGTTAATGTGTAGTTGCAGAACAGATGTTATAATTCAGTTCTTAAAAAACAGCTCTGAATCTATACTTACTGTACAACAGACTTTATTAGATATACCTTCATGCAGGTACTAATATTATGTTGTGTTTTTATTGCAGAACAGTTGTAATAATTGATTTCTTGCAAAACAGTCCTAATTCCACACTTATTGCACAACAGGCTTTATTAGAGATACTTTCATGCAGTTACTGGTATAGTTTTGAGTTTTTATTGCACAACAGTTATCATTATGCAGATGTTGCAATACAGCTGTAATTCCACAGTTACTGCACTACAAACTTTATTGCATGTACTTTATTGCGGTTAATACTTTAGTCATCCCTGCTTATTGCATTACAGTTGGCAGTATGCACTTATTGCAGTACAGCTGTAAGTCCACATTCATTGCAATACATTCTTTACTGTGTATTCCTAATCACAGTTAATGCTTTACTCATTCTTGTTTATTTGACTATAGATAGCCAACTACATCTGTTCTCACCACGCTGACAGCACGACCTCAGCAAGTGCCCAGCATGCACCTCAATATTGTAAGCCCTCTCTTCTGCAGCTGTTGGGAAAGAAGAACACCATTATGCATACCAGTTTAGCAGACATTCAGATTAGATATTAGTGGTACACAGGTAAGAGTACTTACATACATGTGAGATATCCCCTACCTGAAATTCTTGGACTCCGGTGTCTAAGAGATCCCGCTTATATCTATTCAGGTCATTGTAGTGGTGATGACACTGATCACCTGGGCAGGGGATACCAGTTGCACTGGTGATGCCCCTTGCCAGCCGGTCCCAGGCCTCTGCCTTGCAATCTGAGCCCTGTTAACTGCCTTGCAGAAGCCAGCCTTCATGGCTGTTTACAAGAAGTCTGACCATGACCCTTGACTCCAGGATGCCCCAACACTGTGCCCAAATGTGTGAGCCCTCATCAGCACCTGCCACAGTATCCTTCAGAGACAGAACTCCAATAGATTATGATGTATTCTCACCTATTGTGCTTAATGTAGCCTGTTTTCCCAACCTTACATGCCACTGGGCAGCATTTAAAACTGTGGCACATTGCTTAGCACTGTGCAAACCAGCACAGCTGAGTTGAGCAGTGCAAAAACCCCAAAACTCATATGCTTAGCAGTGCTTAGCGGTGCATAAACCAGCCAAGCAGTGCATTAATATTATCAGCCATTATTTTGCTTATGCACTGCTTAGCATGTCTTAGCAGGTCTTAGCAGAGTTTAGCTGAGAGTCGCAGGCCAGGATTTAAAAATAATTTACATAATTTGTACTTATGCTTACTTACGTAATAAATGCTTACTTGCCCTTCCATGTATTCAAACCCTGCACCTACGGCTAAAGCTCTACCCATTTAGCTATGTGGATATGAGGGATTATTCTATACCTTTACATAAACCTTTGAGCTACCTTTAAGCAGTGCTGGGCACAATGCTGCACCATGCAAACCTGCTCAGCTATGCTTATACTTGACCTATAAATAAATAATGAAATACATCCAGTTTCTATTTTTAGATGTCTGGCAGGTGTCTCGGCATTGGTTAGCATTGTTTTTTAAAACAATAAAAAAAAAATTAAATTACATGGATATAATACAATTGGACAGTGCAGGGAGAATGTTACTCATCTGCGGAGACAGTTAGCACCACACTCCCTACACTGATTTTATAACTGTGTTCCATGGTTCCCCCTCGGCAACACATCATGATTAATATGCATGGCTCGCTGCTGAGGAGGAATCCTGTATACGGACATGGTAACATTCTGCGCAGGCTCTACATATAGACAAAGTGAATAGCATCAGAGATACTTAATCCAGGGATTTAAACTTTGCTTGGATCATAAATACGACAAATTAGAGGGACAGCTATGTGGATCAGAAAATTCCCTTTCTCTGGAATAGGCTTTGCATTTATGTGAAGCAGAGCTCTACCCAAACCCTACTGAAGAGAAACCTTAACCTGTAGTTAGGAAATCAGAAATACATCACCAGGCTAGTACCTAAGTCTCTAATGCTTAAATATACCCTTAAAATAATTATCAGGTGCACAAAATTAGAAAATATAATTGGAATGCTTGGCAAGGCTTATAAAGGCCCCGGTGGTCATTACCTATGAACGTACACACACACAAACACACACACACACACACACACACACACACACACACACACACACACACACACACACACACACACACACACACACACACACACACACACACACACACACACACACACACACACACACACACACACACACACACACCTATATACCGATGTTCAGAAGAGTGCACTTTCGTTTAAGTGCACTTTCACGTAAGTGGTCCTCTACTTTTCTTTTTCGAAATAATGAAATTGTGACAAAGAAAAGGTGATCCATATATATATATATATATATATATATATATATATATATATATATATATATATAGCCTTTTTTTGGTATGCATTTTAATTCTTCCGCAATAAGCCATGTACCACTGCTGCTGATTATTGAAGATGATGATAACAAGGTCTACTCAAGTAAACTATAGTTCCCACAAGCTGTATCAGGATCTGCATGATTATGGTATCAAGCATATATGCATACCAGTTTGATTATCTGCATCATTCTTATGAATAATTTCTGTGTTTATCTATGTATAACCATGTCTTGTTATAGACAGAACTTTAATAAATATACCCAACAGCCTAATTAAATTACCCTTTTCTTCTTAAAAAAAAAAACAATTTTTATTGAATACACAAAAAAGCAAGAATACTGTTTTGAACCATGACCATGAAGCATATTAACGTGTTTACAGTTATAATAAAATATAAAAGAAAACACTATCCAAATATTTACATGATGTTGGTAGATGTTGGGCTTTATAAATTGTTTCGATGATGCCTGTGATGATGTGAGATTTTGACAGCTATGCTGGGAGAAGTAGGCCAGTGGATGTGTAACATATCCCAGCATAGCTAGCTGGAGTTTTGTAAAAAAACTATATATCATTTGTATATCAGACTGATTTGTACAGGTGCTTGCATTGAAAATGTATTTATAAAGTGGCTTGTGTTAAAAAAATGTACCAACACAGGGTTTTGTGGGACAAGAAAGAAATACACCTGTATGTCAGACTGTATTGTAACTGTTGGAATGAATATATTGTAACAGAGGATACTGGAAGAGAAGAGGTTAATCTCAGTGCAGCTTACTTTCAAAAACAGTCTGAAATTAAGTTATCTGGTTTAGGCCATAAAGACTGTATCTTACAGTTCTTATTGCATCCAGAGAAGAAATGTCCATGAAAACCAGGACTAGGAATCCTACCATATTGTCCTTAGGGATTAACTAATTGCTACTCTGGAAGGGTGGAAGTTTTGAAATGGTTTTATAGCTTTCAGATGGGATAACACATTTCAACAAAGTTCTGTGTGTATTGTAACACCTATGTGCTAGATTGAGGTTCAGTTTTGACTAAAGGGGGTAGTGCGGGAACCAGGGACAGATGACCAGAAGTATGTGATGTCATTTTGTAATCCAGCACTTAAATAATACTAGATGATATTGTGAAGTCTTCAGTGGTTAAAGAGGAGCAGTACTTGCTGGGGCAGTCCACTACAGTCAGACCTTTAGGAGAGTCCCCATTCTAAATACCTTTGGCCAGGATTCACCTTGACTGTGAGGGTGGAAAAGGAAGCAAGCAAGTAGGCATGTTTGAGGATATCCTTGCAGGTGTCCTGATAGGGAATGGTTTTGATAATGCATTAACTTGCGTGCATGGAGTCACATCCATTCAGGCTTGGATACAGACACATTGGTCTGGGAAGTCTTTTGGGGGGTCCTGGAGAGAGAGAGAACCCCAGCCCCTGGACTCAGTGTGTTCCCTGTGAGTTCTTAAGGGAAATTGTGCTTGTTGCAGAGATCTGCATCTGGAAATGCTGTGTGTATCTATTTTTGTTCCATGTGATCATCCCTTTCCATTGTCAGTTGTGAGGTTTAAGGCTCCTTGATTGCTGGCCCAGAGCAGAAACTTTACAATGTCATTATTTTTTCCACTGTGAATATATCTTACAAATATGTATCATCAGCATATTAGTGTATACTACCACTTGTTTCATAGTTTTAAGTTATTACAATTTGGTTCCTTGTAGATACTGCTTTGTTGCTTTTACTATGTTATCAACAAAGTAAAGGAAAAATAGATTGAAATTTCTACCTTGATTACTGACAATATTAGGAGCAAACAGGAAGCATCCACTGATAACATTTAATGACACAGTTCAGATTTCTTTTTTTTTGGTCACCTGCCATGACAAATAAATGTTTGTTCTGGAAATATAAGAATGCTTTTTAGGACTAGAAGTGAGAATTATGAAGGTTATCACAAAGTGTACAGTATGAGCACACTTTATACACACTTTCTGAATTCAAGAACAGCCCTACCACAAAGTTTGTGCTGTCTATTCACAACAAAGGTTACACTAAGTGGTAACCTTCAGGAATCTAGTCTCAGGTCTTAAGAATAACCAAATAATTATTGTAGAACAAACTAAGTTACTTAATGAAGCAACAATGCCCAGTGATGATAGCTTTTACTCTTGTGATTCAGATTTTGATGCCGATGGTTACTGTACTTTTGATACTACAGGAGTTGCTAGTAAGAGTAACTTCATTCCCTTGATCAAGAATGAAAATATTCAACAATTTTATTTTGCACTGAATTATGTTGTAGAAAAGGAAATAAATGAGTTTTATAAAGAAAGGATCGACTACAATATGAATACAAAAGAATGGGAGTGCTTAAAAAAATTAAGTGTGAATGGCCAACTGGTGTTTAAACTCTCAGATAAAGGGGGAAAGTTGGTGGTGATGTTGTCCATAGATTACTATGGAATGTGCATCAAGCACTTAAAGAATGATAAGGTATACAAAAAAGTAGAAATAACAGTATACGAAAAAGCCATGGAAGAATATGATGAATTAATACATTAAAGGGCACGTTTGAACTATTTTCTAAATTCCAATGTACAACATAAATTTAATAGAAAGAACAATACCATGGCCACATTTTATTGTGTCCCAAAGATAAATAAGGATGTTAAGAATCCCCCGGGATGTCCAATTGTTTCAGTGAGTAGCTATTTTACTCACAACCTGGGTTGATTTTTACATCAATATTTGCTTAAGGAAGTAATGAGATTACCTTCTTACATAAAAGATTCCTTTGATTTTATAAATAAAATACAAGCAATAAAATGGAAGAAATGGATGTATTTTTTGGTTTTGGATGTGGTTAGCCTTTGCACAAATATACAGCACCAATTTGGCAGGGAGGCTTTGAAATATTTTAGGAGACAGTCCAAGAACTCAATATATTAAAGAGCTTACTTTTTCTGCCTTACTAATAATATTTTTGAATTTGATGACTGTTTGTACAAACAAATGCAAGGCACAGCCATGGGGGCGGCTTTCACCCCATGTATGTCAATCTCTTCATGGCCCCCCTTGAAAATACACACATTTATAGAAGTACCTTTTATAAAAAAATATGCTAAGGGGTACTATAGGTCTATTGATGACCTTATTTTTATTTGCAGTGGAGGCCTAAAAGAGGTGGAACAATGTATGGAGTATTTAGAGAGTAACAGGTTTTCTATTAGGTTCAAAAGTTTACAGAAAGGCAACAGGGTTAATTATTTGGACATCACTGTTGAGGGGATGAGTGACAGAGAGACAAAAACTAAAATATTCAGAAAGTTTGGTCATCAGAATCAAATGTTACATGCCACTAGTTGTCACCTTAAGCACACTCTAGCATCTATTCCATATGGGGAAATGTTTAGAATTAGTAGATTGTGTAGTGACAAATAGGAATGTGAGATAGATGTACAAAAGACAGTCACCATGTTTTTGAACTGGGTTTATGATGAATATCAAGTAAGAGAGGGTTATGACAAGGTTAAGAATAGTAAGAGCAATTGTAAAAGGTATAAAGGGAAAAGTAGTTTAGGATTTCATAAGTAAAGTGTAGATAAAAATCTCTGTTTTGTTTCTAAATATACCCTGTTCTCTGCCAAATTAGAAAACTTGAAGAAAAATTATTGGAATGTTGTGAAAAGAGAGATTACATCTCTAAATGACGTTAAACTTAGTTTTTCTTATCAGAGGGGCCGAAGTCTTACAGACTTCTTAGTGCATGGGGTCTATAGGAGACTATCTAGTCAAAAAACTGAGGAAATAAGTGTGAGAGGCACTTTGCATTGTGGGATTTGCTCTATTTGAAAATACGTGGTTAGGACTTTTCCAACCATAAATGGTAAAAAAATTTCAAGAACAAGAAATTGTAGGTATTATTTATAGTTTAAGGTGCCCCTGTGGAAAACATTGTATTGGGAAAAGTAAAATAAGTTTAGCATTGGGGATTAAGGAAAACATGAGAGATATTAACAATAATAAATTAACTAGCCCAGTAGCAAAACATTTTAATAAATTCCATGAAGGAGATCTAGATGGATTACAAGTTACAGTTTTAGAGCAAATCAAGATAAATTTTCTGAGTGCAGAGAGTATTAAGCATTATTTAAGAAAAAAAAATCTATTCTTATATTAAAATACAATACACTCCATCTATGGGGTTTGAATAGGGACTGTAATTGTTAATGTTTTTTATGAAAGCCCCTTAATTTGTTAATTATTTAATTGTTTTTTAAATTAAGTAATTGAATGAATGTTTTGTATAAAAGAAACTTGTTTTTAGAATAGGGATTACTCTGTAAAGGCTATTTGTTAGCCAAGGCGCTAGGATAATTTATTCTTTGTATGAATAAAACAGAATATTGTGCTTTTTAAGCATTTTGATTTCTGGTTCTTTTTGTTGTGGACTATAGCTTTTCATTTGTTGATGGTTTTATATAACCAAATAATGTCTGGAAAAATATGGAGGGGGGCATTATGCTAGCATGTGGCAGATAGTCAGCTGTCATAGGAAATTACAAATTATGTTAGATGCAAAGCTCCTTCTGCCTTACTGTTTTTAATGACTTCATGAGGTCCTTCATATACCTCAGTATCAAATACCCAATAATAATGGTCACTAGGTTGCAGTTAAGGCAAGCTAATTCTATTAATGTATCACATGATTAGAAGAATATTTTCAAAGCAGCAACACCCTAAAATAATGCACAGAATCAGAAGAAACATTAAACCTCTAATGTACATTTACTCTCAGATCACATAGAAGAAAAAACACTTTTCGGTATAGAATGCTTCACAAAACAAGTCAAACTTGACAAAAAAAACAGCTTCTGAAATGTGTGTTAAAACATTTTTTTCTATTGAAGGAGAAGTCTCCCTGCATACCCATGAGGGAAACTTTACCCTATACTCCTCTACTTTTATATATTATTTTTAAAAGAAAAATAACCCTGTAAGGATGAAGCATGACTTGCTTATCACTGACCTCACACCAGAGCCACAATCTTTTAAGAAACATTTCCAGAGCTGTTTTTTTGGGAGAGCTCCTTATTCCAGTAGTCTGTCAGCTGGATTTGCTTTGCTGATTTGTAGTTACTCCTTTGGGGAAAAGCCTCAGTGTAGTTTCTTCCTATCTTAATGAAGACTTTTAATCATTAGACTATCCTGTTTTACAATGTAATTGTTATTTTTATGAGGTCTTCACTTGCTTTTAAGCTACTTTTTTCTCTTGCACACTACTGCTGTACATTCTTCTCTTTCATGAGCTACTGTATGATATCTAAATGTTCTTTATTTTTTGATAATAGTTTCATGTGCATAAAACAGGTGTCAAGTATAGAAAAGAATCACTTATAGAACAATGAATTATGACACAGTACTGTTTAAAAAGATGAGGCCATTGTATAAAATATAACTATGCAATGTCTAAAATCAGCAAAAGCACAAAATCCCAAAAGGAAAGTGAAGTCATACCAAGTCAAAATATTTTATTTATTTTAAAAGGAAAGAATTGGTATGGATCACATGGGGCAAGTGGCAAAGACATTCTGTATAATCCAGTGAAAGCTTTGATTAATAGTCTTCAACAAAAATACTTTCTGGTGATTATACCAATATAGGCAATATGCAAATGGAAAAAAATACAGGGAGCTGATACAATCTTTGGCATGATAGTAAGAAATAAGGGCAGCAGAATATGCAAAATATTATGTCACTGATGTAGAGACTAATGAGAATTATTATGGATAGTTATATCTGGACCTGAATGCATATCTTTTATAGGACAAGGATATAACTGGTATGGAAATCAAGAAAGGTTAGCTTTATTTGCTTATGTTACTATTTTGTACTTGATAAATGCAACAAAAGACATTTCAGTTCTGTTAAACATTATGAGACATGTTCATATCTTTTTGGGATATAAGATAAATGAAGATAAAACAAAGGCCATAGCAGTAAACTATTTACCCATTCACAACTTGTTTCAGCAATACCCATTTTAATAGGGACATATTAAAATGAAGTATTTAAGTGTGTGGGTTGAAATGGATTCAGTTATAGTAGCTAAAGATATGTGGGAAGAGACTAAATAAATAGAGAAGAAAAAGCAGGAAACTGCAATTGCTTGATTACTGATATGAATAATAAGATGTAAGCAGTAAAATGTTTTAGTCAGATATATTTTTATCAACCAGAGAAAGTGTGGATGATAATTAATAAAGACTTAAAGGAATTTATTTGTGTGTGAGGGGAGAGGTAAGTGAGATATGTTTATTATCCCCATCGAACATACGTTTTCTTTTTGACAATTTTTTATTAAATCCATTATATAAATGGTTGAATTCTTGCCTTTCTTTAATCCTGACTCCTCTTCTCCCTGAACATTATTCTACATATAATTTTCCTATTGATTCCATTTACTTCCATATAATTGTCTCATTCCCTTTTTCAAAGATCCTACTTCAGGCACTTTTATCTCTGCACAATATCCGGGAGTACCCAATACGATGTGATGCATAACACATGCAAAATGTTATAAATTGAAGTGGAAAGGGATGATGATAAAGTGGCAGGAGGGACTTCGAGAAATAAGACAAGAGTAGGATTTTGGATTCTGGTAGTTAGTAGTGATGTAGTTCAGGAGACCATTAGTGAGTTTAACCCAAATTCCTTATTACCACAAAGCACTGTCAGGTCATGTGACTTACTCAATGTCACAGAGTAGGTAAACGAAGGTTGAAGGCATCAAACCCTGTGCCTGATCATTATCAACTCATTGTCTTAATCTTCTGTGCTATCTGTCAGACATTAGGAGAATAACAATAGCCTAACAGAATATTATATTCATAAAGTACCTGAAAGTATTATATTTATTAAGCAAACACAATAATGAAGGAACGAGATTTTACAAATAGGGATGACTGCAAGTAGGGGTAAAAATAGGCAAAAAAGCTGGAATTTTCTAGAAGAAGCTAGTGAAATGAATCAATGTACTGGAAGCAAATAACTAGGAAGGGGAAGGTAGTAGAGTAGGATGAGGCTAAGCAAAAGTTTGAACTAATGGTTATAGACAGCTTTCCATACCAGAGAACTGTTAACAGAGTTTTGGCAAAGACAACATAATATGGGAGCAGTAACTGAAAGACTGGCTCTGGTACAGTTTTTAGTTGGGTGTAGATCAAAAGTTGTTGCTTAAAAAGGGGATAAGTAGAAGGACATAATAAATACTGTCTGACAACTATAAGAAACAATCAAGGCAGCTTAGAAAAAACTGGGAAAAGAGAATGGAAAGGCAGTTTGCAAGGAACAGTGAGAGGATATCTGCATGGTTCCAAGCATACCACAAACTCCAGAAGGTTTAGAGATTTTGCATGCAAATGTTTGCATAGGTGTTTTTATACCCCAAGTAGATTTAAAAAAAAATCATCCCATAGACAGCAAATGCTGAAGGTAAGATGGGAAAGAGAAAGCTAAATGGAAGCATTTTTTTTTGTGTGTGGGGGGGGTGGGTGTAACACTTTTATTGATTTTAAAAATTCCTTACAGAGTACTGTGTAAGAAATGTTGGGGGAAGTAAATAATTGTATATGCATCAATGCTTCTTTTTAGCTGAAATATGAAATTTGAATTGTCTAAACATAGTAAGATCTTAGTAAGTTTAATGCTATTGACTGTGAAGAAAAACATTTATTATTAAATGGAAATCAAAATCTAAACCAATTGTATCTAAAGTACTGAATATTGGGGAGGAAGTAAAAGTATTTGAGGTAGGATCTTTGGAAAGGGGACTAGATGAATTATATGGAAGTGAATGGAATCAGTGGGAATGTAATATTATATGTAGATTAATGTTCAGGAGGAAGAGGGGTTAGTGTAAGGGAAGGCAAGGTCTGAGCAATTTACATAATGGATTGAATTAATATTGCCAAAAGAAAACAGGTATACTGAATGAACAAATGTAAATGCTACTATGGCATGATTTATTTTCTATTAATGTATTTGTACTCATGTCATATGTTAAAATACCATAATTCAATAAAGTAAAAAAAAACAGAACAAGATAATAACTGATCATGAAATGGTATCGTGATGACAGATCTCTCAGTAGATTAGGTTCATAGGTTCATAGGTTGGTACTAGGCTATCGGCCCTAGGGCCTATGCAGGCCTAGCCATAACAATTTCCTGGATATTTCTTCCCACAATATTTACTTCTCTGGACCCCTGTCTAGCAGGGAGACTGACATGATCCCTGGGGTGAATTTCCTATCTCCCATCCAATCATCCAGGTTCCTTTTGAAGAGGGCCAGTGAGGCACTCTGTTTGACATGTATGGGCAGTCTATTCCAGAGTATGGGGAGTCTCTGGGTCAAGAACCTATCCCTCCAGCCAGGTAAAGACTGAGGTTTTGCTGGAAAAGTTAGAGAAAAATATGACAGAAACCTTCAAAATATGAAAAAAAAAAACAGGAATATGCTGATGCATACTGACATTTAAAGCTAGAATTTGTAACTTAAAAATGGATGAGACTTTAATCTACACCATAGATTGTGCAATTATAACCTCCTAGGCTTTAAAAATACACTGAACAATGGAAAATTTGAGACATTAAATACATAGTCTAAGGGTGCAATGGATGAAAAGAATTTCAGGCAGCATATATCTCCACTGCATAAAGGTGCATTGATCCTTGTGGAAATCTTTAATGACTGCATTTGCAGATGGCAGAAGAATAAATAAATGGTTTCACTTAGGAAAGTCATCCACAACCCATCCAGGGGCAATGTGTTTTACATGCTCTTCCTAATATAAATGATTCTGTCATCAATGCATGCTGAGAAACTATATCCCTCCCCCCATCAACCTGGTAACAGCAGTGAATTCTAAACAAGGGAACATATCACCTTGAAAAATGTTATGGCAAACACTACTTCACCATCAGATTCTCAGTAAACATGTTGCACACCTTGCTTGAAATACATTTCAGTGCTAGAACACTGAGATTCATATATCGTCTTTCCTAGCATTATAAGTTTTATTCTCTCAGTTTTCAGCAGCATAATTTGGTACTCTAAAATATTTGTGCAGGGTTTCTGAATCATTACTAAAATCCCCATGTAAGGATACATTTCAGGAAGATGCTTAATGGGTTTTGCTCTGCCAAAAAAGTAGAGCATACAGTAACAATAACATTAATTTAAAAAAGTAAAGCTGATTTAACACTCAGTGATAGTTTTGACTGACTTATTGCTTTCCACTTTTCTAACGGTCGCATACTTAATTTCATTGCCTACTTTTGAGGTATACTTCATGTATGCTAGATGTATTATGTTACTATTGTTAATAGATTATAGAGTAGCGATATCAGTGTTTGAACTCGCATGCATTATTCATGCCTTATAATAACTAAGCATTCTTTTATCTTATTTCATATCTTCTGTTTCAGCAGCTATGTAATAGTTTAAATTTGCAGAAACTATTTAGTTTATGGGATAATCACATTGTAAACAGAATGGAGTAGGGAAGAATCTAGAAAATAAAAAACTCAAGATAAGTTTTTGAAGGATATTTTTAAAAATAATTTTGCAGCTTAGTTACTGATAAAGTACATTTTATCTTACATTTTTCCATGCATACCTTTCAAATGTACAGATTTTCACAGAATGTCTAGATTTTAATATCATATTTTTTGGGTTGTTTTTTATAAAACTGTGGTTTTCTGGCAAATTAGTGGCAATCATTTAAGACTGAAGTTAGAAAATAATGACAAACATTTGATTTTCAGACTTCATGTCCTTCAGAAAATTCATGCTAATGCAAAACCTGTTATTCTACCAACTTTCTAAGTTTGTAAGAGCAATATTTAAAAATTGTCCCTATCTCTGGACCTTTGTTTCACTTTTATTCATGACTTTGTCCAGATTTCTTCCTCTAACAGGTTGAGCGGTATATTTTCATGTATCTACTAAATATTACAAAAACAAAATTGGAAGGAAACTATTAAAAAGTGAGCATTGCTCACTTTTGAATTATCTCTAAATGATGCTTTGGAATCATTATTTAATTTCTAATTATAGATATTTGATATGTTAACATTCCAGATGATCATTAGTTCTGAATCTGGTCATCATTTATTATATGTGCTGGTAATAAAATCTTCAGAATATTTTAAAAGTAAGGCTATTACCTGTGTTATGAACTGCTGAATTCTTAAGAAACCATAGTGGTATCTAATTACTGAATGTCTACAGTTTAATTAAGAAATAACTGCAACACTTAGATTTCATTAAACTGCCAAGCCTGAAATTTTAACCAGCATGATGCAGTAAAGCTTGCAACTAATTTCAGACATGAAAACACCTGCTACTGGGATTGTTTTGAAGTATATCTTGCATCCTCGTGTAATATGTAATATGTTATGCTTTAGTATAATTTATACTGATTGGCATATATCCATTGATGTTTTAAATGGAACATTTAAATATAATTTAGTTAATCCTTAATTTACAGTATTATGCATCACTCTTGCTAAGAATACTTTTTTTTTTTTTGCAAAAACAGAATCTGTTCACACCGGGATTCATTTGCTTAGCTTGCGTTTCCCTCTGATGAAGTCACAGCCAGACATCTGGAACAAAGACTTCATGCTTTCGCATTAATACTGTCAGTAATAAATAATGAACCTTACAGAAATGCTGACTATGGTACCATATTTTAAATATGCATTCTAGGTGTGAATTTGTCTGTAAAATGGAAGTTCTTTTCCAGTCAATTTTATCATTAGAATTAGTTTTAAAATTGCTTAATAAATCACAATTTGGCAAAAGTAATATTTTGACCTAGGTAATTACCTTAATGGCTATGGTACCCTGCTTGCATTGCACCCAGGGTAGCATGGTATAATTATTCTACTCTGTGCTCTGCTATTACCTTGCTCAGTGGGAGGTAACACCTGCCTATGAACATTGCATGTGCGGTGCTGCTGAAATGGAAGTCACTTCTGCCTCACAAAAGAGAACTGTTTTACCCAATTATGTGATTTTGCAAGATAGGTAAATGTCTTTCACAGGTCACTGCATTCCCATTTTTAGTTCCCTACAGTGCAAGTGAAATTAAAGAATTTATGGAAGTGAAACATCGCAGTTGTTTGTTGACAAACGGAGTAATCGTTGCTCCACAGAGGTCTCTGAATCTGGATTCACTCCTCCCATGCTATTTGAATTTGACTGTAACTTTTCATTAAATTATTGAGCTTCCTGTGCTAACCAGCCAGGTTACCTTCTCAATATATGATGCATCAGAAACCTAGCATAACAATGCATTTATTTGTTTATTTATTTATTCATGCATGTACGTATTATTTTATTTACTAATTAATTTTTAATTTATTGTTTACCATGAAATTCTGAAATCGGAGCCAGATCACACATTACAGTAATCTTACACTTTGTTTATTCATTTATTTTTTCATTTTCCTGCAAAACCACCACATTCATTACATTATGGTCAGTTCCCATTCTGATCCTGACCTACACTCATTATTTACAGATTTTGTTAATTATCAGTCGAAAATACATCCACAGGTTCTCCAGTCTGCATAACAATAAACTCTAATGTGTTACAACTCCAAACAGCTAAGAACATAAAAAATACTGAATATATTAGCATTCTTGATTTATTTTAGTGTATAATATAGATGTTACAGTTCTTTCTAACTTGTTCTCAATATTTTGAAAGATCATAGTTGGTTGCTCTTTATATTACCCAAATTCTATTGCTTTTAGTTAAATAGTGTTCTCTTCACACTCTAATATTAACATATTTAACAGTAATTATTCACATTCTTATTTTTATGTAGCTATAAATTCTGGTTCATGTAACTGAGTATTTCTTCTGCAGCCTATCTCTTCCTTGCACTTACCTCCTTTTTCACCTATATGAACATTTTTATTTAGTTCTGTCACCCAATTTTGACAACCACTGACTTATTTTCCCAATGTCAGATTTCATTTTTCTAAATGATCATAGTATTGATAGGTATTGTTTCTGAACCAGCGAGTGAATTACTGCATGCTCACCTATGAGTGCAGAGCTGATACAGCAGACAGCTGAATTCTCCTGACTGTGAGCAGAGTTGGAATCTTTCTGATATTCCAAACTAAGTACACTTTTTGCAACTCAGTTTGCACTGTGCTGTATATTTGCTTTACTGTTTATATATTTGCTGTATTGTTTCTGTCCTTTGCTGCTGTTGTGTGCACTTTGTTTCTCAAGGTAACTCAGAAGCTAGTTTCAGCCAGGTGGGGGTTGTTGAGCCAGCCCATCTTAGATGTTAGTCATTGTCTGAGGTGTATTTTCTGTGTTGTGTCTCCATTACAAACTGCATTTTTGTGAATTTGTGCAGATCTGATATAACAGACAGCTGAATTCTCCTGACTGTGAGCAGAGTTGGAATTTTTCTGATATTCCAAACTGATAAGTACACTTTTTGCAACTCAGTTTGCACTGTGCTGTATATTTGCTTTATTGTTTATATATTTGCTGTATTGTTTCTGTCCTTTGCTGCTGTTGTGTGCACTGCTTGTTTCCCCCTCCCTCCTGAGTGTTCTTCTAGTCTTAAACTTGGTGGCTTTGGATTTGCCCGCCCCTGCTCTAAATCTGATCTTGGTCACTGCTCCCAGTCCAATCTCATTTGATAACTCAACATAGTGCACTGAGATTATTTGGCAGGACTACCCCCTTACTTCTTTGACTTTGAACACTCCATAAAGTCCTGCATACCATTGTTAGAATCTCCTTGTGTTCTGACTGCATGTGCTTCTCAAACAATCTGGAAATATAGAACTAATAAGTATACTTTTTGGTGCTTTTTAACTGTTCAGTGTTCTGCACTGTCTTAATTTTTGCTTGGCTGAATTCTACATATATTTGCTGGCATTGTTTTTTGATAGTCTAAGTGCCTCCATTTTGATTTTTTCCCTAATTTACTGCTTTCTGCATTTGTTTTTAGTCATTTTTTTTAAATTTAATTGCATTTATTTAAACTGTATTTGCTTTACTATTGCTACACCCTCACGTGTGCTAGCTTGCACTACATTTGGATTGTATTTACTGCTATTTTAGCTGCTTTTCTGTAAAAAAAAAAAAAAAACAAACAAGAAAAAAAAGTTCTAAGCTTCTTTCCCACCTTCCCTGTAACTAGTGTAGTCCAGATACAGATTTGCTGTATCCAGGACTGTTTGTAAGTTTCTGAAGCCCCCCAGACCTTTGTGTGTTGGAAGGAAACCTTCTAGCTTATCAGTGGGAGTGGTAAGCACTAGGTAGCCTATCTACCACAAGAAAAGTGGTTTCTGGCCCAGAAATTGTAGTTTACTGTCTGTTTGGACAGTCTAGGTAGCCTATCTACCACAAGACGAGTGGTTTCTGGCCCAGAAATTGTAGTTTATTGGCCATTTGGGCAGTTTTTCTATCCCTGTCAACTTTCTGGTGTAAAAGCCCACATTTGTGCTTGTTTCCTGCCTTTCCTGTAACTAGTCTAGTCCAGACAAAGACTTACTGTATCCAGGAGTGTTTGTAAGCTTCTGAGCACCCAAACCTTTCTGTGTTGGAGGGAAGCCTTCTAACTTATCAGATGGAGTGGTAAGCACTAGGTAGTTTATCTACCACAAAAGGAGTGGTTTCTGGCCCAGAAATTGTAGTTTATTGTTCATTTGGGCAGTTTTTCCATCCCTGTCAACTTTATGGTTTAAAAGCCCACGCTTGCGCTTGTCTCCCACCTTTCCTGTAACTAGTCTATCCCAGATACAGACTTGCTGTATCCAGGACTGTTTGTAAGCTTCTGAGACCCCAAGCCTTTCGGTGTCAGAGGGAAGCCTTCTAGCTTATCAGTGGGAGTGGTAAGCACTAGGTAGCCTATCTAGCCTACAGATTTGCTCTATCCAGGACTGTAAGCTTCTGAGCAGTACCAAAATGTCTGCTCTTCAATTGTTCCCTTAGATCTGCTAGTTCTCTCCTCTCCTGCACTTTTACTAGCTTATTAGTCTAACACTTTACCAGACTTCTTGTAGCAATTATTGTAGCACACAAAAGTGTTACCAGGACTGAACATTCTACAAGGAAACAGCTCCAGTACTTATTATTAATGCCCACCCCTCCAGACAAGTCTAAAGGTCAGGTCCCTGTGCTTTCTCCTATTAACCTGGTGAACTTGGGCATCCTGAGGCAATGTAGCATCTGCCTCATGTATACTGACAACCCTCTCCTCTTACCTCCCAACACTCAGACTTGCAAGAGATGCACTTATATATCCAAACTGGAAGCCACACACTCTCCAGCCAAGACCGAAATAGCTGGTCAAGGGGAGACAGTCAACACTTGCATCACACCACATGGAACTCATAGCCCTCCAGAACACACACCAGCACTACCTTCACATAAAAACACAAACCACACACTCACCTTTGTGGAGGCGCTCAGTAAAAATCTTCCCAAACAGCAGAGACCTCCACAACAGAAACGCACTCAACCACCACAACACAACACTAATCATGAGACACATAACTCTCCTAAACAGTGTGCCACTAAACAAAAGCCCCTAAGTTACAAAACAGCATGCCCAACACACTAGCCATAGGTAACTCGATAGTGAGGCACACTGATGTCCCACTCACTAGGTTAAATAAGGAGAAAGTAACAGTCAGCTGCCTGTCAAGTGCCAGGATCCACCACATAATGCATGCACTCAGGTCCCTCAACAGCAGGTAAAAAAATGACTCTTTCATTGTACATGTGGGTGTGAATGACCTGAGACATACCTCATTGGACTACATGAAAAGAGACATAGAGGAGCTCTCGGATTATGTAGCCCAGGCAGGCATGACCCTAGCCCTGAGCAGCCTCCTACCATCACCCAGAATGATACCACAGTACAAGGAGAAAATGATTGATTTCAGCAATTGGCTAAGTTTCTGGTGCCATTCTAAGGGGGTCCAGTATCTGTCTGCCTGGGATGACATGATTGACAGACCTCGATGCTTTGCCAGAAATGGCCTGCATCTGTCACCCCTGGGCTTCTGGATACTGGCCAAAGCTCTTGCCACCCCTATAATGCCTTTTTAGGTGGTGTTCCAAAGACCAAATTACCACAATAACAGCTACAAACAAATGCAATCTGAGGGTCCTGCTGCTCAATGCTAGAAGTCTAAATCTCAAAATGCACTCACTCAAAACACTCCTTAAAATGGAGAACATCGACATTTGTGCTGTAGCAAAGACCTGGGTCAAGGCAGCAGAAAGCACCCCTGCACTACCTGGCTATAACTCATTCCACACCTTTTGGCACAAGAACTTGGAACAAAGCTCCAAAGGCCGTGGTGTTTCCATATACATAAAGAATGCGCACACCTCCAGACTGGTACCCCAGCATAATGCATCAGAGATACTTCAGGTGCAGCTGACATTGGGCAAGACAGCGATTCAGCTCGTAGCCTGCTATAGGTCCCCAACCATGTCCCAAGACTCATACTCCATGTTTGTAAGCACCCTGGAGAATATTAGGATCCAACCTAACAATCTCATACTGGGTGACTTCAACTACCCTTTCATTAACTTGGAAAACTACTCATGTACCAATACACTTGCCCAACGTTTACTCCAGTTCATTAACTCCAATGCCCTGGACCAGCTTGTTCTTACCCCCACTAGAAGTAACAACATTCTGGACCTGGTCATACTAACATGGGTGACTGTTGCTCTACACCAGTAGTCAACTCCTCCCTGGTTAGATCTGACTGCAAACAAATCTCCTTGAAAATCCGCATTCGTCTCACCCCCCGCTGCAAAGGAAACCACCATGAAAAACTTATCCAAAGCTAGCTTTGGGCTCCTAAAAACAGAGGTGGCTAACTTCATGGCACCCATGCAAATGGGGAATAGTTGCATGACTGCCGAATCATACACTATTGCACTGTACGAACACGTACACAAATGTATGGATCTCACCATATTCACTAGAACCAAGATGCTCTCCTCCAAAAAAGGGAAGCCAATCTGGTGGTCTCCTGCCATAAGCAAACTCTACAACAGAATGAAGAAACTGATACAGAATAAGATGAGGTCCCAAGACTGGAAAAACTCCCTTATCAGTCTCAACAAATGTTAAGATCCTTTATCAAATCCTATAAAGTTAGCTATGAAAACAAAATTGCAGCAGATAGTAAAGACAACAACAGGGCCTTCTATAGTTATGTAAAGAATCTCCACAGCAATACCCAGATTTGCTCTGAGCTTCTGCACAATGGTACCTCCTATACTGAGCCAAAAGATATTGCCTGTATACTGACTGACAGATTCAGTACCAACTTTACCCCTGTCTTCCCCACCAAAGGACCAATCATAATACCAGTAGATTGTCGGGCACCCAGTATTACTGCTGCACAGGTTAAAACAGCACTGTCCAAGGCCAAGAATACAGCTTCTATGGGACCTGACAATTTCCCTGGCTGTGTTCTAAATGAACTACAGAGTAAACTGGCACCTCGCCTGTGTGCCATGTTCAATCATAGCCTCACCTCAGCCTTTGTCCCTACTGAATGACACACTACTACAGTCAACCCTCTCCACAAAAGGAGGAGCTACTACAGAATCTGGGAAATATCGCCACATTAGCCTGATGAGTCTGATATGCAAAGCTGTGGAACACATCATCATGGACCTAATAAACAAGGTTATAGGGAATCTCCAAACTCTGGATGCCACACAGTTTGGTTTTGTGAAGGGTAGATTATGCCTTATCAACCTGGTTGACTTCTTTGAGTCAGTCAATGGAGCTGTGGATGAAAGCAAGGTGATTCCTACAGCCTACCTTGAGCGTGCCAAGGCCTTTGATACTATTCCCCACTCAGTAAGCATAGAAAGCTCACTTAAGCTAGGCATCAACCCCTATATCACTAGGTGGGTTGCAAACTGGCTCACAGATAGAACCCACAGTGTGAACGTAGCTGACTCCAAGTCAGACTGCCAGCCAGTCACAAGTGGAGTCCCACATGGTTCGGTCCTGGGTCCTCTCCTGTTTGGTATCTACTTCTCTGAAGTCCAGGCCAACACAAAGGGACTCTGGCTGACAAAGTTTGCAGACGATTGTAAGTTGGGGGCTATTATTAACTCCTCAAGCGATGTTGACATCCTACAGAAAGGCCTCACTGAGACCAATGACTGATGTCAGAAGCATGGACTTAAGCTCAATGCCGAAAAATGTGCTGTCATCCACTTTGGGAAAAACCCAGTTCCCAAGAATTACCACATTGATGGTAGTCAACTGTACACAGAAGGCGTTATAAGAGATCTGGGAACACAGGTTGACAGCAGCCTCTCATTTGACCACCACATTGCCACTGTGGTCAGAAAGTCTTTCTATATGGCACATCTCATTACTAAGGGTTTTGCATCCAGGAAGAAAGAGGTCATTGTCTCCCTCTACTCTTCCCTCATTAGGCCAGTCATCAAGTACAGTGCCCCATTTGGCATGTACCTCACTAGACACCTGCAACAACTGGAGAGGCCGCAAAAGTACATCGTAAAGAGGATCCTAGGGCTTAAACATTTGTCCTATATGGACAGACTCAAAAAACTCCAACTATTCTCTGTCTCATATCGCCTACTTAGAGGTGATCTCTGCTTGACTTACAAAGACATGTCTGACCTAGCTCTGTTAGAAATGCTACATCTAAAGAAATCCCAATCCCTCTGCACCACATGCTCCAGAGACCTCAACCTCATTACCACAATCAACAGAACAAGCTGGAGGGACAGATTCATAACCCAGAGACTGCCCATGCTATGGAATAGACTTCCCATACACGTCAAACAGAGCACCTCACTGGCCCTCTTCCAAAGAAATCTTGATGAGTGGTTGGGAAATAGATAATTCACCCTGGGGATCATTCCAGTGGCTCTTCTCGACAGAGGCACTGGGAACTAAGGTCAGGTGGCACGATGCCAGGGTAATCGTATGGGCTAGGCTTGTAAAGGCTCCAGGGCCATTAGACTAGTACACACCTATGAATAGCAATAAAGTCCAATTTAGTAACATCAGAGCTACTTTCCTTATATTTGTGCTACGTCTTTCAGTGAACTACAGTCTGCCCCCTCCCTTACTGCCTTTGTAGTGTGAATTATTTACTGAAATATACTGGAAAGGATTTCTGCAGGTACATTTGCATTTAAAAATTAATTTCACTCGTGCTATTTACTTCAAATGCTCTTTATGTATTGTTTCTTGAAGATGCAACCAACCATGCATTTTCATATTTGTATCTCCAGATAAAAATATGGATCTTGAACAATCATGTTCATAAAATCATATTTACATGTTTTTGACATCTTAGTATATCCCATCATGCATTGTCAGATTTGTTGTGTTCTGCTCTAAGGTTGCAGGTCTCAGAAAAGAGGGAAATGTAACTTTTATGTTTGTTTCCAATTTTCACTCTTCTGTAAGTTTGTACTACCTCAGCGGTAGGTATGAGGTATATCTAGAGATCTTGAGGGAAATGGCAGTATCTTCACAGCAGGGTATACAAAACAGATCAACCCCTGCAAAAAATATTGTTTTGTAACTATTTTGCACTGTTTAATACAACAAATTGCTTGCATATGATTTAGTCTTGTTCACCTGTTACCTTTGTAATATTTTACTTCGTTACTTTGGGAAGCATGTTGCTTCATAGTAGACCCTCATTAATGTGCCCATTATCTTGTAATTCAGGTAATGTACTACTCCTTGACAAAGTACTTAATCAAAGGTTATCGAAAGTGCAAAATGAAGCAAATTCTACACTGTAAGATCCAAATAGACCTGTATCTAGCACTAAAATTTCTCTCAAGGAGATCTGAATGCTTCTCTAGAATATATTGTTTTTCTCACACTGATGACTAAGAGTACTTAAGGGTATCACTAACTGAAACTAATTTATTTCATAATAATAATATTCTCATTTCATAAATTTGGTACACCACTGCATAACGAGCATGTTTATGTGAATGCGGCTGTGCAACGATTGTACTGCATGATTCAGAAGTGTTGCAGCATGGAGTGAGACACCTATATGTAATCTTTCTGAGTCATGCAGGAAGCTTCTAGTAACAGGAATACTAGACAACGATGGCTGTGTGGTTCACATAAGCAAACACTGAGCACCATATTGCATGCTACAAGAGAATCAGTACAAAATAGTGACCATTCAAAGTGTCAGGAATGAAAATGGGGTGACATAAATTATAGTGCTCAGCGATATCAGCTGATGTTAACAGTGTGTAAGTCACCCCTGAACACAGTTAGGTATTGTCATGCAAATATGCATATGCTTAAAAAGTATCCGATTTCTTTTGAATAAATCTTAAATAACACTGAAAAATAATTGGAACACAAAATTATATAATTAAGCCACTTTAAACTTATCTGTAGCTATATACATAAGTGAAATAGTCTAGCCTTCAAAGTAGCGTCCAGGAGCAAGCTGAAGTGAAACAGGACCGTTCTTTGCTAGCAGAGGTCTGGGACAGGTGATATGGATATAAAGCACTGGGCTGTGCAATGCAATACAGTAACTCTGGATTTCAGACGATTTGTCTGGAGACCCAGTGCGTGTTACAGGAAT
Organism: Protopterus annectens; assembly: GCF_019279795.1. Lineage (NCBI taxonomy): Eukaryota > Metazoa > Chordata > Ceratodontiformes > Protopteridae > Protopterus > Protopterus annectens. The sequence goes on from NC_056746.1 coordinate 55,710,262, forward strand.
TGCCTGATATCTGAGAACAGGCAGTTCTACACTGGAACCTCCTGTGAGTGCAAGAGATAGTTGCAATACAGTCCTCAATAATATTCAGAAGTCTGTTGTGGTATCATCACAGCATGAATTGTCTGACACAATATTATGGTTATCTACCCTCAGTCCATTTTATAAGGTCATAATATTTCAGCCCTCATCAACTCAATGACTGCATCAAGGTACGTTACGGACATATATGTGCTAAACATCAAGTCCATAATGGTATCCAACCCATCGCATACCCTCCTCACTGCTAGGATAATCACATATGGAAGGTGCTAGGGAATCTGTGATAAAGGCTGTCCTGCAGTAATACTAGTGATGTATATGTATATTATCCTCTCTGTACCACTCGGCACATTGGGCAATGTGCACTTTCCAGGTGCTCATTGTTTCAGTAGTGGTTACGGTATTTATAGGGTTGGGTTGCTAGCTTGGAGCCCAGTCCACCTCAGAGGGCACACTCATATTCACACCTAGGGCCAAGTTATAATAACCAGTCCACTTACAGCATGTCTTTAGAAAGTGGGAGGAAACCAGAACACCCAGAAGAAAACCAAGTGAATACAGGGAGGACATGCAGAATCTGCACAGAAGGCATCCCAGACAAGAATCAAACTGCAAAAACTCTTGCTGGGAGGCAACAATGCTAACCACTGCACCACCGCACCACACACACATACACACACACACACACACACACACACACACACACACACACACACACACACACACATACACACACACACACACACACACACACACACACACACACATATATATATAGGTCCGATTTTAAATCCTTACCCTCAAAATCTTGAAATTCAATATACTGAAACCAAAATCCCTAAAGCAGCTTAAAATCCTGAAAACTCAAAATAATGAAACTCAAAATACTGAAAACACACAGGATACCAACACTTACCATATTCCACCACAAGTACATACTAAAACAAATAAAACACAAAGCATATTGCAGGGGAGCAAGCCCCACTGCACCCACCCACACCCCCTGCTACTTATATATCAACTCCAAGATTGCACTTCACTACACCAAAGTGCAGTCTTCAAGTTGATATAGTAAAGTAGCAGGGGGTATGGGTGGTGCAGCCCCCCACATGGAGGGTGAAGGGGGGCTTGCCCCCCTGCCTATACTTGAAGTGTAATATGTTTTGTATGTGGTTCTGCTGAAATATAGGTAGTGTTGCTGTACTGTGTTTTTTTCGATATTTTGAGTTTCAGTATTTAGGGATTTTGAGCTTTAGGGATTTTGGTTTCAGTATTTTGAATTTCGAGATTTTGAGAGTAGGGATTTAGAAGTGGACATATATATATATATATATATATATATATATGTGTATTATATATATATATATATATATATATATATATATATATATATATATATGTATTATATATATATATATATATATATATATATATATATATATATATATATTCTGTTCATACGTATCACTTGCCACTGTGCACTGCAATATGTCCATAGGAATGACATTAGGGGGAAATTACCTACTATGATACAGTACACAATGGGAGCAAAATAACAAAACCGGCTAACACTGACTGCAGAGAACACAGTGCACGTGGGAGGGGTACAATCTGCTGCACAATGGGGTATCATAAGTAAATATCTGATGCAGGCTGCATAATGCATGTGCGTAGCACAACAGAATAAAAACATGGTGCTGATAGAGGTCACTGTCAATGCATCATGGTTGCTGATTGCATGATGGGGGCATGCACATGTCAGCAAGATGCATATACAGTTTCATAAGGAAGCATGTACCCCCACAACTATAATGTATATAGCTGTTGTAGTCCTCTTACTCTCATGCTAGGCGCTGTTCCCAGTACCAGTCAGCTTCCTGTTTGGCAGAGAATTTTTCTGGATCCATAAAAAGGCACAACAATGTTACATGCAGATATCAGATAAATCATGATTGTGTGTTTGTGACATTCTGAGGGGGTGGAGCACATGTTGGGCATGTCTATATTCCATGTATCAATTTTCCAAATTGGAAGAAGCATTGTTGCTCTTCAGCATTAATGTATATTGACCTTGCATGAGAATCATGCCAGCATATACCTCCATTGCTGTTGAATTTACTGATCAGTCATTCCAGTGTCAGGAATGCTGCATAATGACTCTCATTTCTCACTTATGGCATTCAAGGTGCATGCTTTTTTATGATAAAATGTATTGCTTAACTTATATGGTGAACAACAGAGTTTTTACAATTATAGGCCTCTCCTAGACCTTGGTTCATCTTAGCAGACTTTTTTTCCTTGTTTTTTTTTTTTTCCTGTTTTTCTCCTAAAATGTTTTACACCTTTCTCTCCTGCTTCCAATGCTAGATTTTATTCTCGTAGCTGAGACATTTCATTAACTTTGCATACAACTGGTCTCCAGTTAGCACAGATTTCTCCTTACACTTTCTTGTAACTTCTCAAGCTGAATATCTCTTAATTTCCAGCAGTAATCTTCTAATTAACAGTATGGCATTCCCCTTTCAATCTTTTTAACACCCCGTGAATGTACTTACTATTGTTCCATGCCATTGCTAGTGTCTTCAGCTAATTTGCATGTGCAGACTGACTGACTTGGACTCCACACTATTGGCTGCTCTGCCTTATTCCCCTACCACCCCTATCCCCAGCCATCCTATGTATATCTCTATTTATATTTAGTGCACACTATTGGTTGCTCTGCCTTATTTAACTCCCACCCTTATTTCCAGCCATCCTATCTCTATCTCCATTTATATTTACTGCACACTATTGGCTGCTCTGCCTTATTCACCTCCCATCCCTATATCCAACCATCCTATCTCTATCTCCATTTATATTTACTGCACACTATTGGCTGCTCTGCCTTATTTGCCCCCACCCCTATAACTAGCCATCCTATCTCTATCACCATTTATATTTACTGCACACTTTTGGCCACTCTGCCTTATTTGCCTCTCACCCCTATCTCCAGCCATCCTATCTATACCTCCATTTATATTTACTGCACATTATTGGCTGTTCTGCCTTAGTCACCCCCCATCCCCATCTCCAGCTATCCTATCTATATCTCCATTTATATTTAATGCACACTATTGGCTGCTCTGCATTAGTCGCCTCCCACCCCTGTCTCCAGCCAACCCATCTATATCTTCATTTATATTTATCTGTTCTCACCTGGTTCATTTACCTGAGTAGCTCATTAAAATGACTCAGTAACTGAATGTTTCACTTGCAAGAGTATAATGTTTATGTAGTGTACTCCTAAATACAGTGAGTATTCACTTTACAAGAAAAGTGGAGATAAATCTCCACTGCTGTGGCACCCACATATCCACCTACCAATCACAATTATATATGGTTTTACAAATCATGTATATTTTTTATTATTACTAACTCATCTTAATATTCGTCATGTTTTTTCAACTATTACAAATAGGAACAATACAATCAAATCTAAACAGGTCACACTCAGAAATTATATATTCATTGCCATCACCTCTTGATGTAATGTTTATCTAAATGATGCATTATCCCCCCCAAAAATGATATCCTTATTACCAGACTCTCCAGCAATAACCTTGATAAAAGGAACCAAATTCATACTAATTATACTAAACCATTTATAGCCAACTTGCATTCACCTTGAGCACTGGCCACCACATATTTTAACTACACAAGATTCCAGGCATCTTCTTATTGCTGTAATAAATACTGGAAATATTAAATACAAATGAGCCAAACGGGTCTAGCAGTGCAACCTCAAACTTGTATTTATTAATTGTACACCTATATCGTAGCATCTATTGCTACACCTCTAACGTTCTTACCGAAGTTATCTTCACAAGTTGTTATTATACTGAGTATGTTATTTGAATCTTGCAATATTGACATGTTTACCTCCGTGAATTCAAATGTAACTTTTACTTGTGCATTTAACTATGACTGTTGTACTGTGTGTGCTTCTTAATGCTATATCTCTACTGATGCTCTAGCAAAATTCTTCTTCACAAGTGTTAGTATACTTAATATGTTATTTAATGTTTACAGTACTGGCATGCTTATATTTCTGTATAATAATGTGACTCTTACGTCTTGCAATAACTGTTACTCTTGCATTGTATATGAAAGTTAATGTGGACTTTTTTCCCCAGGCCTCCACTGAAAATGGGCTCATTCTGGCCCAGTGGACAATCCCGGTAAACAAATGCAAAAAAATGCAGCTTAAGGATGACAACTTCATCTCTCCAAACATAATAAGAATTATATAACAATCGTAACTATTGGTCAGGATCTCAGAAAACTAATGCATTCTTAATAATAGTAAAGAATGACACAAATCTCTCATCGGTTCATAGGTGAATAGGTAAGTAGTAGGCTAGCTGCCATTATGGGCCATTTTATACCTAGTCATTTTCCCTGTTTGTGCTCTATTTTACCTATCCCATTTAAGTAGAGATTGACTTTACCCAGTGCATGGTTGATAATTATATGTTACCCCTAATGAAAATAACTGAGATCATACTATAGATAATTTCTGGGGACCTACCCATTGGATATGGCATTTAGGATATGCCTCTGCCCAATAATCAGTGAGTAGTACAGGGGGCAGTCCTGGGATAGATTTTCTGTTTCCCAGCCATAGATCAATGTTGCTCTTGAATATGAACAGGGAGAACCTTTTCTCCATTTACCAAAATATATAGTGTCCACCCATTAACTAAACTTGAAATCTAGTTTGAACTTTAGTATATACTATCACAGGTTCTATTGCAACCCTCTACCACTCTCATAAAACTCTTTTCTCTTATACAAGAGAAGTAAGGCAAGTTCTCCATACTAAAGAATAAAAGGCTGCAGAACATTAACATTAATATGGTAATTTACAGATCTAAAAATTGAGAGACAAAATTGAGAGATAATGCTTACAGAGAATGAGCACAAGGGAAATAACAACTTAAATAAATGCTTTCCTTATCACCAAATAAAATTAAATTGTGGGGTAAAAAAAATAATGTAGCCAAAGCTGCATATCTAATTAAAATACAGACCCTGCACCTGAGCCAGCTAATACTTTCTGGAGGACAACAAAATACATGGGCAAAAACAATATATTCCCTTAAACATCTCAAAAATTATGAAAAAATATGTTAAGTAAAATAGTTAATGCTGTCAACGCTGCCTAATTCCAACCTTTACAATTGCACTCTCTGACCAATATTAAACATACCAATGTATAGATTACTTCTAAGGTCTCCCTTATAAATTACAACCATTAGTTGCAACAGTGTTCAGACCTACATGGATAAAAATCAGGCTAGCTATGATAACATTCTATACTCTCTATTTATAATAGTCATGAGAGGCTGTTCCATATTGCGCTAACTTATTACCATATTTGCAGTCTCACTCTGACCCTATGTACTGCATCTATATTTTCAGTTATGCTAAAATATGACTCATTCCCAGTGTCAATTATCAACATCTGATAAGGATTGCTGCCAGTAGCCATTATTTTTAACTTGGTAACACTCTACTGAAAAAAAAGACATTTACAACCAAATCTTGGGACATGTTAAAAAAATGCTATATCCTCATGATTAGTCAGCATGGGGTTTTATTCTAAATTTAGCATTGTCATATTCATTTCATCTTAGTTATCCAAGTATTCTGTAATACAGAAAGTAGTGTAATATCTACTGTAGATTTCAGTGATCTAAAATGAGTGTTTGAGGATGTCAATTACCATCCTGATCAGCAAATGTTCAGATTATGGCTTCTCTTACTCTTTCCACAGACAGGTCACTAACTACCTATGTTTCACAGTCTTCCTGCTTAAGTCCCAAAAATTATAAATTTGATATTAGCTTTTTCAAAAGTCTTGTCTCACAAGATCATCATTTAGCCCACTACTGTTTTCTTTATTTATCAGTAAGGTTTAATGGGATCTGCAAAAAAAATATAATACTAATGCTCTAATCTGGAGGTGGATAGTCTGTAGCAACCATGCCACCAATTCAATAAGACCTATAGAATTATGCTGTTTGACTAAGTAATTACATTAATTATATACTTTCTGACCACTGAGTTAATCCCTTTCCATTTATTCAGCCATAGAAGTACCCAGATATTTGTTTAAATCAACATCCTTTTCATCCTTTTCATCTTAATACAGAAAAAGTAGTTGTAAGTGTTTTAAATCAGCTTAAATGTCTCTCATCCCAGTTCTGAAACAGCACACTATTACTACTAATGCTCCAATCCTTGCAAAAGAGTATTCTTTGCCAGTTAAACCTCTGAAATCATCTCACAGTTCTACTATAGACAGCTGGAAACAAACTGCTGCAATTCATCCACTTTTTTTCCAGTGTATGAAACACCATTGCCTTATCCAACAGAAAGCTAACTGACTACCAGTAACTGATAAATCAATCATGTCCAAATTTTGGTTACACACCTGCTCTGCACCTGGATAATCATAATACCTCATCACTCTGACTGCATTTTCTTAGAACCATTCTTTCTTCTACTTATATATAGGCAACGTGAGTTTCTGTCCCATCTTTTTGTGTGGATCATACTTATGCCATGTGTTTATTTTCTTTTGTTAATGTCTATGTATGTTTTTCAAAATGTTTTGCATTTCTCAAAACTAGATTTGATAGTTTAAAAATTGTAATCACACGATATGTTCCTAAATGTTTTATGTCTCAGTTATGTAAACATGGAGTGTTTCTCCCCAGGCTTCCATTGAAAATGTGTTTTGCTCCTATTGCTGTTCCGGTCAACAAATGCAAGTAAACAAATAATAAACTCATTGGTTATTAAATTAATCAACAATACAGCTGCCTACCTTTATCTAATAAGCTCTAAATACAGAATGAAAATAAAAGCATCAACCCTCACCAAATCTTATAAAACCTCCACTATAAATGTTATTATTTAATCTGGCATCTAGTGAGAAGGCCTTCTCAAAGACTATACCTGCTAGATGGAATATCATTTTTCAAGACATTAGAAAGTACAACAATTGACAACTAGTTCAGGATTCATCTCAATTAGCAACTAATAGATATTGACTAATACACATGCTTCAAAGACCATGGCTAATGCAAACTTTTGCTTTTCTGTCTTATATTTAACAGTGTCAGTTGTAAAGTTGCAGTTAGAATGATCATGTAATTAGATGAATTGTATTACATTGATAACTAACTTGTAACGATGGAGCTTTTTTCCCTGTGCCTATGCCCAGTTGAACTATCCTGGTAAACAAACACACCCAAACAAACAAGCAAACAGTACATACATACATAAAGAAATAAAATAAAAAATAAAATAAATAAATAACTGCTTGATTTACTATAAGAAAACAACTTCGCCTTGAAATATTTATAACCACTTGCAGTAAGACAAAGAGGCGATACTGTAGTTGAGGGCCTCACCAGTTTCTTTTGCACAGAAGTGGGCGCGTCACAAATTGAGTGACAACCCGGTCTGCATATTTAATTTGCTTGTGCATACATAACAGTAAAATATTAAATGTACACAAGCATAAGCGACACTTTAAGGGCATGAATGGCACCCGTCCACACATGGTGCCTAGCTTACCTGGACGAGTTTATGTGGAGGAGCAGATATGGAAATGACTTTGATACTTTATTTGTTAACTTGCTGAATCACATATGCGAATTCCAAGAAGCTGTTCTTAGTAAAGCTCCTGCCAATGACAGTGAGGAAGAGTCAGCTGTGACACCAGCACCAAAAAGAGTCCGTTTGGACATTAATTGGGGCACTGAACCATCGCATTCCAACTCTGATAAAGAGAACTATAATGCTAACATAGTAAAAATCCTGATGACATTTGTTTTCACGGTTTCATTTCTTTGCTGATTATAGTATAATAATAATAATTATAATATAAAACTTGTTAATTACAGATTATATTGCAATAAAACTTGTTAATTACAGATGGTGGTAACAGTTTACTGTTATATATACTGACGTATTAACATGTCAGTTCACTTTTTCTTCGGTTGTACATTCGGAGGGAATGCATATTCATGAATGGGTGGGTTTTGGGCGGGGCTTGCTACTGCGCATCTGGAGAGCCCCTCAACTACAGTATCGCCGACACAGAGACACAGGAATTGCATTGTTTTGCATACTGTTTTATTTACTAGAGCACAGATCCCACTGGACGAATCTCAGGTTAAGCACAGAATGTGAGCATATATCAAGTGGAAACAAATAATAATTTATACAATATAAAAGCATGATGAAAACAAAAGGAATACTTAAGATACAAAAGAAAAAAATAAGAAGGCAGTCAGCAGAAACCACTGTGTACAATATTTACGTCTGTTGGAGGAGCAACATTTTATGAGTTAGAGAAGAGGTTCCATATTGAAATTGATAAGGCAGTATTTGTCATAAATTAGGGACACAATGGTATGTGACCTGAAGTAAAACATTTATAAGCAGCTTGTGCTGTACGATGTTCTTTGAGCTGTTCCTGAAAGGAGGAGACGTTAGAGAGGTCTTTAAGATATCAGGGAAGATCCCATGAGAGCTTGGGTTCAAGGATAGGAAGGGAGTGGTTAGAGCACTGAAGTCTGGTTTTAGTTGCTTGCAATGGAGGATCTAAGTGGCCATGATATTTAAGATTATATGATGGAGGCTGTCTAAGCTATAGGAAATAGGAGGGCAGGAGTTTTCTTTCTGGAGCCTTAAATTTTGGGAGTCAAGGAATAGATTGTCTTGTTACTGAACTGGCAGCAAGTTGGCTTCGGATAGTGTAAAACAGTGGGTTTCATACTTTTAGGAAAAGGTACTGAAGTGTCAGATGGAGTTGGAGATTGCTTGGATGGTGGTAGCATTTCTTTTGCAGGCAGATACTACAAGAGGTTGGCAATGCTCAAGCTGGACTAGAAGAATCCCTTTGCCATTAGCATTTCTCTTTCAGCTGGAGAGGAAAGGCAAGATTTTCTTTGGCCCATGAAAGCAGAGAGTTTATCTTTTTCTAGGTGCTTTCAAGATTGGGGATTGGTTATGTATTCAAATGTGTATTTAAGTGGCCTAATGAGTCATTGTTTTTAGATCTGATGAAGAATTTGCTTATAAAGTGAAAGCACTTGTCTTTTTATTTTGATGCAATTAGCATTGGTGGTCCTGCTGTTCTTTGTTTTTGTTTGTTACTAGAAGATAAACGAGGGATCAATCCAGACTCTTAGTTATCTAAAGGTGTTTACCTGTTCAATGCAATTATTAAGGTGGTCAGGAATAAGAAGTAAGTAGGGTCTTTTTTGCCTTTTAGTGGAAGTTCTGAAGAGCATAATTTTAGTTTTTGAGGAGTAAAGTAATATTTTTTCTGTTCAGACCCAGTTAATGAGGGGAATGGAAATCTTTTTGCAGGTCATATTGGACTGAGCATCCATGTATATTAAGACTGGAAGTTGAAGAAGGACAAGAGCCAGCTTATGTATGAAAATGGTGGGAAGAAAAGGCGCCAGTGTGGAGGCTTGAGAGACTCTTTTAACTGAGGGAGTGGTAGTTCATATATTGGTGTTAAAATTTGCTGAGAAATGTCCGCTGGATAGTTCATTTTGGAACCTGGCAATAGGATCAGGGCTTATTCGACTATGGGTAAAATGGTTAAATCGGACTGGATAGTCAACCAGGTCCATGACTCTGATAATGTGTATAACAGTAAGGAGGTCTTTGTTCATCGCTAAAAGGGTGTGATCAGTAAAGGTCCAAAGGGCAGTGGAAGTGTTGCAGATTGACTAGAAACCATGTTGCATGGAAGACAAAAGGCATTATTGACTTATGGAGCTTGAGAGTTATTATAAACCAGTTTTTCTAAAATTTTCTTAGCAGTAGGGAGAATGGAAATTGGGCAATGAACACTGGGTAGATTGGGTTTGGATTTTGTGGGGAAAGGTATGAGCTTTTTTCTTTTTCATATATTGGGTATATGGTTTTGAGTTCAACAATGGTTGTAGATATCCAGTAGAGAAGTAACAATGTACTCCCTACATTGCAATATGAACCATGGAGGGAGTGAATGTCTGTACCTTCAAGGAAGTCAAGTTTTAGGCTTTAGAGTAAATATATAATATCTTTGGTTATAATCTTTTTAATGTAGAGGAGAAGAGTATAAGGTGAGTAAGGGAGAGGTTGACTGGGGGAGTAAAGTATGTGAGCTAATGGAGAGGAGGGTGAAGAAGTCAGTACTAACATCTGGACAGAATAATCGTATAAGCCATGTTAAACTGCATTTAATTAATGACATGTGACTGTCACCCATAATCAAGCTTAATTGGTGGTTTGTTTCCCAAAATTAAATACACCAAATATCATTAAAAATGCAATACTTCAAATAATGAATAAACAAATATATATAACTGAATCAGACACAAAACAATGACACCAGGGAGTAAATGCTCCTTACCAAACAACCAGCAGCAAAGTTTTAAAGTAAAATAAAGGTGGTAAAGGAGCAAAGAAAGGCTGAAAATACTCAAAAGCATATTAATTCCTTGCACACAGGTATCGAAGACAGGAACAGTCCAAACTGAAATAAAAACTCCGTTTATTCATGCACTGGTTAGCGCTTTCACCTCTTCGGGCTTCCTCAGACCATTAAAACTTGGAAGATGAACAATTCTACTTATATACTTTAGATGCAGTTTTTGTGATTACATCGATGACAGCATGATGTTTGTACATCCAGCCACAAAGCACGAGTTCAAATTTAGTGTTAGTGCAGATTGTTTGACAGAACATGTTGTTTATTTGGCAAGCTGCGTAATGTGCCCTGCATATTATGTTGGAAAGACTGACAGAAAGCTAAGGGACAGGATAAGAGAACATGTTTATTAGATTCGTATAGTTTCGGAGACTAATGCACTTTCCAAACATGTTCAAGAGTGTGGCCACCAGCATAGTTTTAAGTTCTTGGTGATCCAGACTATTAGTCTCAGTAGTCGAGGAGGGGACCTCAGAAACTTTAATGAAAGATGTGAGCTTAAGTGAATCATTAGACTTAGTGCCAACAAACCCCCTGGCCTGAATGATAAGGTACCCCTGAAACCTGTATTAAAAGCACGTAGGCTTATAGCCAAGTAGCTGTTAGAGTATTGCCTCTGTGCCGACATATGCATATCATTCTTCAGCATGAGAATCAATATGTGCAGTTTGTTTGCATGCACCTTCCTCATCATGGAAAATATTGTTATGAGCATTTTTTGTGTTACTTCATGTCTTGAAAGAGCATAGTTCCATTATATGTTGTTTGGGTTGTATTTATGTTTAATCATTATATTATGAATAATTAGTTTTTTTAAACTATGTAGTTATTGCATTCTATGTTTTTAAATTATCATATATTTGTAAGTAGTAGGCTATATTTATAGTATTTTAGTGTGTGATTCTATTAATGAGAATACAACTTTAATGAAATTGAATGAATCAGCTACATGGATTAATTAGTTGTTTATTCGGTATACTCTGAAAGTATATAAGTAGAATTGTTCTTGTCTTCCAAGTTTTAATGGTCTGAAGAAGCCCAATGGGGTGAAAGCGCTTATCATTGCACGAATAAACTGAGTTTTTATTTCAGTTTGGACTGTTACTGTCTTTGATACCTGTTTGTAAGGAATTCATATGCTTTTGAGTATTTGCAGCCTTTGTCTGCTCCTTTACTACCTTTATTTTACTTTAAAACAAATATATATCCCTAAAAAGCAAATTTAGTGCCATTGGATACCAACAGACACAACCTAAACAAATGAAACATAGCTGAAGCGATAGACCTGGTCAAATCCACACTCACTTAAACCCACTGAAACTTTTATTTAAAATAAAACAAGATAACTGTTTTAAGTGTAGGGATTCACGGTACTTTTTAATGCAGTGTAATCAGCTGCAAGAGCAGTTTGATGGAATGGTTATCACAAGAGATGTCAAAGACCTTTTTAGTTGCATTCCACACAATATAGGTATTCAATTGTTCAAGGATTATCTTGCAGGTAATTTTGGCTTAAGCCAGGATAAAATAAATGCACTCAGCCACCTGGTGGAAATAGTTCTTCTGAACAATTACAGCTATTTCATGGACGGTATTTTAAACAACAGACTGGCATTGCTATGGGAGTAGCATGTGTCCCTCTTTATGCCAATATTTTTATGGCCAAGTGGGAACGACGTTATCTTTATACGAGTGTGTACTTCCAGTATATGGCAATGTACACCAGGTACCTGGATGATATTTTTTATTGCTTGGTCTAGCCCCATGGCTATGATTGATTATTTTATCGATTACAACAATACAATGTCCTTTTTACAGTTCACACATTCAGTTACAATAAATACTGTGGCATATTTGGATGTTCAGTTGTTTAAGGACAGAAATAACCAGACCTTGTCTGTAAAAATATGCCATAAACCAACATATTAGTTTTTTACACTATAGCAGTACCCACCTATTCCATCAGAAGTGGGCTGTCATTAAGGGACAAACAGTTTACGCATCTAGGGTGGTTACTAATTATAATGATTTTATTGAAAAGTCTTAACAATTTGACTGTGATGTTTTCTAATAGAGGATACCTAGCTAAACTGATTATGGATATCAAGAGCAAGGATATTTCTAACCATCATTCTATCTTTTATGCCCCATCTTTATATAAAATGGGGACTGTTGTATCCAGTATCAAAAATCCAGAACAAACTGTTACAACCTCTGTATTGCCAATGTGCAAGGCAGATCAGGCAGCACACAGAAGTATTGAACATGATAGTTTGGCATGTACTTCTGGGTTTGACCATTCCTTTGTTACTATCTTTAATACTGACAGTCATAGTATTTCAGGTAATATCAACAAGAACTGGCAGTTTATCATGAAAGATAATGACACCTACAAAGTGCTGGAAGGACAGCCAAAAATCATATACAAACGGGACATTAGTTTAAAAAATATTTGTAATCATATATCCAGTACCCATGTCACTAATTTATGTAATTATTTATTTAATTAATTTGTCCTTTGTTAAGAGGATTAGTCCTACTGAGCCAGTAGAGTGGAGACCCAAGGAGAAAAGGTCCAACTTAGAATACAACACAATTTGTGAAACATTGCAAAAAATTATATGCATTACAGGAAATGCATATTTATACATACTAGAATGAAAACTAAATTACAGGTTTAGAAAGATGTTCTGTAGAATTTATGGGCAGATAAATTACATGCTTAAAAAGATGTTCTGTAGAATTTATGGGTAGGACTACAAATGAGTAAACACAATTGAGGTTACACATTAGATTAGTTTGGTATTATGTAAGAAGATGTATGTAGGTGAGAGACAAATATAGTTGATATTGTTACTGTCTTCAGAGTGCAAGAAATTATTGAAAGAAGTGGATCGAGAGTTATAAGTTTCAGACAGGAGTCAATGAAGACAGATTTAGTAGCAATATGAGAGATAGAAAAGTGATATAAGTGGAGGGAGTGGGGGGATTAAGAAGGATCTTGGCAATGCCAGGAGGTGGCATTTAGGAGGAAATTTTTAGTTTGGATTTGAAGAAATGCGTGCTATATTTTTGCAAATATAGCACAAATGTCCAAATGCGGCTTTTATATACAATGCCATTTTATTTATTGTGGTGATGCAACAAACATATAAAAATAACAGGACATTGTAAGTGTCACACCCTAGGTGTTATCTATGTCACTTTGTGTATTTGCTATCCATCAGCAAGACAGAGTGATAACTGAGAAGTGGATCTACGAGCATATGTTAGACATTTGGAAGCATAAGTCTACCAGTGCGTTGTATAAGCATATTGAAAAGAACAATGGGCATAAATTTTTGTTTGTAGCTCTTGGAAAGGTGGATGCCAGTCCAAGGGGCAATCCATGGACTATAGTACTGGAACAGAAAGAACTGCTGTAGCAGATTATTTTAGATGCTACCTCACCCCAAGCTTGAATGATATTATTTCAATTAATAACCTCCTTTAAATGAAGGCTTATTTAAAATAAATCATTCAATTCTATATATTTATTGTCAACTAGCACGCGTATTTCTGAATAGGCATAGGTATGATTATTATTTAGTGGTATGACATATCGGACGTCTTTCAGTCCATAGTACAGGACATAGGATGTAAGTGTGAGATTCTTTTTATGACTGGTAGTTTTATATATACATATATATATATATATATATATATATATATATATATATATATATTTTTTTTTTTCAGAGTCAGTGTATTGAATATTTTATTATGAATTTATTCCATTTTCACATTCAGTATGCTGCTATAATTAAATATTAGTGACTATAGCTTAAATGATTTGGCTCCAAACCTGTTTAAAAGTCCATGTGACAATTTTACTATATTAAGCCAATCATATGATCTAATTCTTTTATCTGAAGAAGTCTAAAACTTAATTGGATGAACGCACTTACCTGTTTTTATTTTAAATAAAGGTTTCATTTGGTTTTACATTGTTTGTAGATTTGACCAGGTCTATCGCTTCAGCTATGTCTCAGAATTTTAGTACCATTCCAATAAATACTAAATTGTATTTGACATATTTGACATACCTCTAATATACTCATCAGAAAAAGGGAATCATTTAAAGCAAAGAGTACTCTTTACTAAATTTAATGTGCCATCACAGCTTCCTTGCTTCTATTTATCCTTTCTATGGCCCCCAGGGATTCTTTATAATCCTTTCCACCAATGGAGCCCGAAAGAACATTAGTACCTTCTTGTATGTGCATACACTGATTACACGTTACATCCATATTCCCACGTCTTGACTCTTGCACATTCTTGCATTTGTTTATTTACTATACAGGGGTAATTAAAGTGTCTTATGAATAGGGTATTTGTTTTAGTGCTGAGTGTCTCCAGCAGGTCTAGATACAAGACATGGGATTCTAGGGCCATGGAGGGTGACCTTTAGCTTGTTATTATGTGGTATGGGACTGAGTTTATGGTGAGTTGCACACAGATAAATTCCATGGCATCATTCTGTTCAATCAATATAGAGTTGTGCATGTTACTAATCGAGATTGAGACTTCTCCACCTTACATTCTGGTCTGTGCTGCTAATGAGCTAGATGTGTGGAAGGCAGTGAAGCCTTGCACTGACAGAGTACTTTCTGTGGATTTAAATCTTGTCTCAGTAACAGTGTAGATATCTATATTCTCCAGAGTGAGGAGAGCTTGTAGGCTGTGGAGTTTCTTCTTGTCTTGCTGTTCCTAGCACTGGCAATAACAACTTTAGGTTTCTTTGAGTTTTATCCGTCATGTCGTTTGGTTTGTCAGTTTTGCATTGCTGAAAATGTTTCTAAGGGGGTGTCTCAAGTTTCAGCTAATATTCAGAAGCCTATGGAAGAGAGGTGCAGACCATCCTTTGCAAAGCAATATAATCTGTTAGCAATGCCCTCCAGTGCTGACAAATACTAAATCCCCCTGGTAAGACACCAAAAACTAAACCAATTATTGAATTCAATCATATTTTATTTATACCATGGCATTATCCTTCATGAAGGGAGAATGTTCTTCAATGCAAGGCACATACCTACTTGAGGCGCATAGTCAGAGATAGATCAACAATGCCTCTCTTCTTATAGCTCAGAGAAGTATGTCTCAGGTCATTAGTGCCCAGATTGACTATAATAAAATCATACAGTGACTTGAGTGCATATGTAACTTGTCAGACCCTGGCTGTAGATAAACGAATATGTGTTATCTTCTCCTTATACAGTCTGAGGAGTGGGGTATCTGTGTGTCATACAATGGAGTCCCCTATGACAAGAGTCCTGGGTAATGTCTTGGCTTGCCTTATTGGCTTTGCTGTTGAGGCATCCCTGGATGTAGGCATATAAGTGGCATTTGGTGCTGCTTTTGGTGAGCACTTTATGGACTGCTAAGGAGAGGCCTTGCCATTAATAGGCTTAGGAGGTCTTTGAGATTTGAGAACATTATTTTTAGTGCCTCAGCATAGGTTGGTCTATGTATGTGGTGGACACTACTATAGGAATTCTTCAGACCAGTCCTATAAATGATGCTAAACTCTCTTTAAATAATGACATAATTATGTATCCCCCTTAGTCAAATTTTATTGCTAAGGGGGGCTACATAATTATGTCATTATTTAAAGAGAGTCTTTGTGTGTGAACTTGTATAAATTTCCCCCTGGTTTAAATGATTCCCTTTCATAGGTTCATAGATTAGTACTAGGCTAACTGCCCTTGTGAGCCATTTTAAGCCTAGCCAATTATCCCTTGTGAGACTCCAACCCTGCACCTTGTGTTTGTAAGGCAAACACATTAACCATTAGGCCACCCTCCCAACCCAAGGACACTATTAAAACTACATCAAATGAAAGTTTAATATTTTATTAGTATGACACTGAAATAGCTTTTTAAGGATATATATTTGCTTGTTCATTATTTGAAGTATTATATTTTTTAATGATATTTGTTGTACTTACTAGTGGGGAACGAACCAGCAATGAAGTTTGACTAAGGGGAATCCATAATTATATCAATATTTAAAGACAGATTAGCATCATTTATAGGACTGGTCTGAAGAATTCCTTTATTCATTAAAGGAATGTAACGCTCAACTTTTTTATTGTTTTTTTTTTTAATCTTTAGTTTGTGTGTTTAATAAACTAGCATTGTGAGTTCACCACAGCTTCTGAAACTTCTGTGCTGCTTGGTTATCAGTTCAAGTTCTTTGGACATTGCTTTGGTTTGGAGAATCACTAATTTTTTAGAAGGAGAAGGATGGCTTCCTTGGTTCCCCTGGAAGCTGCAGGTGAATCCATTGGTGTTCCCATGGCAGCGCTTCTTTATAGAATGAACCAGATTATGTCTCAACTGTCTATACTACTGTCATGTCTCCCAGTTGTTTTGGAGAAAAAGGTATTAGTTCTGAGGAAGTACAGCATGTTATTACCACTGGACAAAGCACTGTTCACAATGCTGTTGAGGGCACTGACCCAACAGCAATGACCAGTAATGGTAACTTATCTTTTAAAAGCAGATGTCTTTATCAAGATAAAAGTGATGGCATTCAGACCTTGTTTAATAAACAAATGGAATTCGGTTCAGCAATGAATGGCCAGAGGTAGAGTTTGGACAAACAGCTCAGATTCTTTGAGGGGAAGCCTCAGTAATATCTGAAACTACACGTGAAAAATGTATATTTCCATGAGTGCATTAACCAAGGTATTGTCCCATAGGGACCTAGATGTTGGAAATTTCCTACTAGATTGGAAGCTGATTTGGGGTGGTATGATGAGCTGTTACTTCTTTTTGAGAGACAGGACTGTGAATTTATGGAGGTGTTGATGCATATGAATGAAAAATTCATGGGCAGGTTAGTGGTTGAAATTCCAGACCTAGGTGATTCTTTTAATAAGGATCTGTTGTTTGAAATCTACAAACACAGATGCAATTGCAATCAGATTTTCGAGGTTGCGAAATTCGTATCTTGGAATCAAAACAAGTGCAGGAAACACAATAAGGTGCCATTGTAAGTCTTTATTGTTGAAGAGTAACTTTGGATTACCTCCAGGAAGAAAAAAAAAATTAAAAATGTCTCTTCCTGTTTTGCGTGCATTACACATGCATGCTTGAATTGTCATGGCTGCAGTCTTACTGACGAAAGTCATTTTTTCAGTGAGTGGAAGGAATCCTGAGAAGGAAAACACAGATGGAATCATGCTTTTGGTAAACAATTTTTTCTCACAATTTGTAAAGATACTTGAAAAGAACCCTTTCAATGAGAAAGCTGTAATAAGTAATGCTTTTCAAAAGGGTGAGGCGATTATGTGGACAGCTGATTCTGGGGTCATTTTTCACAAAAGAAGTTTGCAGTAGTGATTTTGTTTTGTTTAGGGATGGTGGCATGTTCAGACAAATACAGATTGTACTTCACTGATTATTGATTTTCTTACTGCTGTAACATTGTGGAGTGCTCATTCACTGGTTTGGTCTTTCTGTGTGGTGGTAAATTGTCAGCAATTGCAGTTAGTAGTGCATTATGTGGCTTGCAATAAGAGAGATGCTGGCAGTAAAGTGCATACATAAAAACAGGACATTCTTCAATTTCTATTGATAACACTGCACAAAACAGACTGTAGTGATAAAGAGAACACATTATAATACTTTTTTACAACATTCACAAACAGATTCAATGAGCAGAAGGCAAATGCTATTCCTGCAAAAATCTGGTTGCAATAATACGTAAGTACCAATATTTTTAATTGGTAGCACGCAGTTTGCTACAGTTTGGAAGAGATTGTTTTTCTTTTATTATCATTTTTTGTTAATCCAATGTAAGGAAGGATGGTTGGAGGAAGGGCACAGAAACAGGATCTGATTGGCTAGGGTGGAGGGAGGAGAGGTGTGTCCTTTACGTGGCCACTTGGTTGTGCCAGTAAGAGGAACAGATTATTTATTTATTTATTTATTTTTGCTCTTAATTTGAAGAGCTTGTGGGTCAGTGTGGACTGATTACTATTTGTGGGATACATCCTGCAAGTTTTACAGACTTTTTTTTGCTCCTCACATGAAGATCTGAGAGGGTGTTGGTTTCTAGAACTGGCTTCCAGGAGTTCCATGCTTTGACTCTGAAAGATAGAAGGGTTTTGAGTTTATAAGTGAGTCAGGTGTTTTTTGGGTGGCTTGTACATTCTTTTGACTATAGGGAAGAATGAGTCTTGTAGATTACAGAGAAGTTGGGTGAAGAGCTGAGTAGAATTGTCAGGGTCAGAGGGGAAGAGTACAGGGGCCCATTTGAGAGATGATAGATATGTGTTCCATTTGTTGATGTTTACATGGAATTAATGGTGGAATGTAAAGAGTTTTGGAGTGGACATTTTGCAATCAAAGTGGATATTGCAGCATATAGGAATGTGATCACTTAAGTTGAGATGGTAAGTAGTGATATGAGAAATAAATGAAGGGTTGTGTGTGACTTTTAGATCGAGCAATGAGTGATGCAATGAGGAAGAATTTCATCTGACAGATTCAGATAGTTGCATGAGATTAAATACTTTGAGAAGTTCAAGTATGCAGTTTTGTGAGGGGCCAACGAGATTGAGGTTAAAGTCACCAAGGAGAACAATATTGTTGATGCTGAAAACAGAGTAGGTTGAGTCCTTAAAAAGGTTATTAAGCTTTAATAATGAAGCAGGAGGTGGGAGATAGGAAACAGCTAAATAAAATTAAGAAGCTAAATGGAAGTGGATTTGTGTTAGTATCCAATTTAGAGAAGAACTTGAGGAGGTATTACTTTTAAAACTGTGTATTGTTATGTAAATAGTCTATATATGTGTGTAAGGAAAAAAAAATATATATATATGTAAAGAAAATAATTACATGGATACTAAAAGTGGACAGCAATAGTGAGATCTAGTAGCACACAATGTGCATTCAACTTTTGGAAGCAGACTTTCTTCTTCACATGCTATTTCAATCCTTGCTGCACCATTATCCATTAATGAGGTTATCTATCTTACTATGCAGTGTACTAACTGCTATCAATGTAATGAATATCATCTACTAAGCATCCATTGGCAACACAGTGTAATATTCACATCACCTGATTCTATAAGTGCTCATAGGAGTTCTCAGTATTAACTATATAGATAGATTACCATGCTTGCATATGGTATATAATGGTCAAGTGAATGACAAAGGAATTGCCATATCTTGATCATGAAACATTGAAAATGTAGTAATTTGATTACATCAAGAATAAATAAGCACCTACACTGCTATAAATATAGGGATGGCAACTGTTAAGTAATTGGTCTAAAATTGAACACCAAACTGGGTAAGTGACAATGACCAAGGTGGTGCATTAGATCTCAGATGGACATGAGGAATGATGACATGAATCTCAAACTCTCCAAATAAATGTCCTGTGTAAAACATTTCAAATCTCTTTTGTGTTTTTCAATTGTATGTTTCACATTCTTTCCTATATTTTCTCATGAAAGTACAAAAACATGTCTACATTTTCCATATCTCTTTTAACATCATTCAATCTAATTTTCCATATCTTTATCTTATTGTCATATTCTTCATCTTCCATATTTTCAAATGTATTTTTTTTCTTTTCTTCTTATTTTTCCAGACATAATCATATTTCTAAACAATTACATTTCAATCAACGTACTTCTTTTTTCATGTAACATTTTTTATACCCAAAATAAATGCACTGCAGCCAAAAAAGGGATTTTTAAATTAAGGCCCATATTAACTTTCTCATTAAATACTACTCTTCTATTCTATTATCATTTACTGGATTTAATCTTGAAAACCTTCAGAATCAAAACAAAAAAATCTAATAATTGTAAAAACTCACACACACACACACACACACTGCAGATCTACTTATCTATCTCCCTATTTATTTATACTGTAAAGATAAGCAAATTTCCTCAGCACGTGTTTAACATATTTATTTATTTATTGTCATTTCCTAACCGGGTAGGTTCAACTGAGCCAAGGACCCATTTTCAGTGGAGACCTGAGGAGAAAAGCTCCAAATACAATTACAGTCATTCAAGACAGAGCTAAAATTGCAAAAGATATATTAACAAGAACTTATACATAAAATTAAGCTGACTATATTATACAGTTGTGTACTAGCTTCAGAATACAAATACAACAGCAGCAAGGTAATCTACATGCAAAAATATTTACAAGAACAAAATATAGGTATACAGTAATAGCATCATTAGAAAAAGAAGAAAGAAAAGGGAAAAATAAAAATAATTAAAGTAAGGAAATAGAATTAGGAAAAAAGCAATTAGATATCAGGGTGGAGCTTGACAAGGACTAGACCAGGTCTTTTGTAGGTAGTCTTTAAGTTTTAGATTGAATTGGAACTTATGGGGGATACTTCTTATATTAAGAGGAAGGGAGTTCCAGGTGTGAGCTACAGAGTATTTATATAGGGACTTTCTAACATCTATAACCCTTTTCTTAAAGATAATTGGAACACCTTCCATCAATCTGTCATTCTTATTTTCTCAGCAGTTCCCTCCATTGTTCGATCCCGGCCTGATATTTTTCAAATCTCACACCTAATACACTAATTTTATCTTGTGTAAAAAATTCCCCCAGTCTGTACTACTTTTCCAAACCATTTGCTTTTTTGTTTATTTAGATATAAACATACTTTCTCCAACAGTACTACTGTTTTTACAATTACTTCTCCCAATCGTAATTTATTTTGTTGCTATTAATACCGGTTTATCTGCATAATAATCTTGTCATTATTCCATTTTGCTTCTTTCCACGGGTTTTTATGACTACACTCATCACCATCGCAAGCAATCACATATGCATAAGACATGCTTGCTTTATTCCCTTTCTATATTAATCCATGTTCTTAAATAACCACTCACCATCACTGACACACAATACCCCATAAATTCACTTAACAACTATTAGTATCTCCTTTCTTGTATGACAGTCTTTCAAAATATTGCTCATTTCTTTATGATTTATACTATCAAAAGGCTTTTGTCACCATCCCTTATTCCCTTTTCCCCATTTCCTATATTTTCTACTGCCTCTTTTATTATCATAAGCATCTCGCTTACATTTTTCTTATTCCATTAATACCTTCATTTATTTACTTATCCAAAACATTTTTATGGGTTTTACCACAT
This sequence comes from Protopterus annectens, assembly GCF_019279795.1. NCBI lineage: Eukaryota > Metazoa > Chordata > Ceratodontiformes > Protopteridae > Protopterus > Protopterus annectens. The sequence continues at coordinate 55,732,038 of NC_056746.1, forward strand.
GATTTTTCCTCTTAGCTGCAAAATCATTTTTTGCCAACAGCCTCTTTATGTCTTATTAATGTGAGTTTATTGTTCACCTCTCATGACAAACAAAAGCACTTCTGTTTATTTATTAGCTTACAAAGTAGCATGATTATAGATACGTATTCCATTGCTTTAGCTTTCAAATGTCAATACTCTACTGATTATTGATGTTATGGCATTTATACAGATTATTTCCTACTTTGCTGATGCCATTTGGTATGCACCGATGTTACTTCTTAGACTTTATTAAACTTTACATCTTTGAATGATGTTTCCTATTTATGCAATTTGAAAGAATTGCAGTAATTTTGTGTATATTTCTTTATACCTTGTTTAATATTTGTTAAATTGTACATGTACTATTTCTTGAAGCTTTTATCCCTGTGTCTGCACTGAAAATGGGCATTGTATCTAACAAACAAAGTAACTAACTAAATAAATAAATTAATTAATCAACCTTTTCTGAAAAAATCATGAAAATTTTAGTTTGTATTCCCCAGTGTTAGAGACTTTTTTTTCCTCCCTTATCCATATAAACTTTAAGACACCTTTGAGAATATCTTCATCTTTTATTCTATACATCACTCTAATACTTCCAAATTGCATTCTCCTCCTACCAGAAAACACTAACATATGTGAGAGATGCAATTATACAGCCAAACTGGAAGCTAAGCTGTCTCCACCCAAGACTGGAACAGACAGTCAAGAGGAGAAGGTTAACACTTGCATCACAACTCCAGCCACACACAGACCTACTAAAACAGCACTGGCAAAAAATACACATAAATACACAAAATCATACCCTGAAGCTCTAAATAAAAACCTGCAAAAGCATCAGAGACCTCCAAAGCAGACACCCAAACAACCTGCACTTCCAGTCACAAACCAGACAACACATAAAACACAATATCAGTGTGCCGCACAATCACAGCCCTTAAGGCGAAATAACATACTAAACACACTAGTAATAGGTGACTCTATAGTCAGGCACATTGACGTCTCACTCACTAAGCTGGATAAGCAGAAGGTTACTGTTAGCTGCCTGTCGGAAGCCAGAATCCGCCACATAACACAAGCACTCAGGTCACTCCAGAACAAGTACAAATATGCCTCTGTCATTGTTCATGTTGGTGTGAATGACCTGAGACGTACCTCCCTGCACTACATGAAAAGCAACATGAAAGAGCTCTCTGATCATGTAGCCCAGGCTGGTAGGACCCTGAGAAGCATTCTGCCCTCACCAAGAATAATACCTCAGTGTAAAGAAAAAAATTATCAATTTCAACAATTGGCTAAGCTTCCGGTGTCATTCAAAGGGAATCCAGTGTCTGTTAGCCTGGGACGACATGCTCAACAAGCCACATTGCTTTGCAAGGGACATCTTGCACCTGTCACCCCTAGGCTTTCGAATGCTGGCCAAGGCTCTTGCTGCCCCCATAGTGCCTTTTTTAGGAAAGGCTCAAAAGTCAAACCTACCTCCGTAAACAGCACACTTAACAAAAAAGTGAGGGTTATGCTACTCAGTGCCAGGAGTTTAAATCTCAAAATGCATGCGCTCGAAGCACTCCTCAGTATGGAGAACGTCAACATCTGTGCAGTAACTGAAACCTGGTTCAAGGCTCCAGAGAGCACCCCAGCGCTACCGGGCTACAACTCATACTACACATTTTGGCCACAGAACACAGACCGAAACACAAAAGGAGGGAGTGTATCCATATTCATCAAGGATACCAACACCTCCAGGTTAGTGGCGCAGCATGATACCTCTGAAATCATCCATGTGCGACTAACATTGGGTAAATCTACAATGCAAATTGTGGCCTGCTACAGATCACACTCCATGACCCAGGACCACCACTCCACCTTTCTGGAGACACTGGAAAACATGAAGGTCCTACCAAACACCCTGATATTGGGTGATTTCAATTACCCTATCATTCACTGAGAAAACTACTCGAGTACAAATTCCCAGGCCCAGCGCTTCCTGGAATTCATCAACTCAAATGCCCTGGATCAGCTGGTAAACTCCCCTACCAGAGGTGAAAACATATTGGACCTGGTCATCACCAACATGGGCGACAGGTGTTCCACACCGGAGGTCAACCCGTCACTGGTTAGATCAGACCATAAACTAATCACTCTGGATGTTCACACCCCACCACCATCCCCAACTAAGGAAACCACAGTAAAAAAACTTTTCTAAAGTAAACTTTACCTTACTTAAGACAGAGGTGGTAAGTTTCACAGCCCCCACGCTAAAGGATAACACTGCTGAAGATGCAGAAACCTTTACAAATGCACTCTATGAGCACCTACAAGGATGCATGGATCGTGCCATCCCTAGCAAAACCAAGACTCAATCCTCTAATAGAAGGAAACCAGTTTGGTGGACCCCTGCAATAACCAAACTATACAACAGAAGGAGGAAACTAGTTCAGAAAAAAAGCAAATCCCAAGAAGGAAAGACATCCTTAATCAGTATCAGTAAGAAACTGAGGTCCCTCATGAAATCATCCAAGGCTAACTTCGAAAGAAAAATAGCCAAGGATTCAAAAGATAACCACAAAGCCTTCTTTAGCTATGTTAATAATCTAATTGGCAACTTGCAGATATGTACTGAACTAGTGCAAAACAGCACAAAATATACTGAACCTACTGATATTGCCAACATCCTGGCCGATAGATTCAGTGCAAACTTCACCCCCTCTCACCGCCAAAAGGGCCTACAACAATACCAGAAAAGTGTAGTGTCCCAAAAATCACAGACGCACAGGTGAAAACAGCACTTTCAAAAGCCAAAAACACAGTGTCATTAGGACCAGATGGTGTCCCAGGCTGCGTCGTGCATGAACTACAGAATGAACTAACCCCCCACCTAAACACGCTGTTCAACTTCAGTCTCTCCACGGGCTACGTGCCCATGGAATGGCGCACAGCAACAGTTATTCCTCTCCACAAAGGTGGGGCCACAACTGACCCTGGTAACTATCGCCACATAAGCCTGACTAGCCTGGTCTGCAAGGCTATGGAGCGCATCATCATGGAACTCATTAACAAAGACATTGGCAACCTCCAAACACTTGACTTGACCCAGTTTGGCTTTGTTAAGGGCAAACCATGCCTACTAAACCTGGTTGACTTCTTCGGGACAGTCACCAAGGCCATAGACGAGGGAAAGGTGGTTCACACAGCCTACCTTGACCTCACCAAGGCTTTCGACACATTTCTCAGTCGGGTATTACAGAAAAACTCACCAGCTTGAACATAAACCCGTACATCATGAGATGGGTTGCCAACTGGCTTACAGACAGAACTCACACGGTAAGAATAGCGGGCTCCAGGTTCAACTCTAAACCAGTCACAAGTGGTGTACTGCAAGGCTCAGTCCTGGGACCCCTAGTGTTCAGCATATAATTCTCAGAAGTACAGGCAAACACAGGAGGACTATGGCTAACCAAGTTCGCCGATGACTGCAAACTGGGAGCCATAATTGACTCTCCAGCTGACACAGACATAGTCCAAAAGGGCCTTACCGAGATGGACTTCTGGTGTCAAAGTCATGGCCTCAAACTAAATGCCAAACAATGCATAATCATTCCATTTGGGAAAAACAAAACACCCACGAATTACCACATAGGTGGCAGCCCTCTTAATACAGAAGAGGTAATAAGAGATCTGGGGACCCAGGTAGATAGTAATCTCTCCTTTGACAATCATATTGCCAAAATAGTTAGGAAATCCTTCTATGTGGCCCATCTAATTACTAAAGGATTCACATCTAAAAATAAAGAGGTTATAGTGCCCCTCTACTTGTCACTCATTAGACCCATCATAGAGTACAATGCCTCATTTGGGATGTACCTCACAAGACACTTCCAACAGAGGGAAAGATCACAAAAGTACCTCACCAAGAGGAATACTGGTCTCAAATATATGTCCTATGCAGCCCGACTGAATAAACTCTGTCTGTACCCAATGGCATATCGCTTACTCAGAGGTGATCTCTGCCTGACTTACAAAGCCATGTCCAACTCAGAATTGATGGACATGCTCCACCTAAAGAAATCCAAGTCACTGTGAGCCACACGCTCTAGTGAGCTAAACCTTGCCACAACAATAAGTAGAACATGCTGGAGGGATAGATTCCTGTCACAGAGACTCCCCATGCTTTGGAACAAAATTCCAAATTACATCAGGCAGAGCCCCTCAATAACACTATTCAAAAGAAAGCTTGATGAGTGGATGGGTAACAGAAAATATACCCCTGGGATCACTTCATTGGCTCTGCTTGACAGAGGATCAGTTAATTAATCAATGGGGTGGTGAAAGCAGACACATTCTGGTTAGGCTTATAAATGCCCTAGGGCAGATAGCCTAGTACCTGCCTATGAACCTATGAACCTATAAATATCTTTCATTCTCTAGCTGTGCCATTTCCTTACAAAAATCATACCATAAACTATCTGGACAATGTGCAGATTTGTCCTCTTTATTACATCTTCTAATTCTGTTCTTATGATTTCTTTTTCAATTTTCTTTGCTACCTTTTACTTATTTTTTACCATTTCCACATTCCTTTTTCCACCTGATGCTTTTTATATTTTTTTTACATATTCCCCAATAACATATCTAATCTCCTCTTATTTTATTTTAATTCCCCATTCTTTTTATTTATTTTTTACATATCCCCCAATAACATATTAAATCTCCTCGTTTTATTTTAATTCCCCATTTTTTTATATATTTTTTACATATTCCCCAATAACATATCTAATCTCCTCTTGTTTTATTTTAATTCCCCATTCTTTTTATATATTTTTAACATATCCCCCAATAACATATCTAATCTCCTCTTGTTTTATTTTAATTCCCCATTCTTTTTATATATTTTTTATATATCCCCAATAACATATCTAATCTCCTCTTGTTTTATTTTAATTCCCCATTCTTTTTATATATTTTTTACATATCCCCCAATAACATATCTAATCTCCTCTTGTTTTATTTTAATTCCCCATTCTTTTTATATATTTTTTACATATCCCAAATAACATATCTAATCGCCTCTTGTTTTATTTTAATTCCCCATTCTTTTTATATATTTTTTATATATTCCCCAATAACATATCTAATCTCCTCTTGTTTTATTTTAATTCCCCATTCTTTTTATATATTTTTTACATATCCCCCAATAACATATCTAATCTCCTCTTGTTTTATTTTAATTCCCCATTCTTTTTATATATTTTTTACATATCCCCCAATAACATATCTAATCTCTTCTAGTTTTATTTTAATTCCCCATTATTTTTATATATTTTTTACATATCCCCCAATAACATATCTAATCTCCTCTTGTTTTATTTTAATTCTCCATTCTTTTTATATATTTTTTACATATCCCCCAATAACATATCTAATCTTCTCTTGTGTTATTTTAATTCCCCATTCTTTTTATATATATTTTTACATATTCCCCAATAACATATCTAATTTCCTCTTGTTTTATTTTAATTCCCCATTCTTTTTATATATTTTTACATATCCCCCAATAACTTATCTAATCTCCTCTTGTTTTATTTTAATTCCCCATTCTTTTTATATATTTTTTACATATCCGCAATAACATATCTAATCTCTTGTTTTATTTTAATTCCCCATTATTTTTTATATTTTTTACATATCCCCAATAACATATCTAATCTTCTCTTGTTTTATTTTAATTCCCCATTCTTTTTATATATTTTTTACATATTCCCCAATAGCATATCTAATCTCCTCTTGTTTTATTTGAATTCCCCATTCCTTTTATATATTTTTTACATATCCCCAATAACATATCTAATCTCCTCTTGTTTTATTTCAATTCTCCATTTTTTTATATATTTTTTACATATTCCCCAATAACATATCTAATTTCCTCTTGTTTTATTTTAATTCCCCATTCTTTTTATATATTTTTACATATCCCCCAATAACTTATCTAATCTCCTCTTGTTTTATTTTAATTCCCCATTCTTTTTATATATTTTTTACATATCCGCAATAACATATCTAATCTCCTCTTGTTTTATTTTAATTCCCCATTATTTTTTATATTTTTTACATATCCCCAATAACATATCTAATCTTCTCTTGTTTTATTTTAATTCCCCATTCTTTTTATATATTTTTTACATATTCCCCAATAGCATATCTAATCTCCTCTTGTTTTATTTGAATTCCCCATTCCTTTTATATATTTTTTACATATCCCCAATAACATATCTAATCTCCTCTTGTTTTATTTCAATTCTCCATTTTTTTATATATTTTTTACATATCCCCAATAAGATATCTAATCTCCTCTTGTTTTATTTTAATTCCCCATTTTTTTATATATTTTTTACATATCCCCAATAACATATCTAATCTCCTCTTAATTTATTTTAATTCTCCATTCTTTTTATATATTTTTTTACATATTCCCTAATAACATATCTAATCTCCTCTTGTTTTATTTGAATTCCCCATTCTTTTTATATATTTTTTACATATCCCCAATAACATATCTAATCTCCTCTTGTTTTATTTTAATTCCCCATTCTTTTTATATAGTTTTTACATATTCCCCAATAACATATCTAATATCCTCTTGTTTTATTTTAATTCCCCATTCTTTTTATATATTTTTTACATATCCCCCAATAACATATCTAATCTCCTCTTGTTTTATTTTAATGCAACATTCTTTTTATATATTTTTTACATATCCCCAATACCATATCTAATCTCCTCTTGTTTTATTTGAATTCCCCATTCTTTTTATATATTTTTTTACAAATTCCCTAATAACATATCTAAACTTTTTTTGTTTTATTTTAATTCCTCATTCTTTTTATATATTTTTTACATATACCCAATAACATATCTAATCTCCTCTTGTTTTATTTTAATTCCCCATTCTTTTTATATATTTTTACATATCCCCAATAACATATCTAATCTCCTCTTGTTTTATTTTAATTCCCCATTCTTTTTATATATTTTTTACATATCCCCAATAACATATTTAATCTCTTGTTTTATTTTAATTCCCCATTCTTTTTATATATTTTTTACATATTCCCCAATAACATATCTAATATCCTCTTGTTTTATTTGAATTCCCCATTCTTTTTATATATTTTTTACATATCCCCCAATAACATATCTATTCTCCTCTTGTTTTATTTTAATTCCCCATTCTTTTTATATATTTTTTTACATATCCCCAATAACATATCTAATCTCCTCTTGGTTTATTTGAATTCCCCATTCTTTTTATATATTTTTTACATATCCCCCAATAACATATCTAATCTCCTCTTGTTTTATTTGAATTCCCCATTATTTTTATATATTTTTTACATATCCCCCAATAACATATCTAATCTCCTCTTGTTTTATTTTAATTCCCCATTCTTTTTATATATTTTTTTACATATTCCCCAATAACATATCTAATCTCCTCTTGTTTTATTTTAATTCCTCATTCTTTTTATATATTTTTTACATATCCCAATAACATATCTAATCTCCTCTTGTTTTATTTTAATCCCCCATTCTTTTTATATATTTTTTACATATCCCCAATAACATATCTAATCTCTTCTTGTTTTATTTTAGTTCCCCATTCTTTTTATATATTTTTACATATCCCCAATAACATATCTAATCTCCTCTTGTTTTATTTTAATTCCCCATTCTTTTCATATATTTTTTACATATCCCCCAATAACATATCTAATCTCCTCTTGTTTTATTTTAATTCCCCATTCTTTTTATATATTTTTACATATCCCCAATAACATATCTAATCTCCTCTTGTTTCATTTTAATTCCCCATTCTTTTTATATATTTTTTACATATCCCCACTAACATATCTAATCTCCTCTTGTTTTATTTTAATTCCCCATTCTTTTTATATATTTTATATATCCCCAATAACATATCTAATCTCCTCTTGTTTCATTTTAATTCCCCATTCTTTTTATATATTTTTTACATATCCCCACTAACATATCTAATCTCCTCTTGTTTTATTTTAATTCCCCATTCTTTTTATATATTTTACATATCCCCAATAACATATCTAATCTCCTCTTCTTTTATTTTAATTCCCCATTCGTTTTATATATTTTTACATATCCCCAATAACATATCTAATCTCCTCTTGTTTCATTTTAATTCCCCATTCTTTTTATATATTTTTTACATATCCCCACTAACATATCTAATCTCCTCTTGTTTTATTTTAATTCCCCATTCTTTTTATATATTTTACATATCCCCAATAACATATCTAATCTCCTCTTCTTTTATTTTAATTCCCCATTCTTTTTATATATATTTTACATATCCCCACTAACATATCTAATCTCCTCTTGTTTTATTTTAATTCCCCATTCTTTTTATATATTTTTTACATATTCCCCAATAACATATCTAATCTCCTCTTGTTTTATTTTAATTCCCCATTCTTTTTATATATTTTTTACATATCCCCAATAACATATCTAATCTCCTCTTGTTTTATTTTAATTCCCCATTCTTTTTATATACTTTTACATATCCCCAATAACATATCTAATCTCCTCTTGTTTTATTTTAGTTCCCCATTCTTTTTATATATTTTTTACATATCCCCAATAACATATCTGATCTCCTCTTGTTTTATTTTAATTCCCCATTCTTTTTGTATATTTTTACATATCCCCAATAACATATCTAATCTCCTCTTGTTTTATTTTAATTCCCCATTCTTTTTATATATTTTTTACATATCCCCAATAACATATCTAAACTCCTCTTGTTTTATTTTATTTCCCCATTCTTTTCATATATTTTTTACATATCCCCCAATAACATATCTAATCTCCTCTTGTTTTATTTTAATTCCCCATTCTTTTTATATATTTTACATACCCCCAATACCATATCTAATCTCCTGTTTTATTTTAATTCCCCATTCTTTTTATATAGTTTTTACATATCCCCCAATAGCATATCTAATCTCCTCTTGTTTTATTTTAATTTCCCAATCCTTGTTTTTCATTAGCTCCATTTTCCTTTCATTATATTGCACTTGTTTACCCTGGCAAAAAAAAAAAAAGAACTCTGAAAAATAATCTTTTAACTTTCTCATGTTTTAACTCATATAATTGTCTCATCTCTTTCTCATTGTTTGTATTTCCCACTTCCAATAAGTTATTATTCTTTACCTTTTGAATCCCACATGTTTCTTTTCTACTTTCAAATTTGGATATTTTAATGTATTTTATTTATATGTTTTCTTTATTGATTAACTGCCAGTTTGTTATACTCTTATAAAAATGGTTTCATTTTTAAATGTTTCTTCCACAATTACCTATCATGTATTTAACTATTTTCCCTGTTACCTCTTATCCCTTTTCCTTCTTTTATTATTTCATTTTTCCCATAACTGGTCTTATTATTGCATTATCAGAAAAAAAAATCTGCTTCTTTATTTTTTCCTTTCATTTCTTTTTATATTACATATCATATTACTAAACTTAGATTCTCTATTTTCCATGTACACTTTCTTTCTTTTCTTAATATTACTTTGCCATTTTGTAATGATGTCTTTTATTATTTTAATATATTTTGCTTCTTTGGCTCTATATCATATCATCAAAGGTTCACTTCCACAAACTTCCATTAGTTGAACCGAAAATAGCGAATGTTCATTAAAGCAAATTCTCAAGTCAGCAAATGTTTTACACTTAAAATGGAAGTAGTTGGCCAGCATTTGAACATCACACACACTGCAGTATGTCAAATCCACCTGGTGGGGGGGGGGAGCTGCACCATGAGATTGCACTACAGTGGGGAAAAGGGCAAATTTCCTGATGCTGACTATCTACTTCCATTCCCTGTGTAACACATTTGCTGATGTAAATGTTTACTTAAGTGAATGTTCGTTGTTTTAAGTTTGACAAATAGAGGTTTGTGGAAGTGACCCTTCAATGATATGACATAAACCCATGTTACTTTGCCTTTTTCTTTCCTTAGATTATCATTAAATTCACCTACTTTTCTTTTTTATTTTCTCTAGCCCACCTTCATATGCACATATAATACAATTAGCTTCACTGGCTTTATATATTCTATCTGCCAGCACCACTATCACATCCATGATTTTCACATCTTCATTTTACCAAGTACTACAGTCCAAGAACATACATCTCCCCCACTGTCCATACTACTTTTTTCCTCATCATCAGTTTAATCATTTGCATTTTTCATGTCTTTGTGCATCTGACATGTTGGAAACATTTTATATCTGTATCATTTCCTTTGCATCATTCATATGCCATCAGTCTTCTCACATCATCCTCTGTTCTGTTTATATTTAACAAAACTACATTAATATAAACCCTTCTTTTTTGCATCCTTTTTATCCTAACTTTTTTCTTCTTTTTCTTCTCCTTACACTATCTCCTGCCCACTTCATCACCTGACTTTCTGATTCTCAGTTAACTTCCCTTTCTTCTTCTTCCACAGTGTCAAGAACGGCATAATTGTATTGCATCAAAATCCCTTTCTTTGTCTACTCTCATGATGTTTTTTCCTTCTCCTTTCATTTCTTTCTTGCTGTAATCCTACTTTTTGTGTTACTTTCTCAGTGTCCTCTATCCTTCTATTACATGCTCTATTCCTTGTGCGTTATCTAACAGTTATTCACCTTCATCTTGCCCTTAATGTTTTTGTTCCATTTCACTTTATTCACTATACCCCCTTCCCTTCCTACAATTTGGTTTGCATTTCTTCCTTGAACAACCATATTCTCCTTTATGTCCACACAGTCTTTTGTTAGAATTCCATATACTATGAGCCAGATTCCAAAAGAGTTGCTCTGAGTGTAACTTTGCCCTGATTGCAAATGACTTGCTCTCAGTGTAAGTGACTTATGTTGGCTATAAACAGACTTACTACGGGCACCAAATACTAAAATGCTCGCAATCAGACTAAGTAGTCACTTAGTCTGTAAGAAAGTCTTTCAGAGTCGGGGCCTCTATGTCAAATCACCCCTCCCCCCCAAAAATATCCTATTTTTTATTCACCTTTATCACTGCATTTTCCTGCCTCTACATTCAGAATTACTCATACCTCCCAAGCACCTATCCATTATTCCCTTTCACTTTTATATCTCATGCATTTTGTGACATACTTTTGACAGTTCAATTCAGTTTCATTTATATTTGTGGTTCTAAACTGTGGTATTTTTTGCCTGCATATTTAAATTCTGGTAAACATACTCATTCCAAGAACATACAAAATATTTTTTTCACATTTGTTTATAACTGGTTTGCCAAAAAAATATTCGAAAGTCACTTGACAAAATGATGTAATCTCTAAATGTATTAGGGCTCTAATATCTCTTACTTCAAGTCCCGGTACTGTAATAATAGGGTCTATATTAGAGCATCGACAAAGCCATTAAACGAACGGCTTTATACTCAAAAATGCCAGTAACAGAAGTGTGTTTTGCGAGATCGCAGTACAGCAAAAATCGGAAAATTTGCCCTTTCCTCACTGTAGTGTGATCTTAGAGTTGGTATATATAATTAGCAGGGGGTGTGGGGGTGCAGCCCCCCACAAAAGCGAGTTCTATTACTGGCATTTTCGATTATAAAGCCATTCAATTAATGGCTTTCTCGATGTTCTAATATAGACCCTAATAATATTGTCAAAAATAAAGTCCTTCTGAATGCATTTTTCTTCATCTTTCAACTTAATTCTTTCAGCTGGTCTTATCATGAATGCCCTTGATCCATAGTCTCATGTTGAATGCTCTATACTTTATTTTGTACTTTCTGTTGTTTATTTAGTGCAAACATTGCTGCATATGTCAGTCATTCAAATGCCAATCTTCCTCCTTCATTTTGCTCTTCACCATATTCTCTTTCCACACTGTTTACAAGCCTCATACAGGGTTTATCTTTAAAGCCAGCAAGTGCACCGGCTGGATATCTTCCATCTTCATTTCTCCCATTGTCCCTCGTAATTCCCCAAAGTATTCCTTTTGCCATTCCATTTCCATTATTCTCCTCTTTCCTCTGAACAACATCATGACTGCCAAACTCAACTGCATCACCTCACTTTCTCCTGGCTCATTTTCTTTCATTAAAAACACTAAGACTGGTGGTGCTAAGCCACTTGAAGTTACACTCATGGCTTCTGTATTGCCATTCTCCACTGAACATTTTTTTTTCCAATACAAAGTCCTCTATGCCCCTGCAACAATGTCACTACTTCTCTCATTAGAATAAATTCAAGCCCGACTAGTATCTCTCTAGAACAATCTATCAGCTTAAAAAGAGTAGATGTGTGTTTATTATTTTATTCACATTATTCACATTATGTAAATTATTTACAGTGGATACAAATATTCGTGTCTATATTAAAATCGCAAAACCTCAGTTACGCGAATATGGAAACGTCGACACATATATAGCAAAACGCGAAAACACCGAACGTCCTGAAGTGCGAAATTCGAAATGTTGAATCATCATTGTTGGCCCTTATCCGGTATAGCTCCCTAACGTAAATGTGCAATAGTTATGGACCTTAAGGTTAGGGTGTGGGTTAAGGTAAGTGCATGCATAGTAATACATGCAACCTTTACTTTAGGGTTAGAAGTAGGGTTATGTTAAGTTTATGTATAGTAATATAGTTGTGTAGCTGAATGTATACGTAATTTATACTTTTCCTGTAGTTGGATGTTGTTTGTTTATAGTTAGATACATTTGTGTGTAGTGAATGTTTGATTAGGATATGGGATATATGGTGAAGTGTAGATATGGGAAAGTGTGGATTATTTATTTTGTTTGGGTAGGTAGTACGTAGCGAGTGGTGGGGTTGGCCAACTATGACGATTCGACATTTTGAATTTTGTGCTTCAGGACGTTCAATGTTTTTGCAGTTCGCTATATCCAGCTCCAGACAAGTGACAAGTGGAGTACCTCAGGGTTCAGTCCTGGGACCACTCTTCTTTGGCATCTACTTCTCTGAAGTACTGGCCAACACTAAGGGACTCTGGCTAACAAAGTTCGCAGATGACTGCAAACTAGGAGCCACTATTGCATCCCCAAATGATGTGGATACTCTACAAAAAGGCCTTACAGAAACAGATGCTTGGTGCCAGAGCCATGGGCTCAAGCTCAATGCCAAGAAATGTATAGTTATCCCCTTTGGGAAAAAACATGTACCCGTGAATTACCATATAGGTGGCAGTACACTAAACACCGAAAGTGTGATAAGAGACTTAGGGACACAGGTGGACAGTGGTCTCACTTTCAATAACCCCATCGCCACAATAGTCAGAAAATCCTTCTATGTGGCACACCTCATCACTAAGGGCTTTTCATCCAGAAAAAAGGAGGTCATTGTCCCACTGTATTCATCTCTCATTAGACCCATTATAGAATACAGCGCCCCGTTTGGTATGTACCTCTCAAGATATCTGCAACAACTGGAAAGGCCGCAGAAATACCTCACTAAAAGAATCACAGGAATAAAGCAGATGCCTTACGCTGACCACCTTAAAAAACTCCAGCTATACTCTGTTGCATATCGTCTACTCAGAGGTGATCTCTGCTTAACATACAAGGCCATGTCAAACCCAGAGCTGTTGGACATGCTATACTTAAAGAAATCCCAATCCCTCAGAGCCACACACTCCAGGGATCTAAACCTTGTCATCACAATAAACAAAACATGCTGGAGGGATAGGTTTCTGACCCAGAGACTCGCCAGACTCTGGAATAGATTGCCCATACATGTCAAGCAGAGTGCCTCTTTGGCCCTCTTTAAAAGGAACCTTGACGATTGGATGGGAGAAAAGAGATTCACCCCGGGGATCATGTCAGTCGTCCTGCTAGACAGGGTTCCAGGGAAGTAAATAGTGTGGGAAAAAATAGCCAGGGAATTGTTATGGCTAGGCTTGTATAGGCCCTAGGGCTGATAGTCTAGTACCAACCTATGAACCTATGAACCTATATGTGTTGATGTTTCCGTATTCGCGTAAGTGAGGTTTTGCGATTTTAATATAGACCCAAATATTCACCTTCTTTACAAACTTTCTCATCATATTCACTATTTACATTTTTACAAACCTGTCCTCATATACCTCTTTCTTTATGTAACATAATCTAATTTTGAAAGATAAAAAAAACACAAAATATCATTAAATTTCTCCGGTTCAAGGAATCAAAAATACATTCATCTGCCTCATCACTTTCACAATAACAACTCCTTTACTTATCTCAACAAAGCTTCATGCTCTGTAGTTTTGCTGTATAACAAACCTCCACATCTCCTTATTTGTAACATCCATACAGCAGTAAAGAAAACATTTATCATTTTCAATTTCACTTTTGCTTTTTTAACAAACTTATCATATAGCACCACCTCTTTATTTATTGTTTTTTAAATATTTCCCAACTGTGACTCTTATCAAGAAAAAATCATGAGTATAGAATATACCCTCATATTCCTATTTTAAATATACCTCTTTTGCAAGTCCACTTTCTTTTCTTCCCTAATATTAAATCACATTTAATAAAATTGCTCATAACGTTTATGCCTTGAGTTTTCATTCCTTATTCTTTCCTGAAATTGAAATTAAATTTGCCTATCATAATTACTGACATATTCATGGCAATAAACTTAGTTCTTCAAATTTTTCTTTTTCCTCTGTCATATTTGTATGTGTATAAATAAGTCACAGTCTGACTGGTCTTTCTCATTGTCTTATATCACATACTAAAAGTCCTCCTAGTATAACTACCATTAAATCCACAAGTTTTACTTTTTCACTTTTTATAATAACTGCTAAGCCTGAGCAAAATATTTTCTTACCCCATAAAGCTCCATGTTTTCTCATCTCTTTTCTAATGCATCATTTGTATTATATATATGTGTATTTTTACACGATTATGTACTGTCCTGCCTCTAACCTTATTTCTAATACTGTTTACATTTTCTGCCTGAACTGAAATAGCTTTTTCCTTTTTTGTATAATTTGTGGCTGTGACCTTTCTTTTTCACATTCGCATGCTTCCCCAATGGATTTTGCTTTTTCCTACTCATTTTCTCTACCTGTTTTCATATTCCCATCTTTTCTCTTAACACTTCTTAATATATCAAACTTATTTTGTTTCTGTATGTCCACATTTGTTTCTGTTATTGTTTCAGTATTCTGTTTAACATCGTTATCCAAAACAATTTCATTCTCTTCCTAAGTCCCCCAAATGACATAGCTGCACCATTTTGCTCAGACTGTGCCTTTTTCTGAACCTCTGAATCCCAGAAATTACCGTATCTTTGGAACAGTCTCCCTATCCATGTGAAGCAGAGTTCCTCTCAAGCACAATTCAAGCGCAACCTGGACTCTGGATGGGGAACAGGAAATTCATCCCTGGTTTGGCGCCTATGTCTCTAACAGACACAGGCAATCTATAAATGGTTCATCTCCCAGGCCCTAACTTGTAAATGTTTCATCTCCCAAGCCCATGCTTACACTTATCAAGGGTATCAGAACTTTTCAGTGATTCGGGATACATGGATAGGCTTAAAAAGGCCCTAGTGATCGTTAGCCTAGTAAACACCTATGAACCTATGAAGCTCTAGCCTTTCTTCCCGTATCGATGAACAATCCATTCAAAACAATCCATAGTATTATGTTCATATACTTAGCTGTATGACATTTTTCCACATTGACAGCATCTTTACTGTTTGCATTGTTGCATTAAATAATCTTCTGCACGACAATAAAAGCATGCTTTTGGCTGACCCCAGTATGTGACAGTACTTCTTTTCCTGTTCATGTTAATCACATTTGAAACATGCTTAACCTTCCTTTTATGCATGATTAAAGTTACTCACACTTCCCGACCTCGAGCCATACATTTCTTGCAATATAAACTTTTTTTAATGCATGAACATTGTTCCATTCTGTTAGAATATAAGTTATCATTAATATCTTCAGTTTCACTTGTTCTAAACTGAACAGTCATTTTTTTTCCCCTTCAGTTGTAATGGTAAATTGTGAATAATGTATTTTTCCACTGGACAGTCATTTTATTCTTTTGCACTTCACACATAAACTTCTGTAGCAGAACAACAGATTCAGTTATCTCACAAAAATATTCTGTCCTTGGGTGCGCTCTTATATCCTACAATTTAAATGCCAGTCGTACAATTATTTTGTCAAGCACTTTATAACTCTCTATATATTTGTGTTAGTTTTAATCTTAATTCTTATCACTGACTGTTTTTTTTTCAGTTTGTTGTCCACCTTCCTGTATTTTCCTTCCTGCTTCAGTATTTCTAGTCTGGATGTCAATGTTTCTAATTATCTCTGTATAACTTAAGCTTTTAGCTGATTTCTTGCTGAAATCTTGTTGCCAGTGGATGCACTAAAAGCTAGTTTGTCCAGTAACTTAACACAACCCAGATAATTAATATTCCAGATCAACTTTACTGCCTTATTTCTCTGATTCCTCCTCTGATTCCACTGAAGTTGTTTCCTCTGCTCCATCAGCAATCAATCTTTCTACCAAGTCATTCCATTTTAATGCATCACTATTTCCTGGATTGCCCGGTTCATTTAATCCATCAAAACCTGTGTATCTAAACTTCCATCCTGTCTTGTTGTCACCATGACTTCCTCACAATCTGCAGTTGCAATGCTTTCCATATATTCCATTTCACTGTTAGCTTTTTCTATCACCTCCATCTTGTATGTCTCTTTTCACTTTAATTTTTATTTTTATTTTATTTTATTTTATTTTATTTACATTTGTTGACCAGGAGTGTCCAACTGGATGTAGGTCCATTTTCAGCAGAGGCCTGGGGAGAAAAGCTCCATGGTTAAAATATACAGACAGTAGTTACATTGGATTTACATAGCAATTAACAATTTGATCAGCATAGCAATTAACAATTACAAACATAGTTACAAAAGAAGAACATAGTACATCAGTAGACAACTAGAATCTTTATCATCTGTGAAGTACATAACAGACATTAACAATTGTTACAATAAGAAGTTCCTGCTGTATAATAAGTAGTTAGGCTTATGAGCATTTGAGCTTGTTATAATCAAGGTAGTTAGTGGGGTGGAAAGAAAGGTAGAGGGTGGATGGGTTGGGTGATATTAGAGGGGGAGTTGGAAGGGCATAGCCTGCATATTTTTAGGTGCGCTTTTAGTAAAGGTTTGAAGTGGGTGCATGATGGTAAACTTTTAATTTCTCCAATTCTTTTGGGTTTATGTAACCATGACAGAAATGGACACCATACCTGCAAAGTATGGTTAAAGTTCATGAAATTAGTATTGTTTCAATCTTTTATGTTAGTCAGAAATGCTCTTTGCAGCACCTGCAATGTGCCCAGTATTGACTCCTGCAATTCACATGGAGTTACATGTATTGGTAACATATCTAAGTATAAGACAGCTCCTATGACTGCTAGAGTTGTCTGGGTATACTTCTTCCACATTGCCCTTGTTAGTGCCTGCAAATACTGGTATTTTATTACCTTTTCTATCTGTACATAAGACACTGTAGTCACTGAGTGTAGTAATTTCAGTGATCAATGTTACTTTTGTCTTCTTTCCATAGACTACTATTTTTGTTTTTCCCGCATCTATTTTTGAACTCTTGGTAATGGGTGATCCCATGTGACATAAACTTTATTATTTTCTATAATGCTTTGTCTCCCATGTTTCCAATGCCAATGTAACAGTCTTGCCACATTATTATACCTTTCAGTATATGGTCCTTTGGTTATTATTTATCAAAACAAGCAACAAGATGTATGTCGGTTTCTAAGCCTGTTTTAAAAAATCTACATGGGTCTGTTTCTCCCACATGTTCCATGGACTTTGTAAACCAATGTGCATGTAGTCCACAGTCTTGGTCAGCCAATATTAACCTTTTGTATAGTGCTTTAAATTCATATCTCCTTAACCATTCCTGCATTTGGTCCCGATCAACATGAGGTTATTCCAAGAGTTTTCTATACTTGCAACTATATCTATACATTATCCACATTTCTTGCCTTCTCACCTGATCCTCACTTTATATTCTTTCTTTAGTTTTTTTGGCACATTCAGTTACTGCCTGATTTTTATCTGCTTCTGGTTTGATTTCCATTCCTGCTTGACACTATTATGCTTCTGATAAACTAAGCAAGGAAGTCATCTAAGACATTCTCTTAAAGTTTTAAACCTTTCACTATCATACATGTAATCAGTTTCGAGGAGGCCCATACCTCCATCAGAATGGGGAATATATAGTTTTGATATATACTAATTTTCAGGGTCTATACTATAAGATCGACGTTTGAAAACATCGAACAACATATGGTCGACACCATATGGTCGATGTCTTCAAACATCGAACTTATAAATAGACAAAAAAAAAAAAAGAAAGAAAAAAGTACCCTGCACCCCCAAACTCCCCGCTACTTAAATATACCAACTCCGAGACTGCACTACATTGCACTAAATGGAAATCTCCCCTTACAGAGATTTCTGTTTACACTCTCGAGATTATGAGCGTTCGATATTCCTCATGTCGACAATGTCAGATTCGACATTGTTGGTTTTCAAGAATATAATATAGACCCAATTTCTGTATATTATTTCATGACCATGAGGCATCCTTCTTGTTTTCCTGTCCACCCGATCCAGCACTTTTTGTGGCCAGTCCATCACTCCAAAACTATAAGTTAGGACAGGAAAAGCAAACTGATTTAGCTTGGACTTTGTTCCTAGATGTCAGCGCTGTTTCAGTAGTAATTGTAGTCTTCTAAAATATTCTTTACTAAGTTTTATTCACATTTGTTCATGTTTTATTGTTGATCCTTCATCAATTCCCAAATATTTATACACTCATTCTCTTGTTCAAGTTGTTTTATATTACATTTCTATCCCAGGCTGAGGTTTTCTTGGTGCTGCAGCTTTTCTACTTTAAACATTGCTTTTGTACATTTATCAAGAAAAAATTATATTCTTATATCATCTTAAAAAGTTTTGACCACTTGCAGTTATGCTTTCAGTTTCTCTTCTGATGAACTACACAGTTTATTATCATCCACGAAAAGAAGAGAAGTCTTTACATTTTGATGTTTTCTGGGAGCCAATTTGTAGCCATTAACTAATCTGTTACGTAGACAGCTTAATGGGTTAAGGGTAAGACAAAAGAGCAGCGATGACAAAGAGTCACCCTGGAATATCCCATTTTGAATTGTTATCCCTGGAATAATAATTAGTCCTTTATCATGGCTTAACTGCAAAGTGGTTTGCCACTGTTTCATGGTCACCATAATGTAATCAATCAATGTAGGGTGTACCTTATACCATTTTAAGCATTATTTTATCCATGAAGGTGGAATAATGTCAAATGATTTTCTGCAGTATATGTCCATGCCATACTTAGATTCTTCCCTTTTTTATATTTCTCCGTAATGACTTTTTTAACAACAAATGATCCTCTGTTCCATATGATTTTCTTTTGCTACACTTTTGTTCTACTGCCATGATTGAGTTTTCTTCTAAATGACTGTAAACTCTGTCAGTATTAATTCCAGTATATAGTTTATATGACATCAGAAAGCACGCTATTGCTTATTGCTAGCATTTTCTCTCTCTTCCATCTTGAATATCTTTTCTCACTTTTTTAATTTCTCCAAGTCTTTTGGGATTCTAATACCATGATGGGAATGGACCCCATTCCTAAGTCAAAGTACAGTTAAAGTTCATGAAATTAGTATTGTTTCAATCATTGATGTTGCCCAGAAGTTTTCTTCACAACACCCGCAATGTGCCCAGTAATTACTCCTTCTGAAATTTGTATGGACCTACATGTATTGGTAACATATCCAAATATGACTGTAGATTCATTTTTATAAGACCTGTTGCTCCTACTACTATTGAAACTGTCTGGGTATTTTTCTTCCACATTGCTCTCATTTCTGCCTTCAAATCCTGATATTTTATGACTTTGTGTCTCTGTATGCAAGGCACCATAGCCACTGGGTGTAGCGGTTTCAATGATCAATGCTACTTTTTTCTTCTTTTTATGAACGACTATATCTCGTTTTCTTGCATCTATCTTTTGAACTGTTGGTAATGCGTGATCCCATGTGATATAAACATCATAATTTTCTATGATGCTTTGTGGCTTATGTTTCCAGTGTTTTTCAGCCACTTCAATACCATAATGTTTGTACAATCACAAGTGCAACAGTCTTGCCATATTTTTATGCTTTTTAGTATAAAGTCCTTCTGCCATTAGTACAACCAGCAACAAGGTGTGTGACTGTGCTTTCCACCATTGTAGCAGCCTTTATGGACCAGTAGTGATACCCCCACCTACTCAGTGGAGGAGGTTATCTCTGACACTGATAACATCCATCCTCCTGACCCCTGTTTACAGCACTGTGTCAGTCTGTCCTTGGTCAACTCTGCAAATAACTGGTGTAAGGATCAACATCCTTTTTTCTGTGTGCTGTACAAGGAGATATCTAATGCACATTTTGACTTAATAATTCACTGCTCAGCATAACTATTAGTTGACATTGCATTCATCATTTTGTTCTGTGAGATATCTCACTACCACAGTGTACCTGCCATATCCTATATATGTGAACTAGATGGTGCTGTTTCTGGTGTGCATATGCTGAACAAGATGGTAAATGGAGTGGTGTCATGTGACCACTGTTTGATGTCCATTGCTATCTCTGTCATCTGGATGATTTTCTCATTGTTATATTTTGTCCCTTGGCTGCCGCAGAATACTTCTGAAAGATGATGTTATGCAACATGCAGTGTACTACAAAGAGCTGGCAGGCTGCGTCAGGGTCATAATAAACTCTGCACACACAGAAACATAGCTAGAGTGGAGAAAAGGGTAGCACCTAGCCTGGGCACATAGTGTTAAATGATGTAATTGGCAATTGCCTATAGGGCTGTATTGCAATACCGACATTCAGAAATTAATGTGGATGCTGTAGTTCCTGCCAGAGTTGAAACACATAGTAGTTGAGTGGTACTGTATATCCAGCAAACTGCTTCATATGATGTTGCAAGTAAGTTTTTTTTTTGTTTGTTTGTTTTAAAGTTTAGTAGAGGATTTTTTTTTGTTTGTTTGTTTTTATTTAATTATTTTGCTAAACTTAATTATTGAGGGTAGCATACCTCTCAACCACTTAGCAAAAGAAATATGGAAACAGCTAAGCCACTAAGCCAACAATAATATAGGTACAAACATCCAAACTCATAGACAGATTTTAATTGCTGCTCTTATAAAATTAGAAAATTGTTCAAATAACAGCTTTTCTATTAGCATGGAGTTTAAATGATGTGAAGTCTGAAATTCAAATGTTATTGAGGAGCAGTATACTTCTTATTCTCTTAAAACAATAAATCCAAACAAAGCCAGCAATAATGGGGGCAAAGGTCCAATATCAGGGACATATTTTAATTATTGAGCTTAAAAACTTTGAAAATCATTAGAATAACAGATTTTGCATTAGCATGCTTTTATGAAGGATATGACGTCTGAAACTTAACACCCACAGATGTCTGTCATTATATCTAGGAAAACATTGGGCAAAGGACCTTTTTTTTTTGCTTCATAACTTATAATTGAGGGCTATTGGAGTGGCATACTTATCAACCTTTTAACATAAGAAATGTGGACAACGCCAACACTAATAGGACATCTTTTCATTTTTGCTATTAGAAACTTAAAAAAATTGTTAGTCCTAAGAATAACAAGTTTTGCATTCACATGGATTTTTGTGAACGATATGAAGTCTGAAACTCAGGTGTCTGTCATT